>NC_141763.1:50425620-50742438 GCF_982258835.1 Parasteatoda tepidariorum | reverse complement strand
AATCCAATTTCACCAGAGCATATTAAGGAACAAAAAATCTGATATACCGTAATTTTTACAGTAATAATTACTGTAAAATTGCTGAATAAGTCTAATTAAATATTACTACAAAAATTACGCTATAATATTTTCCGGTAAAAATAGAGCTTGCGATAAAATAGATTTTACAGATGATGCACCTAAAGTGCTGGTTTTTTATACTGCAATTTTTTACAATGTGTATCAAAAAATTATACATCTACAAAAACTATTTTCATCTCTATTTGATGTTATACAGATTGTTCCGTATTCAAATCCTTTAATGCATATTTTTAGAATCCTTATCAAAAGCGAAGTATAGAAAAGTTCACGTTTAAGGTTGCAAAATAATATCAAAGTGGAAAAAAATGAAAAATTCAAAAAAGCTTAAGATATCATTAAAGAGAAAGGTGACGTTAAAAAAATTAAACCAGTTGTTGTTGCTGTTGACGTATGTCGGTTTAGGCAGAGGGGGTACGATTGTTCTTGTTTTCCAGTGGCGCCATCTATGGCCAAGAATTCGACTTCTGCCACACCGTACGTCACACCCGTTTATAGGGCATAACCATTTATACATCCATTCATTCATCCACAGATCGTAATTTTGACCTGAATCAGAGAACGATCGATTTCCAATCCAGTACCCCCAGAGGTGTTGATTTGTTATGGGAACATGGAGGACTTTTGCGACTCGACAGATTTAAAGTGCATCAGTTACTTTACAACACGGCTTTCTTCGGCCGGCTGGGTTCGAACCAGGCTATCCCGGCCTATTAAACCAGTTTAATTGCCATAGTGATTATTAGACACACCATTAAGTTTCGTTCAACCACTAAACAAGTTTTGATGTTTTTGAACAAGTCTTCCTGATTAGTGTTTCATTAAATTTTTTATTTTCTCCTCGGATGAGCAGTAATTTAAGTCCCCTAATGCACATGAAATTTTACTACTTTTTTGACAGTTCTGAAATCATATATTAAAGATAGTAATTAAGGTAAACCTGCACTGTTTTTGAATAAAGGAGGTCTTCATAAACGAAAATTTAAAATATAACGGGGAAAATTGCAAATAATTCTACTCATTCGTATACTATAAACAATTCCGGATCAAATTACGGTATAAAGTATCAGCTCTTTGGGTGCATCATCCGTAAAATTCTTTTAACCGTGAAATTTATTTTCACCGTAAAATATTATAATTGTTAAAGTAATACTTACCGTAAAATAACTGAATCCCTCTATTTTAAATAAATATTACTATGAAAATTACGGTATAATATTTTACGGTAAAACTGAAGTTTACAATAAAATGGATTTTACGGGTGATGCACGGTAACGGAATCACGGTAATTACGGGTTCACGGTAAAAAGTTCCGGCACTGACTGTGCGGGTACTTTTTACCGTAATTTGATCTGAATTTTTTTACAGTGTAGCTAAGCCTAAGTGTATTAAAATGTATTTAATATTTGTTGACATGCCTTACCGTTCGAAGACCTACTGGAATTCCATATTCTGTTGGACCAATGCCATCATATTTGGGAGGTTGACCCTTAACAGAATGCGTTGTGGTTTCTGTCGTAACTGTTGGCACAGCATAATAGCTGTCCGTGTGTACTTTGTCACCTTCGACGATCACTTTTTGGTCAATTAAAACTGCATTCTTTGGTATCGGTGCTGAAAACAAAAAATATTGATCAAATTTCATCAATCAGCTTTTTTAATGTTTTACGGTATAAAATCTAACACTCTGATTTAATAGGAAGTTTAGTTAGAACTTTAAAGAGTTCTTGTGGAGTTTAATAAAAAAAATATATATAATAAATGCAAATGATTATTTAAAGAGAAAAAATTCTTATATTATTAAATAAATAGTTGTAGGTGTTATTTAACAACAAAGGTAATTCAGATGAAAAATGTCAAAAACAATTAGCTAAGCATTTGAAGCAGAAAGAGGAATAGTTCAATTTTTTTTGTTTAAAATAGTGAAGAATGGTAAAATGGCGATTCTCGTTATTTGAACTTGAGCTTAAGTAATTTGAATTGAGAAAAAGTTTTCAAATTATTACAGCCGTAAGATTTGGTAACTAGGTTTAACATTAATAAAAATAAAATGGAACAAAAAATATTCAAAATTATTAATGAATTAGTTAACAGATAAAGAAATCCCTTTCAAATAGTTCTCCGTAGAAAATGTTCATTTAATGCGTCAAAGTATATGAAAAAAGTTTAATCTATTGTCTGTCTAAATGATGAATTTTCGTCTTATTTTATTCAAAAAGAAATATTTCAAGTTGAAGTGTTAGAAACGCTCCGAAAAACAGCTCTTTATCATACCTCCTCATTGCGTACTAACTTTCTCTTAAATGTATTATTTTTTAATTGAATATGGAATATCAACTGGAAGATACTGGAGTGTTCAACTTATTCTACAGAAATGCATATCAGTCAAGCAAATTTTGAAAACTCATTTCAATGCATTTTTTAGAAAGAATATGAATGTTGAGTTTTTCTCTACTTTAACATTAGAAAATATGCCCTTAAGTATCATTTTATGACTTCTACCATATAGGTAGTTACTTAAAGACTTGATAGTAGAATTTTCAGTGTTGATTTTCGCCAGAATTTTCATAAATTCAAATTTGTCTATGACCCTAATTCAGTCAGACAGAGAATATTATTGTAAAAATTAGGCTTAATCTAACAAGAAAACTTTAAATTTTGCACACATAGAGTAGATAAAAAAATATTACAAAGCAAATGTTGTTATAAATGCGTTAATTTACTTAAAATGTTTTATTCACTTTTAAATTAATGAATAAGGGAAAGTTAAAGAATTAAGGAAATCTCTATACAGTCAATAAACTACACAGCAAAAAATTACAGTACAAAGTATCGGCACTGAGGATTCCGGTTCTTTTTACCGTAAAACCCATTTTTACGGGAACATGTTACGGAACAAAAAATCTGATATACTGCAATTTCAGTAACTATCACCATAAAATCACTGGATCGCTCGAATTAAGAAAGTATGGCAGTAAAAATTACGGTATAGTATTTGGCAGTTCTAAAATAGATTTTACGATTAAAAGAATTTTAAGGATGATGCACCTAAAGTACCGGAGCTTTATAACGTAATTTGATCCGGAATTTTCTACTGTGCAGCAATTTTTTACCGCGTTTTTTGGAAATTGAAAAATTAATTTATTATTTTTTTCTTGTCTTTTAAATTTTAATTCTTCAAAAAAAATTTCATTTACATAAAGAAAATTAATTGGAATTTTTAAAAAATTATCAATATTCTCTAGTAAACAAATAGTAATTGAGTAGGTTTAAAAAATAAAAAAAAAAGAATAATATTTCTGTTTCTCTATCAGCATTTTTTAGCCTTTAAAAAATGAGGGGGAAAATAATCTACAGATGCTGTAATAATCTGCTACCAGTCATTCACTGTCTTAAGAATTTCACCATGTAGCTAATTTAAAAAAATGTTTGATAAGGCTTTAATAATGCATGACAAGGGCGGTGTTTAGAGAGCATTCTGCCACAACACTCGTTTCAGAACACATTATTTCTCAAAAACAGTTTTGAATGAAATTAATGAATTAACTATTTGATGACTGAATTTACTTACTTGTGTCAGGCTTGTCTTCTATATAAATAGCGCCCTTTGGTATTTGTCCTTCTATCAGAATAAAAACAAATATTAATTAAAAGAGCATTATACATCAAAAGGTGCTATTAGTTGAAAAGCTAAGTGGAAGAATATGTTTACTCAGATTTCTATGTATCAATCGGCTGTAAATGTAAAACACTATTTTATTCCAGGAAAATTTTAAATAAGTCGGTTTTTAATGAAAGAAAATCTTTATACGTGGTGTTTTCATGTTTTCACGCATTTTACGTTTGGGTTTAAAATTCAATTGGATGACAGTTATTCTTCCACTAAGTTTTTATTTTTATTTTTTATTGGTAAATAAAATATATTTGCCTCTAGCTTTTTGTAAAAGTGTAATTGTCGGACTTTGGGAAGGAGGTAAATGACTACTCCATCCACTTTTTGTGAAAGTAGTTGGTGCAGATGATATATCTGGAGGTTTGTAGTCTTCTGTTGGTCCATTACTCGTAGAGGAATCTGATTTCTTGAGGTTTTCTGCAGGTTTAGGAGATTCGAGTTTAGATTCTGATTTCTCTGGTTCTTTTTTCTTTGGTATATCATTCTAAAAACAAAAAGAAAACGATTCACAAAATGGAAAAATGGTACTTGTATTTTATACTCTTAGAATAAGGCATTTTATTTTATTTTGTAACTGATGTTGAAAAGCCGACCCAATTTTTGGGTTTACGACTACTAATGTTCAACTACGTAGCCTTGTAATTTTGAACTCAATCCAGAAGACAAGGTCAAATATTGGGAGAAAGTTGCCTTTTAGTAGAATAAGGTATGACCAAAACAACCAGAATATGGCAATATTTGCAGTGGTTTTGGGTCTATGGGACACAGAAATGTATTGTTTAATGAAAGTATAAAGAATTCAAATTAACTATGTTTCTCAAAAATATTATGAGGTATAAGGATGAAGAAAAAAATAGTGGTAAATCACTTGCGTTTTGTAATAAATAAAAATATATTTATTCAAAAAAAATTTTGGTTCTTTTTCCCAATTTTTTTTTCCATAGATCAAATTTTTAATATCAACAAATCGACTATATTGTTAGTGCAATTTTCTCATCTGTAAAAATGAGGCTACATTTTATTAATAAATTATTTGCTTGTTTAATAACGTCACTTTTATTAATTGGAGTATGTTAACTGAACCCTTCAAATCTGCATCACAATTTTGAATGGGAAAAGAAATAAAGAAATAGTATTCTTCATTCAAAATAAAAAGTTCATTCGAATGCGAAAATTAATAACATGTGAATCACTTGTCAATGGTGCAAAGGTACTTACTTTAATACATAGTTCTATAAAAGTGAAAAAATTATTTTGGGCGTTAAAATGATATCTTTATTGCTTTAGAATAATAAAAATGATTCCATTTAAAATGATGATTAAAAGTTATTTTGATTATGAGTTAATATTAATTAAAATTATTATTATATATATTGCAACACAATGAAATACATTATAATCAAGTCTTTATTTTACTAAGGAAATATGATTTCGCAATCATCTTTTATTTACTTCATAGATTATTGATGCACTTTATTTATCTCCTCATACAAAGAAACACGATTTTTGTTTTGACATTTAGAACAATATTCTCAATAAAAGTCCCCCCTCTACACTAAAATGCTTGTTTACAGTTTTATTCCGTTATTTTATAATATCTACACATGTTTTTGGTCACTTTAAGATTGCGTAACCCTTTTTCATTATTGCACCTACAATTTTGAAATATTGAACTAATTGTTTTAGTATAAATCAGACGGACCATTAATCGAAGTCTTAAGTCTTTTTAAGTTCCTTTTAAATAAAAGATCGATCCGAAAGTAGTTCCCAAAACAATTTTTTTTATTTTGTATCTAAAGGAAGCTCAAAGCTATGGCTGGACGCTGAATTTATTTTTCTTAGACTGTAGAGAAGAATTAAACAGACAATGACTTTCTGTTTCTTTACGTTTAAATAATCTTCTCAAAACTACATATTAAGGGAGATGATAATAGAACACCTGGTACGTAAACTTAATCGTTGCTTCCATGCTAAATTAATGAATATGTTTTTTAATTCAATTACATAGTTTAAAACTCATTGTACTTTGAATTTTTGACCTTAAGATACTTTAGCTTTTCCTCTAATATAAGCAATCATTAGAAACAATTTGGCATAAACATTTGCAACGCGTTTTACTAAAGAAAAAGTTATGTATTTGTAGTTTATGGATGCATGTACCTGTTGTGCAGTTGTTGTCATTTTTGGAGATTTGATTTCGAGCTTCACTGGTCTAAACTGAACCTCACACGGCGCACCAAACGGTTGCCAAACTGGACTGGATTCTTCTTCCTTCTCTTGTTTGGTGGGAGTATTGTTTTTATCTTCGTTTGACTGTAGAGGTTCTGGACTTTTGTTTGAAGTTCGGAGATTGCAGTTTAAACGAAGATTGGCACGTTTTGTTGTAGGTGACCATACTGTAAAAAGAAATGTAAATTGAATATATTATTGATGAATGGCAACTTAGATGCTATAAAATATATAGGTTACATCTTATGAGTTTAATATAAATAACACCGAAGTGATCCACTGAGCATTTTTGTCTTTTATTTCCGTTAGTCTAAGTTCACAACACCATTTAAAAGGCATGGAGTAATATTGTTCACGTTTGGTGCTGTATAGCCAATTTTTTGAAATTTTATAACCGGAATTGAACAGTCGACCCAATTTTTCGGTTTGCGACTGCTAATGATCAACTCCATAGCCTTGTAAGTTTGAACCCAATAAAGAAGACAAAGGAGCTCCTGGATCAAGTATTGGGGAAAATTTGCCTTCGTGGATGACTTTTTGATGGAACTAAACCGCATTTGCGTTATATGGAGAGGAAGACCACTATAAGCCTCACGGCAAGGGGACTCTAACCCATGATCTGTCTACCACTGAGAATATTTTACGTCAGCACTGTGGTCGGTGCAAGCCGGATGCGGAATTCGCATCGACCAGCCATCGTCGGGATTCGAACCCGATTCACCTCATTGAAAGGCGAACATTCTATCCCCTGAGCCATTTTTGACTTTTGTACCAATGAAATCAAAATTCCAGCTAATCCAGATATAACGTATATCCTAGCCAAAATGGCTCGGTTAGAGCAATCGCCCCTTAATAAGGTTAAATAACTAAGAGAACCGTACATTGCTCCTGAACGATTAGTGCCAACCATAGGGCTGATGCTAAGCATATCCAGTATTAGACAGATTATGAGTTGGAATCCCTTGGCCATCAAGCCAACTGTGAGATTTTTCTGGTTATCCTCTCCCTTTAACGCAAATCCATGCTGGTTCCAGAAAAAAAGAGAAGGAGAGTTTAGTTAAACCAAAGTATTATACGAGAGTTCCCTTACTTTCTGGATTGGGTTCAAAATTACAAGGTTACGGATTTAATTATTGATAGCCGCAAATCAATATTAAATTTACTGACTGAATAATACAACTATTTAACAAAGGTGATGAGTAACTTACATCGAGATATAATTCAGAGAAAAAGTCTTCATATCTTTAAAATTTTGCAAAGTGCCACGTGAAGTCATAAAGGAATTTTAAAAGAAACTATCAAGCATCTTCATAATGAAAAAAAAATGAGTAAGGGCTTTAGTTGAAGATACCACAATACTTATGTAAGGTTAGTTTTAGACAATTGCAAACCTTGTCATTAAGCTAAGTTGGTTAAAAAATTAAAAAGGATTTAGGCACCTACAAAAATTTAAGCATATCGGTTCTCTAATAATTTAAATATCATCATTCTATCCCTCATGCAGTTTATAAAAACGTTCAAATCTTAAAGTATTAATATGTTCCTTTTGAAATTATAATATTTCATTAAACTTCTGTAAAGGGTAAAGATTATATACAAGCAAAGTAATAATATTAAAAAGGCAAAGTAATTATAACAAATAATAGTTTTTCTAAAACAAATTAAAAAAATGTCAAAAAAGTAATGTTAATATAAGTTTAAAATAGGTATTGATCAGAGCATTAAAAGAAATATTTCTAAATGAAATTAAAATATTTGTTCAAATATTAATTTACAAAAAATGAAAGTGATCTGAAATTCAGTTAATAATTTAAAAATAAGCACATAACGAATGTACTAAAACAAAATTTTAACCTTTGATGTTAATTTTTGTAAAAAATCAGAAATAAGTTGATTTTTTTAAATTCTATGAACAACTAAACTTATAAAATTATTTTGTTGTAAAATTAAACCATATGTGGGTCAAATGAAAAACTACATAAATTTTTAAAAGAAAAGTTTAAAAGAGTGGTAATATATCACGAAAAATAGCACCGGTTAAAAACATTACTTTAACAATTGTATGAATTTAATGATCGACTCGTTTCTGACCGTTGAACTCGAATTTCTTATAATTGTTTATTCCAATGAAATTATGCATTTTTAAAAAAATGTACAAAATGGATTTGTAGTTTAAAGAAAGTAATTTATATTTTAATTCTTCAATTCTGCTTTTCATAAATAGTATTATTATCATATAATGTAAGAATTGACAAAAATCGCTTATGAGAACAAGATGGGATTAAGATAAAAATATAAATAAAAAAAATTATAAAATGTTTCAGTTTAATAATTTTTTTTTTAAAAATTACTTGATGATAAAGTATTATTTGTATACGATTTATATTTCTTTTCAATAAACTTCAAAACTAACTCTTGTGTATTAATCAATTTTTTTTCTCAAAATATCCTACTGCATTCTACTTAACATTTAAATGCATTAAATTCTAATTTAGCAAATTTAAATTCTAATCTATCGTTAAGATTATACACTGGCAGAATTTTCATTCTAAAATTACAATAAAATAACTGACAACAGCCTATCCATCCAAATAACGGTAAAGTTTATAGTTAGGAACATTTTTTCACTTCTGCGGATTTGAAACTGCTTACAACTGGTTTGATTAAAAACCGCGAATACAAAACCATACGGTTTTGTAATCATTTACAAAGAGCATGGTTTCAAAATCGTAAAAATGAAATGCAACTGGACATAGGAGTTAAGTTACGTTAGGCCTTTCATTATATAATGAACACTGGAGTTAGGTTGTGGTTGAATAGTGTTTTATCAAGTGTACCGTGGAATGTAGCTTAATTAGTTTATCTAGTGGTTCCCCCTAACGGGTGAGATGGAAAATAATGACTTTTTGTAATAAGCATATCTGTGATGCTGCCATCTATGCATAAAAGAGAGTTTCGTACTCCAGTTGTCCAAAAGTACCAATTGAGGAACGGTGGACACTGAAAACTCATCACGTGTTGAAGGAAAGGAAGAAATAATGTGTTAAAGCTGGAGTTTGAACTACCGTTCAGCCGGTAATGATATAGACAAATCTGATCTGTTTGTTTTGATTGAATGTGGTAAGATAAAAAATTTAACTAACAGTTACTAAGCATTTTTTCCCAGAAATTTTTAATCGTGCATAACTCTTAAAAAAAAACTCTTTTCATTCATTTCGTTTTGCTTTTTTTAATTTCCTTTACAGTTTTGAATAGGCAAATTTAAAATATTATTTGCAATCATTTAAATCGAAAGTATTTAAGTCAAAAGTATTGAAAGTCTTGCGGCCTTGCGGAATTTTGTTTTTAATGTAAATTTGTAAATTTTTCTTCTTTTCGTTTTCTACTTACAACTGTAAGCCTCATGCTATACTTTGTGGTGCATGAGGAGTTTTAAGTCGTTTAAATAAAAATAAAAAAAATAAAAAAATCATTTAAATCATAACAATAAAAAGTTTTACTCATTTGTTATTTGTTTCCCCGCTATACACCTAGCAGTGAATGAAAGCTGGTTTTAAGATATTGTTGTGCAGGAAACTTCACTAGCTGGTTTGTGGTTATAAATGCTGGGTGGTGAAAAAAAAATCGGAACTCTAAAATAGAACAGTGACATTTATTTTCTTAATGCTCTTTACCACTAGTATATTTTGAGCTACAAAAATATTTTGGGAAGTTTTGGTTATGTATAACGTCATTTTTAATTCTAAAATCCTTTGTATAGATAAACAAAATTTGCGCATCGCAATCGATAACGCAATCAAATATCCTAATTTAAGCTTCGAATCATGTTTTGTGGTTATATAATTAAAAAAAAATATTCAGAGATAAAAACGAAACTATGCATTACAAGAATTAAAATAATTGAACCAAATTGAGAAACAAAAATCGAATAGTTATTTTAAATGAACTGGAGAACGCCATAAAAAATAAAATATTGCACTTAAATAATTATAAAATGATATATAAAAGAAGAAAATAAACTCACAAATTTCTAGGAAAAGAATTTGGTGAATTATAAAATAGCACATAAAAAACGAAAATAATAATAATATAAATGACATTTTTATGTGTATGAGTTTCATAACATATTGTAAAAGTAACTTTTACGTAAACATTTTTAGCTATATAATTACTTTATCGAAAAAAACTGATCGTGATAAAGGCATTAAATACAAAATCAGAGTAGAAGGGTTTATAAACTATTATAAGAGGAATTTTTAAAAAATAGGAATAAAATATAATAAAAAGAACCGGTGCTCAAGGTACAAGAACTTTTTACCCTAAAATCCATTTTTACCGGAACATGATACGGAACAAAAAATTTGCAATTTTAATTTTTATAGTCATGAAAACCGAAATATCACTGAATATATTATTGTAAAAATAAGGTATAATATTTTACGGTAAAAATAGATTTTACGGATGATGCACCGTAAGTGCCGGTACTTTAAACCATAATTTAATGTGGAATTGGAGGGTTTTAAGTACGGAATGAATGTAAAATAATGCAGGTGTAGAAAATTTCAACACTTTTTGAGCATTAGAAATGCAGAAAATATAATGCAAAATTATATGAATTAAACTATGTCATATGCTATTCAAAATGACTTGCATAAAGGAAAAAAATAACTAATAGTAATTAAAATATAATCAGAACATTGCTATCTGATATATAATACCAAATATTATACAATATGATATAAAATATTATTATAATTACCTCTTATAGTACTATAATCACTAAACTGATAGAGTTTCATTTTTTATATAAATTTTAATTATAATCAAATTATTTAACACAACAGCTAATATTTTAAAGCATATATAAAAAGAGTGATGTGTTTACAGAACTATTCTACTCAATAATATACTAGAATCTAACAATCGTACTTCCATTTTTAACCTATCAATTGTATTAAGACTCTTTAAATAATCTAATCTTTGGAATCATTCAGTAAACATTATCTTTTGAATGATGAATCATTGTATTAAAATTATTTTCGTCACTTTTACGCAAAACGCTAATCATAATTTGAAAAAAGCTATCTCTTCCCTCTGTAAATGTGACGTATGTGTAAAATCATTGGTTAAATTTTTCATTCTGCAATTACTCAATAATCAAAGAGTTGGTTGGCAATTAAAGCTTATGAAACATTTCTAATTTGAAATTGAATTTTAAATGAAAGTCTCCTTAAAATGTGCAAAAGTTTAGTGAATACAAAATGCTTTTATCGATTAAAGTTTAGAAATATTTTCCATAAACTGATGACTACAATGGAAATAAGGGTTTTTTTAAGATAAATTTTTATATATTTTAGCTGTTTTTATTTTAACCATAGTTATACTTTAATCAATAATTAGGATAAACTATATCTATAGTTTAATCTTATTTACAAGTAAATGATAATTTAAAATATAATACACTGAGAAAAAAAGTATTATGAACACTTTTAGAATAAGGTTAAATTTACCGTACTTCTGGTTCTATGGGATTTACAATTTATAATTCTCTAATTTTCACCGAAGCGCTTCGGTACTAATTGCGGTAATAACTTTGGTAACATGATAAACGTGGTAATTTTATCGCGATACCTTAGAGCAAGGCATAAAGACAATTTATTCGGTTAAGTTAACTTTTCAATTTTGTATTTTTTTTTCTAATTTGGTTGTAATATGTACTATAATTTTGAAAACCAGAAATTCCGGTAAGCCGTTACCATTATATGAACGGAAAAATTATCCAAATAAATGGTTTAAATACTGCATTTTTTGGTTTTATTACCAAAATTATCGTTTTTCTACCAGAAATGTCTTTAACATACCGTACAGTAATATTACACAAAAAAATTTCACCGTATAGATTTATAACATTTAAAAATGTAACGTAATTTCAAATTAAATACAAATATAATGTTGTATAAAATATAAGAATTTTTTTTTATTTTATTGTGTGTATAGACTATGCCGTATATATTGACTATAATTTTGTTTCAGCTAAAATTATAGTTTTAGTTATATTTCACTTTAGATTGTATAACGAACTATTCACAGATGGAAAAAAAGAAGCAAGCTTTTCTTGTTTACTAAAGTTTGTTGATTCAAAAAGATAATTAACACTAGAAAGGGGGGAAATTAGTATATACCTATATTGCCCAAAAGCAGTCAAAATGACTGGATTGTGAATGCATAAATAAATTTGTTTAAAATTAATTTTTAACATTTTTCATATTATTTACAGTTATATAACAAGTTATTAGTAAATATTAACAATAAAAAAATTATATGTTGTACAAAAACTCACAAAATTCTAAGAAATTGTGTCATTATAAACGCCATTGTTTTTCTAATTGAAATTAAAAGCAGTCAAAATGACTTCCTTCGGCAATCTAGGGTTAAACAGAAACACAAAATCTCATTGAATACGAAGGTAAAGGTGAATCAATATTTAAACTGCAATTTCCTATTTAGTTTATTTTAATTTAAAATAAGCATAAAGTTTGTTCACAAACAAGTAAAGCAGATATAAACAAACAAAATGTAAAGAACTAAGTGTGAAACAAGTGGAAAGTATTTAAAGGTTTTACTTAGTTATGATTGATATAAATAATTAAATGGCTTCATTATAAAAAATGCTGGATCAAATTACGGTAAAAAGTACCATTCCATTTTTACCCGAACATGTAACGGAACAAAAAATCTGATATACCGTAATTTTTATAGTAATAATTAGCGTATAAACACTGAATCATTGTAAATATTACTACAAAATTTACGGTATAACATTTTACAGTAAAAATTTATTTTATGGCAAAATTTATTTATGGGACAATGCACCCAAAGTGCCGATACTTTTTACTGTAATTCGATCCGGAACTTTTAACAGTATAATATCAGCTACTTTAGTTAATGTATACAGTTGCTTTAGATTGTAGCTCGGTAATTTTTACCGTACCGTTTTGGTAAGGATTTTGGTAAAGTTAAAAATAAAATATGATTTTATAACATGTGATAAAATTTGGTAATTAAGGTGAAATTCATGTTTTTCACGATACCTTAGAGCATGGTATAAAATCCATTTATTCGGTTAAATTTACTTTTCGGGATAGTATTCTTTACTGAATGTGTTGTAATAAGAACTATAATTTTGAAAACCAAAATTTCTAGAAAATCATTACCATATTAACGGAAAAGTTGCCAAATGGATGATTTAAATACCGCATATTTTGTTTTTAATAACTAGAATTAAGTTTTTTTTTTTTTTTTTTTTTTTTTTTTTTTTTTTTTTTTTTTTAAATTTTGAAAACTAGAAATGTCATTACTAAGCAGTATGGAAGTTCATTATATTTCTCCCCGTCAGTTAAACAGAATCAGTGATTCCTTCTAATTTAAGCAAGATCGATTAATTAAAATCGTAATTAATATATCACTATCGATATCAATACACTAAATTATTAAAAAAAATAGTATCAATACTACAAAGCATCGAATAGCATCAATACTTTTCTTTTTATCCTTTTTCGATGTTAATCAGTGATACTTTCTTTTGATGCTGATTGATTCGATTATTAACAGCTCTCCAATAAAAATTAATAATACCTATTAAATATTAAATAATTATTTTTTTGGTTATAGATTATACAATAATTTGTAAATATTAATCCTAAAATATGATCTTCTCTTAATTAATGTAACTTTAACTAACAAAAACTAACCAACTTTTAACTAAAGTAAATTGTTATTAAAGCTCACCATTGTATTTTCCATCTATCTAACTTAATAGAGTTGAGTTTCTATTACAAGTTGCAGGTGTCAAATCCTGTCCTAAATTACATTTCATCCGTGGGAGTTTATCCAATTCAGTCACATTAGCCGTAACTTGAAGTTAAATGAAATCAGCGATTTTTTCCAGTTGAAGCAAGATAGTCTGAGACAAGTTGCTTCCGGGAACTTCTTGTTCCATATTGTTCTAAAAAGGAGCGTTACTAAGACATCATAATCAACCGTGGCCAAACAGTGCCTTACTGGCATTGCTTCGACAATTCAAGACCAATTTAACAGGCATGATGCAATTGAGGAGGCAAAAAAAAGAGTTATTTATATTTTTCAAGATGTCTGTTGGTTTAGAAAATAAACTTGGAAGAAGCCAACTCTTGCCAACAGCTCCTTGCCCATGGCAAAATATTGAATCGGATCCAAAATGATTCATTGAAATGATTTTTATCTCGTCATTAGTGTTTAAAACTAAATTATTTTTGTAAGAAAATAAAATAATGTTTAAACAAAGATGACAAGAAAATTCGATGAAATTAAGTTTTTATAGCTTCTTTAAACATGAATTCGAGAATTTTTAGAAAATTTAACATATTTTAAAATGTCGAATAATATTTCCTATTATCAATTGCTTCAGATTAATAAAAATATTTCACTTTTCTTTAAAAATGTTTAAATCATCTTTAAAAATAAAATGTTTGTTATTAAACATAGGGGAGAGTGGGGTCAATTGTAAAATTTTTTACTTAACTATTTTTAACTAACAAAAAATCCAATATATTATTAGTATTAATTGACAGACGAGTAAAGTAGACTATCCTCTACTAGAAAAAAAATACCTTATTTTAAATGTTATTATATTAGTTATTAACACTTTTTGACAGTCGTGCACTTGCTACAATTGTCCCTACTTACGGGGTCAATTGTAACAGTTCATAAATTCAACTAAAACATAGTTAATTATACATATTATCATAGTTGTGATATATTTTTTTATTGATCAAAATAGTAGTGATATTTTAGGAGTCAAAATAATAATTAGCAGAAACCTAAAGGGTTAAACTTTTAACTTTAAGGGGTTAAAAATTTTAATTTATGCTGTGAAAGGTGACAAATAAAATAATGCACATGCAACATACTATAAATGATATAGGAAACTATTGGTGGTTCTTAAAGAGTTAAGTAATGGTTTGTAAACATAAGATTATTTATTTTCAGCTGTTACAATCGTCCCCAAGACGCCATTTCAGCTTCATTTGTTAAAAACAATGCTAGTTAATTAACAAAACTAACCTTTTTTTTTTAATGTTAATTAAGGTGTCTTCTTACATATTCGGTTTATAATTTTTATTTGTTTAAACAAAATTACTTTGTAACAATATAATATTATAATACCAAAAAAAGAACTTACGTATCGTGAAAATATCTTTTGTGATGTAACTCTTTCAAAAGTACATAAAAATGGTTGCCAGCAGGGTTGTACATGTAGATTTATTAAATTTGTACATGTAGATTTGTGCGCCACCTAGGAACCAAATCTAGAACCCGACACTCGAAATTTTTGCTCTGTTACAATCGTATCCTCTTACAATTGACCCCACTCTCCCCTACGATTACGACTGCTTAAGAGCGGCATTACTGTTTCGATAAGTGGATGAACTATAAAAATTAGTTAAATAAAATAGGATTGTGTCGACGATATCTCTGGCCCCCAATGGACTGTTGCAGAAATACTTCGAATTATACCAAGGAAAAAATTTTAAGCTAATTATCTCTTATTATATAATAAAAAATAATCAAGCCCCTTTTCAATATGGGCATAAGGAACTGGATTCTCTTTGTTATAACGTTCTTTGAAAAGTACGTTTCCCATTTAATTCTAGAATTCTTTGGTAAAATTTATATCAGATTAACCTACAAAATTATAAGACATGTTAAGCAATTATCCAAGAACTTTTTCTTTAAAATATCAGCCACTTAATCCATAATCACTCCCCCCCCCCTCAAAAAAATATTCTTAAACTATTTTTAACACTGAAACTCTCAAAAGAAATCAATTCAGGGTTGAAGCAAAATATCACTACATTGAGCTGAAATACCAAGAAACTTAGCTACAAATTTAAAATAGTGCTGAAATGAAAGATATTTCGTTTAAGTTAAACCATAGCATAAAATGGTTCACGAGGCAAAGTGAGTCAGTGATTAAGGCAAGGTAAAGAACCAAGGATTTATACTTGGAGGTGACTTGAAGTTCGCACAATTTATTTTATCAAAGATTTTAAGGAGTAAAGGACCCCGGTGTTTAACCTTTGAGCGCAGTATTTTTATTAAACATATTTTTCATGCATTGTTTCCTTACTTTGTGCTAATTTTGGTCTAAATAAGTGAAAAAATATTACATTTATCATTCTAATAACTTACGGTTATGAAACACAGCATGAAATATTCAATTAGAAGCAATAATTTTTCAAATTTGGACTTAATTAGTTCTAGTTATTCTTTCACAGTTATTCCTCATTGAAATTTCTTTAATTTACACAATTAATTATTGACACATTTTTGAATATGAATTTAAAAAAAAAAATTCAAACTACTTTCTTTGGACTTTATATTTTAGTGCAAATTCAAATCTGATAATTTAACAGACTTTTTCAGTAACTATTAGACTATTTTTTATAATTAAAAATTTCAAAACATTTCTCACTATATGTATGTGTTTTTTTGAAATTTTGACGCCCAGCACTTTATTTGATATTGATAAAGTTCTTTCTCAAAACAAAAAAATAAAAAACTTTTTGAAGTGTTCACTAACTGACCCCTTCAAATACAGCTATTTATAATATTAAATAAACAAAAGAATGCAATGCGTGAAATCCAAGTCAAAATTAGGATCCTTTAAATGTAGGCCACACAGTAATTCTATCCTCATATCACAATTAAGTCATAAAGGACTTTAACAATGCCTATGCTGTAGATAAATTGCTCTCTTTTTCTTGTCTCTATGCATCTATAGCATAATCGTTTACTCGAATGGTATCGCTTGCCAAACGCTGTGTACAGGGTGGAGGTAGCGGGTTTGAATCCCGCTGTTACCTAAGGATGTATCTTCGTGCTGTCCTTCTCTGTATTGCGCTATCTGTTCTAATTTTAACATAAGGTTAATAAGCCTAAATTGAGGAAACAAGTCTGCAAATTTATGTAAATCCAATAAGGGGCCGTTCAAAAAGTACGTACATCCCGAAGGGGGGGGGAGGGGATTTGCTATTATGTACGGTTTTGTACGATGGGGAGGGGGGGGAGGTACTATACAAAGTACGTACTTTATAAACATACACCAAATTTAAATTTGACTTCATCCTACACACTCCTTAAGTAAATATTTAATTTTATTTAAAACATAATTATTTTAATTTTTATGAAAAAGGGGGGTAGACTAATAAAATGTACGTACTCTAAGGGGGGGAGTAAGACCTTATGTACGGTAATGTACGAAGGGGGGGGAGGGGTTTAAAATTTCTCCATTTTTGTGTACGTACTTTTTGAACGGCCCCTAAACAAATAAAACGATAATCATAGTAGTAACTAAAATCTTTTATGATTCAATGATATGAGACAAGTTAAAAATTACTCTGCAGCCTACATTTGAAGGTGATTTGGATTTCAAGCATTGCATTCTTTTGATTAAATATATTATATACATATATGGCAACGTTACTTTTAAAAAGTAACGAGTAAAAGTACAAGTATTTTTAAAAAAAGTAACGAGTAAAAAGTTCTCATTTTAAAAAGTAACGAGTAAAAAGTACAAGTAAAAGTACAAGTACTAAACAAAAAAAGTAACGATTTAAAAGTACATTTCTAGAAAATCGAAAATTCAAAGTAACCTAAAATTTTATTGAATAATATTTTTATGTTCTTTAATGTTTTTGCAAAATTGTTGCTATTTATTTAATTATTTTTAATTTTGAAAGTTATGGATATCAATTTATTTTTAAATTCGGAAGAATATTATAATATAATTTTATAATATAATCGTATAATATAATTTTAAAATCAAATATAATTTTAATATCAAACTTTTTATGGATTTGCGCGAAAAAGAAATTTTATCTATTGATTTTAATTTTTAGTTTATTATTTTTATTTATTTAAATTACCATTGATTTAAAATTGTTTTACTCTTTAGAAGCGCGTTTTAAAAGCACAAACATAAACAAAGCAAACACGGGGTTTCAGATAGCTTTGAGCTAGTAAAAAATAATTGAATGTGCAGTATAAGTTGAAACAGAAGGTATTTAAACGCGAAGTTAGCTATGAATGCATATATATTGCTCATTAATTTTATAAATTAAAAAAACGTAAGCAGTTTTTTTAATTATTTTTTTTTAGAAAGCTTACCGAGTTTTAGAAAAAAGTAACGATTTCATTCGATATTTCCGTTACAAATACATGTACTTTTTCTCTAAAAAAGTAACGAAAGTGCAAGTAAAAGTACTAAATTTAAAAAGTAACGAAGTACAAGTAAAAGTACGTACTTTCTACTTGTACCGGCGGTACAAGTAACGAAAGTAAAAGTACTGCCATATATGATTATATACAGCTGCATTTATATTTCTTTGGTCTGAGAAAGAAATTTGATATCAATTTCAAATGAAAGGGTGGGCGTCAAAATTTCAAAAAAGCACTTACATATACTAAAAAATATTTATATAACATTTTAATTTTTTTTTTCTTTTTCCATGTCGTGATATATCTATAGCATAGGCGTCGCTAAAATCGTTTATGATTCGAATATGATAGAAAGCAAGTTAAAAATTACTGGGTAGCCTACATTTATAGGACCCTACTCTCGATTTTGATTTTAAGCACTGCATTCCACAGTTTACATAATATAATAAATAGCTGTATAGAGGGGATCATTTAGGGGATACTTAAAATATTTTTTATATTCTTTTGGTCTGAGAAAGAAATTTGATATCAATTTCAAATGAAAGGGTGGGCGTCAAAATTTCAAAAAAGCACTTACATATACTAAAAAATATTTAAATAACATTTTTAATTTTTTTTTTTCTTTTTCCTTGTCTTGATATATCTATAGCATAGGCGTCGCTAAAATCGTTTATGATTCGAATATGATAGAAAGCAAGTTAAAAATTACTGGGTAGCCTACATTTATAGGACCCTACTCTCGATTTTGATTTTAAGCACTGCATTCCACAGTTTACATAATATAATAAATAGCTGTATAGAGGGAGTCATTTAGGGGATACTTAAAATATTTTTTATATTCTTTTGGTATATCAAATGAAAAGGTGGGCGTCAAAATTTCAAAAAACACATACATATACTGAAAAATATTTATAAATCATTTTCATATTTTCTTATTTTAATTTTCATTTTTCTCGATATATCTATAGCAGGGGTTTCCAACTTACATGAGGCCGGGGGCCACAATTAAGAACATAAATCAAATGGCGGGCCGCAACTTCATCAAAATTTTATGTAGGACTCTTTTATGCTTGTAGAAACATTAAATATTACTGTCAGATTTTTACCAAGTTGTACAAAACAAAAGTATTGAAATACAAATTAAAATAAGAAGTAGATTTTTAAAAATATTTAATTGCATATTAAAAAATTCGGGCTACAATAACTTTAATGTGCACCCATGTATTAAACAATTAATGTGCAAAAGATATCTAATTGTTAAGATATAAAACTTTAAAAAGGTTGGTATTAAAACTTACATAGTAGCACACAAAATGTTCAATTACAAAATTGAGGTTTATCTGCTATAACCACCAGAGAATAGATACTTACATTTTAAATTTAGAATTTACAAATGTGTGTGTAAATATTTTCGTCCAAAATGAGTGGTTTCAAAAAGTTAAATCGGAGAATTTCTTCGAAAAAAAATATTCACAAAATACATAAAAATGAAATAGAAAAGAGCAACATACACGATTATTTTTGTGTTTGAATAAATATTTTCTTGGATGCAAAACCTGAGAAATAATTTTTTTTGCACCGTTGGTATGATAAATTTCACAGAAACAAAGAAATTAGGTTTTTATTAACGAGAAAAGTATTTTAAACCCATATAGATTTTTTACGAAAATTGTCCGCAAAAAAAAAAAATGCTAACTAATATATTTTAGTTCGCGGGCCGGATCCGGCCCTCGGGCCGCCAGTTGGAAACCACTGATCTATAGCATAGGCGTCGCGAAAATCGTTTGTGATTCAAATATGATAGAAAGCAGGTTAAAAATTACTGTGTAGTCTACATTTAGAGGATCCTACTCTCGATTTTGACTTCAAGCATTGCATTCCTTTGTTTACATAATATTTAAAATAGCTGTATTTGAGGGGAATACGGACAGCTTAAAGATTCGTATTTTTTTGGTCTGAGAAAGAAATTTGATAGCAATATCAAGTGAAAGGTTGGGCGTAAAAATTTTAAAAATCACATACATATACTAAAAAATATTTGTAAGACATTTTTAAAAAATGTTTTCTTCTTCTTATTCTCTATATATCTGTACCATAGGTGTCTCTAAAATCGTTCATGTCTCAAATATGATATGAGGCAAGTTAAATATTACTGTGTAGGCTACACTTAAAAGAGAACTCATTAGATTAAATATTTAATTAGATCGAATTAAGACTCAATGGCTGAAACCGGATTTTATGTTAAATTTATTGGTTGTTAAATTGAAACTTTTATTTCCAGTGTTTTTTCCACGGTGCTTTTTAGCCGGTACTTTTTTTCCTGCTGATAAAGACAAGAATTAAGCATTTTGCTGTCTGATAGTTTCATTTATATTGGTGTGTTCTTATTTTGATCACACTCAAGTATAAGGCATATATGAATGATTGTAAAAGTTTGTGTCTTATCTAAATTGAATGGTCCTAAGCATTGTGGTCTATAAAACATTAATTAGGCCAATACTTACCTATGGATCTGAGACCTGGAACCTAACTCAAGCTGGTGAAACTAAAATTGCCATTTTTGAGAGAAAAGTTTTGAGGGCCATCCTTGGTGGGATAAAAATAAATAATTCCTGGAGAAGACGATATAATACTGAACTGTATAAAATCTACAGAGAGCCAGATATTGTGAAATTCATTAAAATACATCGAATGAACTGGGCAGCTCACATTTTCAGAAGGAATGATGACTCAAATTTAAAAAAAATCCTGTTACACAAACCCCTAACGAACAGGAAAAGAGGTAGACCCAGGCTGAGATGGTTGGATTTAGTTGAGACTGATTTCCTTACTCTAAAGGAGAAAAACTGGCGAACAAGTGTCAAAAGTAGAGAGAAGTGGATTCGAATTCAAAGGAAGGCACTGGCCCACCCTGGGCTGTCTAGCCAGATATGATGATGATGAAGCATTGTGGTATGCGCTGGTGAGATTGCAGAGGAATGTGATCAACAAATAGGTGGACGATCTGTGAGTTTTAATCTATTTTTCACAAGTCGCTTATCACACACAACAAAACTTTGGACGTTAAAAGAAGAATCCTAAACAAATTAAAATTCATCCCGAAAATTAAATAGCAAAAACAAAATGAGGAAGAAATAAAAACTGTCCTTACGGCTTTCTTTAAAAAGTAATCATGCAGTTTCTATAGAAAACGAAATTTGAAAATGCATAAAACTTTTTGAGACAGTTATAGAAAATGCAGTCCTGATGAACAAATACTTTGTTTTATAAAATGTGTTGTACTTATTTTTGATTTCAAACCCGATGCGAACTTTTGATTAAGTATGGTCCAAGTTACCAGAATGTGGTAAAATTTATCGTGTTTCTGTTTCTATGTGAAGACCTAATCCATCCTAATGTACTGTAGATATTTAGACGACACACCCGAAAACAATTTTCTAATTATAGAAGTTGAAACTAATATACATAATTTCTTTCGATGCACATGGATGGAATACACATTTAAAAATTTAAAAAATCGCAACTATCAAACACGCAGCTTTAAATAATTCTTGAATTATAGAAGATATATAATAAAATTATTTTTAAATGATTAGGTAAACTTTTAATTATTCTTTGTAACATTACTTATTTTTTTCAAAAGATAACTAATTTCACATGAATAAATATTCACTTATATTAAACTGAATCAGTCGTTAAACTTATAAAATTTTTAAAGTGAATATTGCTTCACCAATTTTGAGTGTCAGATTTGCTTTTCGGTCTAAAATCTTTTCTTTCGTTCCAGTTTAAAATATTTTAAAAATGGATTAAAACTTGTTTTCATAGATATTACATTTTACTTGCCATTATGGATATCTTAAACCTGTTTTAACATCTGTTAATAATGCTTTTCGCAGTATTATATTTAATGAATAAAACCCAAACGTACTTTAGATTTAAAATTGAACTTCAGGTTAAAATAAATTTTCGCAGGCTTAATGAATTCTTCAACTAAATCATTGAGTTACATCTATATTGCTTCTTTTAAAAAATAGTTTAGAAAATGCACTATAGGTTAAAACGGATTTTCGCAGGCTGAATGACTTCTTCAACTAAATCATAATCGGCTACATTTTTATTTATATATTTATTTCTTAATGAAATTAATAGAAAATATATATGTCAAAAGAATTATATATTAAATATAATCCATAAATAGAGCTTATATCTAGAGCGCAATCCTTTTTTTAAAACATTTCCCACAAAGAAAGTAATAATTTTGATCTAATTATCTCAAAAAATGTGATGATGCGTCGTTAGTGGCTGGGGGAATTGAATAGTCCCACGTTACTAAGACCTATCAATATTTAAATATATTGTCCAGAAAGATACAAAAACCCTCTTTCCAAGTCAATTGTCTCTCCTCTATCTATCCACATCCACTAGTATGTAATGTTCTCTTTTTTGGGCGGCCTCCAGCGCTTACTTTAATAAAATTCTCTCTCTCTCTCTCTCTCTCTCTCTCTCTCTATATATATATATATATATATATATATATATATATATATATATAGTTCAAAATAAAAATGAAACAAAGGAACATTTCAGACTAATGAAAAAAGGGGGGGAAAGAAAATTAATAATAATAAAAATAACAAAAACTGGAGAAAAAAATCCAAAAAAAAAGGGATAGAATTCTTTTAAAAAATCCGGAAAATAAAAGATATAATCTTTTCATCAGCCCACACGATTATATCCGCAAAAAAGAGTGCTTTCTAATATTGTATCAATAAAGCCAAAGCAAAATAAATCAATACAATAGTGTGAGGAGCACTCAAAAGTTTTTTTACAAAAATTACAACAAATAAAATAGTAAAACTTATTGTTTTTCTTAATTTCATTCGTGGTTTTTTGCATTTATTTATTACGCTATATATATATATATGTATGGGTCATTCTCACAAAAACAGTCATTTTCATGTCCCCAGTATATTTATGTTTGTTTTACAGCTTACGAAAAAAAAAATTCAGGGAAAGTGTCCTTCAGAATGCAAGCTAACAAAAGAATAAAAATAAAATTATCAATTTTTATTTTTTATTTATTTTAGGTAATTAAAATATACCAATATGTCATTCCCTCACTTGTCCCCACTGTCCCCACCTAAAAAAAGAAAAAAATTGTTTCTGAAATAATTTTTTTTTTTTTACAAATTCGTGTTTTTTATTTCAGAATACTGAAATATAGAATTCAGAAAATCAATTTTAAATTTAATTTCTGATAAAAATATTTCTTGAAAAATATCCGTCCATGTAAGTTGTTATGATTTTGCTACTCGCTTTATAGTCCCCCCTTTTTAATGTTTTTTCTTTTTATTATATTTTATTATCTGTTTTTACATGTTATTTTTACTTTTTATGATCTATTTTTATGTAGTTATTTTATAAAAAAATTTTTTGAGTGCTCCTCACACTATTGTATTAATATATTTTGCTTTGGCTTTATTGATACAATATCAGAAAGCACTCTGTTTTGCGGATATAATCGTGTGGGCTGAAGAAAAGATTATATCATTTTTTTTTCTGGCTTTTTTTCCGGTTTTTTAATTAACATTTCATTTTTTTTTTTTAATAATAAAATGTTGTTTGTTAATTTTGTTTACTTATTATTTCCCACCCCCTTTTTTTCATATGTCTATAATTTTTCTTTGTTTTATTCTTCATTTTGAACTTATCTAATGAGTGCTGTTTACTTGCAGCTTAAGCGCAATAAATGATACTTATTGTTTTTCTTAACTTTCTTAGTGTTTTCTTGTATTTATTTCTTTATTATATATATATATATATATATATATATATATATATATATATATATATATTTCAGATCAGTTCAATCATCATAAATCATTGCATTCGATGCTAACATGCAAATGCATTTTAAGTTACATGTTTCATTTCAAAAATTGGTTTTGATTCTAATTCTGTTTTCTTTGTATATAAGACGAAAGTTTAGAAACACGCGATCCAATTACAATCCCGGTAACCACTCGCGTAAAATGCAGCTGCACTGCTTCTTTGAAAGTTGACGTGTTTAATCTTCAGAAAAAGAAAAAAATATTCTCTTTCACACACAGATCCCTCAAACAGAAAAAAAAAAGAAAAAAAAATGTCGGGGGTGGTTTGTATCCAGGGCAAACGCGTTATTAACAAAAAGAGGAATTGATGCCAAAGGTGACATTTTTTTTTCTTGGAAACTTAAAAAGAAAGCTGAGAAGAATATTAGCATTCCTGCTGAGGTCGGAAGGAAAAGCGATCTAAGACGGGGGGAAATGTCAGAATTTAAAATGCGTGATCTTTTCTAAGGTTCAAAAGAATGATGAATATTTTTCAAAAACTAAACCAGATCAAATTTTTTTTGCCAACTCTTAAGTAAAAAATGAATCTGCAGTGAATATATAAGATTTAAAATTTTAATCAACTGTTTCAACAGAGTGAAAATCATAGAGGTTTGCATTTTGTGTTGATAATTGCATGCAAACATTTACGCTGCATTTTATTTATCAAATTTCCTTTGAAACGTTAAACACCATGTTTGACTTGAAATTCAAATTTTGTTAAAAAAAAATTTAGTTTTGTTTATGAGGAAAACATTTAAAATTATCAAAAGTTAATAACTGTGTATCGAGGGAAAAACCTCTCACTTAATTGTTCAAAATTCCGAAATATAAAGATTAATTGATACGTCGTATTTATTGCTACTTATACATAACATAAATGATACTTTTTCATTCCCTATCTTTAACTTAATAAAGCAAAATGTAATAAAATGTGTAATTGACACATTTACAGCAACTACATTAACTACCGTTAAATGTATAATTATTAGAAGCTAAACAAATGAAAACCTAATACTAAAAATAATCAAAACCTGTTAGTATTCAAAATTGTGTTAGCTTTATCAAAAACAAATCAAAATATAATGGTTAATCAGCTTCATCAAAAATTTATTAAAAAACAGTGTTAGTTTCAGTGAATATTTGTTAAAAATAAATTTTTTATGTATTCAGAGTGGTTAAAAAGCGTATTCAATCTTGAAATATGTTATCTATTGGCATGAGACTCGATGTTTATAATCCAGATATCTCACTTGAATTGATTGGACAAATAATTTTTAGATTTAACAAAAAGTTAAAGAAAACCTAATAATAATCAAAACCTGTTAGTATTCAAAATTGTGTTAGCTTTATCAAAAACAAATCAAAATATAATGGTTAATCAGCTTCATCAAAAATTTATTCAAAAACAGTGTTAGTTTCAGTGAATATTTGTTAAAAATAAATTTTCTATGTATTCAGAGTGGTTAAAAAGCATATCAATCCTGAAATATGTTATCTATCGGGATGAGATTCGATGTTTCTAATCCAGATATCTCACTTGAATTGATTGGACAAATAATTTTTAGATTTAACAGAAAGTTAAAGAAAACCTAATACTAATCAAAACCTGTTAGTATTCAAAATTGTGTTAGCTTTATAAAAAACAAATCAAAATATAATGGTTAATAATTTTTATCAAAAACTTATTTAAAAACAGTGTTAGTTTTAGTGAATATTTGTTAAAAATAAATTTCAATGTATTCAAAGTGGTTAAAGAGCATATTCAATCCTGGAGTATGTTATATATTAGCATGTATTCGATGTTTCTAATACAAATATCTCATTTGAATTGATTGGGCAAATAATTTTTAGATTTAACAAAAAGTGTTTTCTCTGTCTATTTCAGGGCTTCCAAACTTTTTAATCACTCGGCGTATATTAAAAATATATTACCTTGATTAGTATATTAATCTAATCATAAAAGTATTTTAAGGAATTTTTTCTTACATATTTCAATACGTAGAACCCACAAGAGAACAAGATGTAATAAGTTTATTGCATAAATAAAACATCTTACAAGTTTCAAAACGAATATTGCAGTAAATTAATCGTTCAATATTTGGATCAGTATGCCTAAATCCTTTTCTATTTTCTAATTTTTCCATTTTTTCTAATATTTTTTATTACATGGAGCCCGCAAGAGAATTCTAATAAGGCTAGAAAGATGCAGTTAAAATAAGTCTATTGCATTCATAAACTACGGGTTTGAAAGTAAATATTGTAATAAAATAATTGCAATAAATATAAATGTGTAGATCGGCTAATAAAATGTTTTTAGTTTTTTCAGAAATTAGATTTTCAATTATTTAAATAAGCTATGTATCCTTCTAGCTAACAACCAACTGCATAGATTTGTTCGTTACTTAAATCTTGAAAATTCCTAGAATTTTTATTTAAGCTAGTTCAAAATTCACGTTTTGGACAAATTAGTGAACTTAATTTTGGTTTTTTAACATTTCATAACATTTATTTTTAGTATGAACCCTCTGAGCGTTAGTCCAGGCTTTTTCTGAACTTCTAGCTGCAAGCTTTCATGCATCAAAAACCCAGTTTCTCCACGTTATTCAACACGTAAGCAGTGCGCAGCAGGTAAATTTCCGTACAATTTTACCCAAAGGCTCCACACTTGGAGGTTGAAAAATCTAAAAATATTATAATATACAGAATATGCACTAAAAATTTACAAATCGAATAATTTATAATTCGAATACACTTTTAACAAAAAAAAATCAGAACCAAATTTTTAAGTAAAGGTGTTAATTGAGGAAGGTATTCATGATTTCTATTAAAAAAGCCATCCACGAAGTACGCCTTAATATGAATTCACTTAACTTTTGAGTTGGTTTCAACATTTTAAGTATACATCTAACAAATCCATTACAAAATTGCATTAATATTTATCGAGTCTATTTTTTATCGGCAGTTTAAAAGATCAATAATGGAGAAATATCTTTAAAAAGAAAAATTTCGGGAAAAATATTTTTTTTTAAAAGTTCAGCAAATGTTGAAAGGATTTTGTGATATTAACTAAATACGTTAGCGGCAATGGTATAGAGGTCTAGGCATGAAGCTGTTATTTTGAAGGGTCAGAATTCGAAGAACAGCTTCAGATCAATAGGTACCAGCTTTGTATAGAAATTAGAAGAAGCAGATTCACGATGCTGACCGCATTGCCATCATGCAGTTGGTTTGGAAATTATTGATTTTTAACACCCATAACGTCCTAGGCTGGTAACTGGCTGTTCCAGGTGCGCTTTATTTTATCATATAACATAAATGTTGACTAGATTCACTCAAAAAAATAATATATACCCCAAAACGGCAAGCAAATCTAGTTAATCTCATTATTTGAGCCGTGTTAGCTGAGAGGATAGAGCGTTCGCCTTCTAATGAGGTGAACTGGGTTCGATTCCCAGCGGTGGCTGATCGATACGAATTCCGCACCCGGCTTCCACCTACCACAGTGGTAGATGGATCATAGGTTAGAGTCCTCTTGTCGTCAGGCTAACCATTGGAGGTTTTCATGATTTTCCTCTCCATGTAACGCAAATGCGGGTTAGTTCCATCAAAAAACCCTCCTTTGCATATAAATAAATTTTCTAACTAAACTTTGCATATTAATAAATATTCTAACTAAACTTTGCATGTTAATTAATTTTCTAAGACGTTATAAGAAGTTGCATAAAACATTAAAGTTCTTTCCAGTCAACTTAAAATTAAACTTTGTAAATTAATTTCGTTTTAAAATATCGAATTACGTTCAAAGAAGTATTTAATTACATTAAATTCGGGTTCAACGGCTCGAATCGAACCAGACATTAAATTTTTATTTTAGTTAATAAGGTGCTTTTTCGGGAGGGGGCTTTTTCCTCCAGCACAAAAAGCACCATGGTTCCTATTTTCAAATTACAGAACGAAAATCAAGTAAAAACGACTTATAAAAATTAAAATAATAATTTCATAAACGAGAGTTGTGAATTAAAACTAATGAAAAAAAATTGGTAATTAAAAAAGATAAAAAAAAAACAAGAAAAACGGTATTTAGTAACTCTCAAGTGGAGTGTTTAAATTAGAACGAAGAACAAGAGGAGGAAAAGGATCAAACGCGCTTTTCAACATCCTCATCCCCCACTTGAAGAACAAGTTCGAATTGCGATAAGTATTACCGCATGCCACAAGACACTTATCCAATCTATTAATAATTTAAGTGCAACATACTCACCGGCATTTGGGGCTGAAGCTTTGAAGCTAGGACCTACAGGTGTCCCCGAAATCAACATTTTACCCCCCAGTCCTTAACTTCAACACTTGTGGATTATCCGAAATTAGAGGACTTCTTTCAAGTAATCCAAAAGGCGATGACACTCGTTCACATGTTCTTTTAATAGGATTTAGTTTTCCACAAATTGAATCAAGTATTAAACGATATTGGATAAGATTTGCAATTTAAGGCTCTTCACTCAACATTTTGCCTTAAGGTAAAAAAAAGGATATTGATTTAAACAATTAGTCAGATTGCTTTGTATTAAAAATAAGAAGATGATCTTAAGATGAGGACAAGCGTATATTAGGAGGGGAAAGAAGTAATCCTCTTCATCTGACGACTAATTTCTTGGCCTCTAAAACAAAGTTCGAAATTAGGGTGTGCCCGAAGAGTCCTGAGAAGATAAGTTGAGAGGAAAACACATTTGGCAGCCTCTCCTGTTTGGCGTTGTGGAATTGCTAAGTTTATAATCACTCAGCATCTCTCTTATCATTTGTTTTTTTATGCTTTATTTTTACTAAAAGCATGTTTTTCTTTCAAAAAACGGCTATAAGGCTTCGTGGAGAATTATTTTCAAAAAAAAAATTTTTTTTCCCAAGGATTTACTAACTATGAGAATAAGTGGAAGCGTTTAACTTTACAATTTAGACTTTTCACAAAAATTATTCATTTTTAAGCTTCATGATTAGTTTGAAATTATTTAAAAATTTCATTCTATTAGTTTAAAGTAGATTAGTTTTCTATTGTTTTTGCTATTATGCAATTATTATTTTTCAATTAGTTTAAGTTTTTATTCAATTTTTAGTTTTTAAACTTTTGACTAACATTGTGACTTTTAATCATCTTTATTAAATGTGACAATGAAGTTCAGCAACTGTAATTACATTACCACTATGTAAATTTTTATCAATTATATTCATAAGGGAAGCATTAAAAAAAATTAAATTATTATTTAATTTATAATTATTGCAAAATTTTCAATGTTAGATCAAATGGAATGTTTTTTATTCAACATTTGAAATTATTTATCAATTTAATAAAAACTAATTATTACCGATAGTTTAATTAAATTAATTACATCTTATTACATCTAAAACTAATTACATCTTATATTTTAGCCGTGTTACTAAAATTATTAGGTTTTAAGCTTCGTGATTAGTTTCTGCTAGTTTTGATATTATTCAACTAATTGAACTTAATACTTAAAATTATTATTTAATTTATAATTATTTTAAAATTATTAATGTTAGATCAAATAAAAAATTTTATTCAACTTTTGAATTAAGTTCGATATTAAAATAATTTAATAATTCAGAATAACATATTAATACTGTAATGATACCAGAAAATATTTTGATATACCTGTTGCATAAATTGAAAACATTAAAAGAAAAAGAAAACATCAGCATTTAAACATTTATTTTCTATTGCTTAGATTTTTAAAAACGTTACTCTTTAGATTTTACAAAAATGCAAAAATGCAGCAGGTTTATTTTAGCAGTAAGACTATTAATTGCTATTAGACTTTTTAAGTGAAATACAAAATATAAATATCTTTTCCTAATAATTTCAAAAATATGAGAAAAAATGAACAAAAAACAAACGCGCACATAAACATAAACTACGTTATGTTATATGAACAACAACAAAAAACAAAAAATTAAAATTTTAAAAAAAACTGCCATATTCATTTTATAATTATATTACAATATAAAAATAGTCTGAAATAGTTCCTCTTATGAGAAAACAAATATTAATTAAAATCCTATGACTGGTAAACATATACAGTTATTTTAATTTATTTTGTTTAATAAAATTTACAAAACAGCAAAATTACGTACCATTTAAATAAGTAATACTAGTAATTATCGTGATCCAAAAAGTAAGACATTTTAAGTTATGCTAACATAAAAAAAGAAAAAAATCTAAACAAGAATACAAAAGATTATCATTTTTTATAACTGAAGACGTTATCGAGAAACAACGTTCTTTCTATTCATTCAAAGATAAAAAGGTATTGTTTCGTCTGAATTAGGTAATCGTAGTAAGAAATTATCACTTTTTTAAATCAAATATTCGTATCCGCATTCGTATTGATTATTTTATATATATTGGTTACCTTCTTTCCTTGGTTAGGTAACTAACTAAACATAACACGATTTCCTCTAACTACTTAAATATAATTACCAATATTATTAAAGAAGGTTTTTCTTGAATAATCACTAATAATCAACCGATTTTAGAATTTATTAAAAATAAAAAAAATTAATTCTATTGGGATTTTTGATTACTAGACCTCTTCAATAGCATTCCTCTTTCTAGACTAAAAGATGTTCTTTTGAGTTATTATTATTATTATATAAATTTACTTTATCCTTAATTGCGATTTTGATTATTGGGAAATTTTAAATAATTTTTGTCTTTTTAATAATTATCTTTACAATATGGAAAACACATTTTTATTCAAACTGATGGAATACCACAAGGATCTAATTTTACATCTCTCTTAGATAACTTATTTTTACACTACGATGAAAAAAAAATTTACTCTTAATATTAAATTTGTTTTTAGATTTATTGATGTTTTTATTATCTTTAATTTTCAAGATTATACAATTTTGTTAAATAATATTTACCCCGAGAAATTAATATTGTTTCATAATCATGATAATATTAATTTTTTTGGATTTCGTTATTAAAAAAGAAGAAAATATTTGCTTTGTTGACTTATACGATAAAAGAAATGATTTTAATTTTAATGTAAATAAACTAATTACTTGGAATTCTAATATTTCTAAAAACATTTATTTAAATATAATTTTTAATCAAATGAATAGAGTTAAAAGAATATGCAGTAACATTTATTTATCAAAACGAAACAAATAGACAAAACTCTTTCAAAATTTGATTTAAAAAAAATAGATACCCAACTAATGTAATTAAGTTATGTATAAAATCATCGAGTTAAATGTACGTTATCATTAATAAATTTACTAAAAATTTCTTTGTTAATTTATATTTTTACCACGTGCAAATCCGTGACGAAAAATCTGTCTAAAACGGTCAAATCATGTTTCGTTTTTTTAAATAAACGTTAATTTTTTAAAATCATTAAAATTGCATAGTTAAATATCAACCTTATCATTACAAACTTTAAATTATCCAGTATAATATTATTACATTGCACACATCCATTTTCGGGCAACCCAATCTATGGTAACTAACAATTTTTTTTTTAAATTTTTTGGAAATATTTTATTTCAATAATTTATCGTCTACTCTTTTCATTTATCTTTATTAATTTCCATGTTTTCTCTACATTTTTAACTTCAGGTACATTTTTTCGGTGCTCTTTTTTCCATTTACCTTACGCCAGTTCTGAAAAGGTTAAGCAAATTATTAATTTTAAGAATTGTTTCATATCCATTCCCATCCAGCAAGCAAAATGAATATAAAGAAAAGAGATTTCTATCAATTTAAGTTATAAAAATTTTATTAAAATTAAGAAGCATATTTCAGATATTAAATTAATTTATTCGATTTAAGGAAGATTTTTTTTTCTTTTCTCTTTTTACATAACTAAACAATTCGCACTTTTGTTTTAATGTTTACAAACAGTATGAGCTAAAATTCAAACAAATGACCAAGATACAGTGTGAATTGCTTTGGTACTCAGTCGGACGAAATAAGTATCGAAAAATTTTAAATAAAAAAAAAAAACGTTTTACCTTTTAAGTTTTCGTTTATTCCTCTACAATTGAATGGTCCTCAATTGAGTAGTTGAATGTGTTCTTGTGAGTCATTATATTTGTTATTGCATTTGTAAATTTGACAGCGTCTTGTATAACATAAAATAGTTTTTTCACATTTTCAGTTTATTCGGTTTTTCTTTTATAGAAAAAACTGTTGTTGAATTTAATTCAATGGAATTAATCAACCCAACATGTTTATGTGCATATCTAACTCCAACGTATCTTAAGTTAAAAAATGAAATCGATAAAGGGTTAAATTTTGAGAGAGCATAAAGTACCGGAAATCAGATTTTAAATTAAAATAGTTGGGCATATAGCTGTTGCGATACTATAGACAAGAATAATCATCAATGTCAAATATAGAATGATTCTTTAATTTCCTTTATCACTATGAATAAAGAAAGGTCAAACTGTATGTTACGCCTGAGGTTTAGGCAGGACGTAACTTTTTTAACATTAATATTTTAATAAAGTTTAAATTAAAATCAGTTTTTTCAATAAAAAGATTAATGCAGTGAAATATTTAAAAAGAAATATGAAAATAAAATATTTGAAAATAATTATTTTAAATTTAAAATATCAATAGTATAATTTCAAATATTAAAATTTTACAAGAAATATTTGTCAATAATTTACAACTTTATACATAAAATGTAAATATTAATGATTAAAAAAATAACAAAATAAATGTTGAGCTTTTATTATTATATTTTTTTTGTTGAATATCATTAATCATGTACTATTTATACCAGAAAACAGCAAAAAATTTCAGTTAAAATTACGGTAAAAAATATTGGCACCCTGAGTGCAACATCCGTTAAATTAACCGTAAAAGTTTATACAATAATTCTTATAGAAAAATTGATTTAATTACAGTGATTCAGTGAATTTTACAGTAAATATTACAGTAAATTTAATTTTTTTGTTCCATGCAATTTCATAGTAAAAAGGGGATTTTACGGAGAAAAGTACCAGCCCTCAGGGTGCCAATAATTTTTACCATAATTTTATCTGGATCTGTTTGTTTCAGGCTTTTCTAGTCACCGATTTTATGCATAAATGTCACCTGAAATTGGCGACACGTTTGGCGGATTAAACTGCCATCAGCAACCCCATAAAGATTGGACACGGGCCCAGTGGTTATACTTTTGAAAGAAGATGGAAACTCTCTTTTATCCTGCCTATATTTAGAATCCAGGAATCCGAGCCCGGGAGCTCCCCCTTCTGCTTTCCCACCCATCAACCACCTCCGATTCTAACACCCATAAACAGAAACAGCTTTCACTTGCTCCATGGTTTTCGTCGCCAAACGTAAACACAATGTGCGACACTTGTTTGGGGGAGAGGGAAAGGGATCTTCATTCATTCAATTTTTTTTCAGGGGAAAAGATTAATGCCTAAAAAAAGTGAGGCGCCGTTACACGGGTTCAGAAACTGTTACTGAAGAGCTGTCAACGTTGTGTATTTACAATGAAAAAAAAAAAGGAAAGAAAAGAAAAAGAAAACAAGTTGTGTTTTACTCATTTCAATTTTTTTCATCTCTAATATATTTAATGTTATACATGTATAGTACCGCCAAAGGGAAAAAATTAGATAAGTTATTTTATACTAGATTATCTAGCCAATGTTCTGATTAATTACAGTGAATATTTAAAACGCAAAAAATTATTTCATATTATAACACTCATATGCTAAATACCTAGATAATCTGCACATTGTCTACTAGGCACTCGTGACAGTGAAAATAAGATCCCTGCTAAAACAACGTTTCTGCCCTTTTGAATTAACATAATACTAATTATTTATTTTTCGCTGTCTGAAAAGTCGGTAAGTGGATAGAGCACCTGGAGAAAAAAGCACCGAAAAAAAAGCACAGGGAGGAGGAACATTTGGGGAAAAGAACATCAGAAAATCACTTTTTAGGATATATCATTACTAAATTAGATTAATTTTGAGTACAAACTTTCTTCGTATCTTTCTCTATACTTTTTTATAAATATTTTAAATTAATACTTGTCCACTGGAAAATTTATAAGAAACTAATGTTTTAACACATTTTAATAATAATAAATAAAAATAATAATTATCTGTAGAATTTCATTTCTTTTATTGTATTTATAAAATGAGTATTTCCAAAATGCTACTATTGCATCACAGTTGAGATTTACTATTATTTTGCAAAGAAATCAAATTTACTTTAATAAAAAAAATTTTAACAAAAAATATTGAAAATATACTTGTTATTGGAACAGTTCTTTTTTATTTAGTCGGAATAAGGTTCAGTAATTAATTATAAATTAATACGTACATTAATTAACATAAATAAAAAATTTAAAAAAATAAGATTATTTACTTCAGACTGTATTTTTGGAATAATATCAGCTTCACTTTGATTATACTTTCTCATTACAAAAGCAGCAATAGTATAAATAATTAGTTTTATTGCTTGTTCACACTTACCCTTTTACTTACTTCAGGTCAAAAATCCTACAGATACACGTATATTGATCGTAAGGTCATGTCATGAACATTAGTTGGTCATTAGATTCATATGCCATTAAACAGTCATAAACTTTTTAAAAAATTTTCACATCAAAACTAAATAATTCTGTTATTAGTAGTATTGCATAGACACTTTTGAGGTGCTTGTTTTCCAGTGCTTTTTTGCAATGTGCTTTTTTTCCGATATATATTTTTTTTCCAATTTTTTATGCTATTTTTCCAATTATTATTTTTTTCTGTGTTACTACAGTCAAATTATCAACACATTAATTGACAGAATCAATCTTCAATCACTTTACAAACTATAATAAAAATAATTTAATGGTTGAAAATATTATTACAATTGAAGAAATTAACATAATGTCATTTATTAATTCTTTACCATCCAAGGAATCAAGCCTATCGATTCAACCAAACAATCAACAAATTAATCGATAGAATGAAAGAAACAAATTTTTGAGCTTTAACGATACAGAAACCGCTAATGTACACAATATCTGGGTAAAATTCGAAAAACTCTCTCGCCCTTTAACTGAGCAAATCAGTTAGCCTTTAACTAAGCAAATCAGCTTACAACTGTTGTTGTTGTTGTAGTCGGCCATAAAGGCAGAGGAGGTGCGATTGCTCTTGTCGATTGGTGCTATCTATGGGCAGGAATTTGACTTCTGCCACACACAAACGTCACACCAGTTTTATAAGGCGAACCCATTCAAACATCCATTTATTCATCTACAGATTGTAATTTTGTCCTGAACTAGAAAATGACCAATCTCCAATTCAGCACCCCCAAAGGTATAGTTTGTTATGGGAACACGGAGGACTTTGTGACGCAATAAATTTAACGTGCACTAGTCACCATTTACTACACGGGGAATCTTCGGCCGACAGGATTCGAACACCCAGTCACACGAACTTGAATCCAGCACCCTGCCAACCAGGCTATCCCGGCCACAGCTTAGGAGCTTAAGCGGTGACATATATAAATATTCAATTTGTCGTTCGGTTTCTCCAAGCATTTAGGAGGCTACAGATAGATAATTCACGCAAGATAATTTCAAGATGCTATAGATAATTCACACAAGGCAACCAATCGTTCACCATAAATTTAAGTGTGATATTTAAAGTAAATTGAAGATCTTCAAATGGGGCCAGTAAGTAAAAAGCAAAAAATATTAATTCAACCATTGAAAATATCCGACTACTGGTTCTCAATATATAATATATTTGAATGGTTAATTAATGGAAAGTAGTTCAGAAGTATATTTTGTAGTTGTCATTGAAAAATATGTTTTGATTTTTTAAAAAAATATATTAAACCCAAAACAAAAGCAAGTGTATAAATTTTTCCTTACATTTAATTTTCTAATAGACCACAGGAATTTTTTTTTCAATATTGTTAAAATTGATTGCTCAAAAATTATTTCTTAAAGCACTGCTACTCTAAGGAAAATTGTAGTTTCTAATTTTTATTGCCCATTTTAAAACACAAAAAGAGTTTCACTTATTCATTTAATATTTAAATGTCAATTCTGTAAATATATTACTAAACTAAGGAATAGTTGAAAAGTATGTTTTAAATAAAACTTAACTTATAACTTCCCCAAAATAACTACGGAAATTTAAATTTTGTTTCCAATAAATTTTTTTTAAGTTACTGGTAGCCCTATTAACACAGAACTTTGATAGATAATTCAAAAAATAAGTTCTTGCGTAGCAACTACATTTAAGCCTTAAAAATTTGGCATAAGTTAACAAACGGTGATTTATTCTCTTTATTTTTATTTCATTTTATTTTTATTTGTTAATTTTTTCAGAAAATTCGCTATTTTTATGAAATCAAGATGAAGAGAAAAAGGAAATAGTTTCAAAACAGTTGAATAATCGTAGTAGCAAAAGGCTAAATTGCTGGACAGTAAAAATTGTATCCTTTTATAGTTTCAAAAACTAGTGAATGACAAAAGCTCACACCCTTTATTATCAAAAATGAGTTTAAGAGCAATAGGAAAGGCACCTAAAAGAGCTTCCGGATAATGTTGTAAAAGTTTCCGGTTAATCCAAAATCTCCGCACACTGTAATTCATTTATAAGAGATACAACTGTGACCATGAATGTGTCACGTAATGCTGTCAATTCGAGTCGAAAGCGGCCCTCTGGCTAGTCAAGTGTAGCCCACGGAAAATACGATTTACCAAAAAAAGTTTTTTTTTATTTTATAACAAGCGCTAAATAGCCGATTCCTTTTGGGTTTACAATTATCAATATTCACCTCCGTAACCTTGTAATTTTGAACCCAATCCAGAAAACTCCAGTATCAAGCATTGGAACAAACAAGCCTTTGTGAAGGACTTTTTGATGGAATTAACTCGAGCCTGCGTTATGTGGAAAAGAAACCAAGAAAATCCTCTTACGTTTAGCCCGATATCATGGAGACCCAGGGTTCTCCATGATAACCCAGGGGTCTGTCCAGACATTTTGTGAAAGGTCCGTTTTTGTTAAATTGTGAAAAAATTACTCGCAATTTGTGAATATAAAATAAACGTTAAGTCACATTCTTTCAACCAGGGTCCGCTTTTGTGAATTTGTGCAAATAGGAACCGTTATTGCAAAAAAAACTTTTTCAAGGATTTTTTAAATTGTAAAGGCATACAAGATCATGCTCAACAATGCAAAATTATAATTAAAAAAATTAAATTTTAAAAAATAAACAGCAATTGCAGCTACTAAATTAGCGATGCAACATATAAATATTTGGTATTTAGCCTATACTGCTGAACGCAGAATATTCATTTCGGACGAATAAAGGAAGAAGCGTCTGCCGAAGACAAAAGTTTGTTCGTTTACATCTGTCTTTCCTCCCCCCCCCCCGCTTCCTGGGAAGGGTTTATTCGATTAACAAAAATATAATGAAGAATAACAAATTTGTGAAGGGTCCGCTTAAAAAATAAATTATTTTGTGAAGGGTCCGTTTTTAAGTTAAAATATTTTGTGAAGGGTCCGCTTTCATGAAAAGATATTTTGTGAAGGGTCCGTTAACGGACCCAAATTTCTTCTAAACAGACCCCTGTAACCGACGATCCGTCTACCACTGAGGACACTTTAAGTCAGCACTGCCTTCGGTGCGAGTCGGTAGCAGAATTCTTACCGACCAGCCATCGTTGAGATTCAAACCTAGATCATCTTTTCGAGAGATGAAAACTCTCTGAACCACCGTGACTCTTGTTGCTTTATTTTACCGAAATTACAAAAATCATTTTAAAGAACATAAATTTTTTGAATTCAAGATATGTACTAAGCCTAACTCTATCCGCCCCCGAAGGGGTCATCTAAGATAATGCAAAAGATTCAGAATACAAGTGCACATTTATAGGAACAATACAAAAAAGACCAGACTTGAAAACAATCATCGAGGTTAGTTGAAAAACATAAATGGGCGTTAAATTTCATAATTGAGCGTTATTAATTAGTTTGTTACAAAGGACAACTCCATACCCTGATAAAAATACCTTGTTGAATACCCTTTTAAAGCCATATCCTGACCTCAAAACCCATTGTTACTCATAATTTTTTTAACAAATGATTCAAAATATGACGTTAAAAAATGGCGGCATAAATATGTATTTTTAGAATTCTTGATTAAAATGTATTGGAGATCGAAAATTAGCATTGAAGTGAGGAATTTAAAAAAAATTCTATCAAATTATAGGAATTTCAGCTGAGAAGGGCTAAGAATAACATAACCAGTTTGATTGCCTGATGAAACAAATAATGCTACAAACAATTTCAAATTCTCTCGGTTTTCCTCGTTGATCAAAAAGTTTTTGAGGTTTTCAATTACGCGCACACTGGAGTAAATTTTAGAATTTCAAAACTGCTTTTGTTTTTCCTAACTGAAATATTTATTTGCTACCCTAATATGAATAACTTTTTAATTTCATTTTTGACAAGAAATCTAAAAACGCATATTAAAGTTCGTAATAACGGAAGTAATTAATCTTGTAAACATTTTAGAAGATGATAAAAAAGAGAAATATTTTTAATTAGCTTAAATGCATTATTATTGTCTTTATTGCTGAAAATTCTTTAAAACAACGATTTTTAAGTAATGCGATGAGTCATATGCTCATTGAGAATTGATCCATATCAATAAAGAGGATGAAAATTTATGAAACATAACTTTAAATGAGTAGTTAAAATTATTTTTCTGTTATAAATTTAATAAATAAACATTTAAATCGTTTTTTTAAAAAATCAGTTAAGTTAACAATAACATTTTAATTCAAAAATCTCACTTTTTAATTATCAAAATTATTTCACAGTTTTCATCAATAACATTTGTTAATTCTAAAAAAATTGCGTGCAATTGTAATATTTTGTATGAAATAGTTTGCATGTGTCGATCTATGCAGATCTATTTTAATCGTACCTGTGTGTACGCAAAAATGGGAAAAGAAAAAGGTGTTTTTTTTAAAGAAAAAATAAGTTTTTTGTCTTTATTTGCTATACACTCATAGCTGTCCACATGGATAGGAAAAAATACAGTAAGTTTTACGAAATAATATAAATTTCATGATTATTGTTGCATAATGTACTAAATATTTTACACATAGGGGAATTTTAGGGACTTTCACAGTCATCAAAATAGAAAAACTACAATATTTTCCAATTATGATTGACAATAAACATACTTGCAACGTTATGTATTATGTTACTCATAATCTCGAATATTAATGAGCATTTAATTCATCAAAGATGGTTAAAAGACTTTTTTAATTAATTTAAAAAGAGAGTTTTGAATAAAAGCAAACTGAACATTTTAGAATAAAAAGTTTTGAACTGATTTCTATAAATGAGGTTCGCTTCATTGTGTATTAGTAATACTTATTTAGATATTCTAGCAATCAAGCAATAATTTGCACAAAAATTCCATTTCAGTAGAAATTTTTTTAGATAACTTACTCAATTTTAGGGAATTTTCTGAAACATACAAAACCAGGAGAATTTTAATTAAACCAGCAGACCAGAAGAAACTGGCAAAATCCTTTATTTTTTAAAAGGACAGTATAATAAATTGATCAAAAGTTATTCAGGTAATTCAATAGCTATTTTGCTCTCTGCAGAAATTTCTAAACTTTATTAAAATATAAGAAAGTCCTTTTATCAGAAATTTAAAAAAATAATAAACATCAGTGACAAAATTTTGAATTCAGAAATATTTATACTCACTCCAACTCTAAACAAATTTAAGTGAATTTTGATTTGTAGTAAATGCTTAGAATAAGCTAATTTCAAGATCAAAAAATAGTTGGTGTAAACCAAACCTAGTCACCAAACAATACAAATGCAAATGCACTGAAATAAACTAGACTGATATTTTTGAGTGGTGTGTAATTATTTAAGGGAACGTAATTCAACAACAAAATTAATATATTGTTTTAAATAACCACAGTATGCTAAAAGACTATCACAAAATGCGCAAAAGAAAAATTCAAAAAATAAAATAGACAATATAATTGTTACCAACATATTTAAAAATATGGAAAAAAACTCAAAACTAAATGCTTTCAGTTTTACTTATATTCCATTGTTGTACAAATCAAGTTTATTTTAAAAAATATACGAGTTTATTTATGATTCATAAATTCATTACTTAAAATTATATATTTTTCCTTTAAAGATGAAATTGCGCGTAAATATTTTTCTTTCTTGGGTCTAAAAATAGTTTAAATCTGGAGCAAAAGCGGGAAATCCTGCTTTGTATCATCCGCCTACTTATTTTCTCCCAAATCGGGAATAGAGTATAGGTTATTATTTACTTCAGCCGTTGAAAGAAAAACAAACATAGTTTTTATTTTAGAACGAAACAGATTAGATGCTTTGGAAGATATACTTTAGAAAATTTATATAAATATAATATAAGGACTTTCTCTGAATTTATAAATTCAAGAAAATTTACTTTCTTACATTTCTAATTATTACTTTTTGTAAAATGACTGCACGTTAAGATTTGTTTAATTTGACAAAAGTTTCATAGAAAATATAGACGCATAAAATATGACTTTAGTGATTTTTTTTCTCGTGCTTTGTTATCGCAACAGCCAAAGTATCGCTTACCTTAAGCATTGTTTCAAAAAGAAATCTAAATTTTGCAGTTATTAACAAGTGTGTTTAAGTTTAATGCTTACGTTTAAGAGACATACTATATTTCAAAAAACCTAAGCATTAATATGTAATTTACTCGCTTTCATTAAATTACATATAAATAACATAATTATACATAATAATATAAATGACATTCAAATAACATAAATAGGAGTCATTAATGTAAAATTTGTACCATTTAGCTGAATAACGTACAAAACCATGTATATTCAAGTTATTAATTGTCAGGTCTATATTTCTAATGGTAAACGGAGATAAAAATTCTAGTGAAATTGCCGAACTGTATGGTTGTTACATTTCTGGTAAAAGAAAACATTCTTGAGATTAAAAACAAAATGCGGTATTTAAACAGTTCATTTGTTAATTTTTCCGTTCATATGGTATCGGTTTACCGGAAATTCTGGCTTTAGAAATTATAGTTCTAATTACCACACATTTAGTAAAAAGTACATATATATTTAACCAAAAAATAGTTTTTATGCTATGCTCTAAGGTATCATTATGAAAATACCAAATTTTATTACATATTTTAAAATCATATTTTATTATTAATTTTACCAAAATCATTAAAGAGCTCTTAATCCTTCTTAATCTCTATACACTTTAATAATGGCTCAATTCTAACGAACACATAGTTAAATTCAACACCTTATTAAGATTTTAACAACTATGCACGGCATAAATATTCACGATACTAATAATATGGTTCAACTTTAACTGATTTTTTATTTAGAATAGAGTATAAAGATCTAACGAAATAGAATTCAGCAGTCAACTAGCTATAGTAAATAATAAGTTCTTATATCTTATTTCTACAATATTTTGAGTTCATAAGATATTTTGTCTTATCGAGACACTATAATCCAAGATTCTAAATCAATATTGAAAGAAGCTCCATCTTTTGTCGATTTTCATAACTCTAAAATAGTTTTTAGCTCGTTGCAAGCAAACTTTTTAATTCCAAATAAAGATTGCTTATAGAGCAGCTTTTTATCAAGAGGATGCAGGAGTTATTAGCGAAACCAGTTTGATAATAGGACAATAAACTTATAATTGTGAAATTATTACTTGTTTATAGTAAAAAAATCTGGATTTAATTATGGTACAGAGTACAGATATTTTGTGTGCATCATCCGTAAAATCCATTTTTACCGTAAAATATTATGCAATAATTTTTACAGTAATATTTATTTTAATTCAGTGATTTTATGGTAATTTAGCATTTATTAATTTAAGAATTGCTGTATATCAGATTTTTGTACAGAAACATGTTCCGGAAAAGTGAATTTTACAATAAAAAATATCGACACCCCGAGTGACGGTACTTTTTACAGCAATCTGGAATTTTTTACTGTGTACCAAAATTGAATAAATACAAATAATCAGTTTGTTTTGTACTCTATAACAAAGTAATCCATGCATACATTACCTATATAATACAATGTATATATTACCTATCCATGTATATATTTCCAGCTACATATCTTTGCAAAACTCAGATATATTATACAAAAATATTAAGACTACTTTTCTTAAAATATATTGAATTCATTTGATATATTTGTTAAACAAGAGAAATACTAATTTCCGTAAACACATATTTAAGGGAATAAAATATTTAATTTAATTTCATAACACATTTATACTTTTAAGCAATAATTTGAAAATATATATGCATAATATTTTTTTTCATACCTCCATCAGAACTTGATAGTTCGTCTGAATTTAAAGAACTGACATGTATCGTTGTTGATCCAGTACTCGTCGAATCAGTCGACCAAGAATTAACATCTAAAAAAAATGTTTTGATTATATTAATACACTCAATTTAAACGCAAGATGTTTTTGAATGCATGATTTACTAACAAATCATACTTTGAAACTTAATTGCTCCATTTTAAAACCAATGTTAGATGATACGAATAAAGTAATTTTTGGATTAATGCAATATTATACGTTACAAGAAAACACATTATTACATATCCGATCCAGTTTATGTTAAAATGACTCATTTTTACATTGATTTCTTAAAAATGTAGAATTGAAATTACAATTTTTTTTTGCTTCCATCTTCGATCTTTTTAAAAAATCAAAGAAGTCGTAATATTAAAAATAAATTGTGGGAGAGGTGGACGCAGCTTTTTTTACCCAAAAAATAGATAGAAAAACTTTAAGTCAAACAATATGTCACGCATTATTGAGCCGTTATGGCTGAAGAGATAGAGCGTTCGCCTTCTAATGAAGTGAACCAGGTTCGAATCCTAGCTGTAGCCTGTCGATACAAATTCTCACTGTTCACAGTTCTGACGTGAAATATCCTCAGCTGTAGTTAGAATCTGTTAGAATCCCCTTACCGTCTGGCTAACCGTGGAAAATGCTAGGTGGTTTTCCTCTCTATGTAACGAAAATGTGGGTTTTGTTCCATCAAGTAATCCTCCACGAAGTTCCATCAAGTAATCCTCCCTCAAGTAATCCTCCACTAATTTGTCGCAAATCCAGGAGCTCTCTGGTCTTCAGGGTTGGGTTCAAAATTCCAAGGCAACGAAGTTGAACATTGATAGTCGTTAACTCAGAATTAGATCAGCAGTTCAACGCCGGTAATAAAATAAGATATCATGCACTTATCTCTAATCATAGATTTTTCAAACTCAGAACACTGTATAAGAGGTACACAGGGAAAAAAGATATTAAAAATAGTTCTCTATTAAAATTTCCACAGGCATTTAAACCTTAAACAAATGAGAAAATAAATTTCAAATTCAAACAGGATATTGTTTCCGTGAACGCATACATTACAAAATAAAAAAATAATATCATACATAATAAAAAAAAGAAAATTATTAAACTAAGTTGGAAAAATTTATTATAATTACAAAACGTTACTTTTGTTTCATTAATTTCACACAGTAACTCATAAATATAATTGTTAAATAGTAATTGTATATTAAAACCGTTCAATAAAAAGCATTAAATATTTTTTCAAATTTAACGTACACGAAAGTGATAATCATACAATTTTCTTGAACATTAACATCTAAAACATTTAGTTCCTTGTGGTTTCAAAAATTCTGAAATTTTGTCAAATTATAGTTAGGAGAAAGTGTCCCAACCTCATGACACTACGCCAATGATTACAATGCTTTAAAACGGGGTTTTTTGAGATTCGATAAGTTCGACTTTGAAGATAAAATAGAAAATTTAAAAATAAAAATAAAATCGCGCCTTATTTATAACATGTCATGACACACAATACCAGTTACGTTAACAAAACAACAAAAAATATTTATTATTTTCGTTATATTTATTCAGTAAATACTTTAGTACATATTTTGTTGTCGGTGTATAAAATCTGGCATTTTAAAAAATTCCGAGTAATTATAGAATTCTAAAGAATAATTCAATAATCAAATTCAATATAATGCATAAAATCTATCGCAAAATATGAATTGATTAATATTTCACACATTGCCAAGCCATTCTATAGAATTAATATAATGACAAACCAGCAAAGTATGAAACTATTAATATCTCAAACATTTCATAGTTGTTCTATAGAATAACTGTTGAAAATTCAACAAGCATACTATAGGCTAAGTACAAAATGGCACTCATATTTCATATGTAACGCATAAAATATGTTAGACATTCCATAGAATAACCAGCCATTTTGTAGAAAGTTGGCATTTCATTCATTAACGGTAACAAATAAAACGCAAGAAAACTTTTTTAGAAATATCGCATAGTTTTTAAATTTAATAGTCCTTTTTTTGCATTTTGCATTGATAATTGATTTCTCAAATTTTAAACCAAAATTTTTAAAAAAAATTTAAAAAATTTCAAAAATAACATCTTGTATAAATATTTGCATTTAGACAGGATGCTTTTTTTTGTCTAGTTATTTCATGATTTTTTGTAATTAATACAAAAAAAATATTTAAAAATTGTGATGTAGTCATTAAGGAGTTAAAAGTCACTTCTTTCACAGTATTTTATTCTTAATTACATATCTAATGCAAAATAAAAATATGAATGCAAAAAAATCAATTTGCCAGCAATTTAAGCGTAGTACACCAATTTATTCCGTTAAAACCTTTACACATTTTAATAATAAAATAAGATGCAATTACGTACAACTGATTTTAGTACACAAAAACAAAACACGCCAAGAAAAAGTCCGTTATTTTCAGGCAAACTTTAGTTCTCCAAGATGATCATTCCAAAAAGCGATACACAAAAGCGTATTTGTGTAGGATGGAGAAGGAGCACAGCTTTTGCCAGTGCACCATGAAATTTATTGCCAAATTGTCAGCAGGTGCTTTTTTGACAGGTTGAATGATTAAGAATAATTCCATGAAATAAAGACTTAGAAGTTCTTGAAAGCGTAATGAATAGCATTCGTGACCATAGAAATTCATTCGAAAAGAAAACTGAGAAAACATTGTGTTTAAATGCTGATAAGAATTTTCATATAAGACTACTGGATGTCATTTATCAAGAGTCTGAAAAAAATTACAGAGAATTAAGAACGGAAATTTTTTGTGAAAATACAAAAAAGTATTCACAAAAAACTCAGAAATTTCGCAGAATTGAAATATTAACTACTTTCCTATTTTTATTCATATACTTCATTCACCTCTGTAATATTAATTTTACAGAAATAAAGTATAACTCTGCAAAGTGTTTCCTAACTCTTAGACACTAAATATTTTCCATTTTCTTAACCGGAATTTTTCAGAAATAAAGTGTAACTCCGTAAGTAATTTCCCGATTTTTTTCCGCCTCTTTAATCGCTGGGGCAATATATAAAAGATATAAAAAAGTTAAAGTCTTTAATAGCAATATAAAAAAGTTAAGTGAAATCCGTACGAAAAAAGAGCAGCAGCTTTTAGCATTGGGGATATAATCCCTCAGCTGAAGCCATGGAAAAAGACAAGAAATTAGAAGCTTTGAAAGATATTCTACAACTACAAATACATTTATTTGATTATTTACTTAACTCAGGATTAATTATTTAACATTAAAAAACAGGGATTAACACTTTTTTTTAATAATTACTTAACACTAGAAAGATGAAGGAATTAAAATCATCACTTTTCGAACACAGTACACTTTTTGAATAATCACTTAACACTAGAAAAGAGAAGGAATTATTGTCAATGTTTTCGAATTTCTTAAAAACCCTAGACATATATACATCTAAAAGTAAAACAATAGTAATAATATATAAAAGTTTAGCACTTCAGCAGAAAATTGAAACTCAAAGTAAAAAATTTCCCTTCTATATTTTTAGATTTTATAACTTTCATATTAATAATTAAACATTTAATCATAAAACGAGACAGCAACACTATTACTTACTGTAAAATTCTAAGCGATGTTAGCAACAGATTTTAACTCAACCTAGCTTTAAAAATAGTTAAAGCATTTCAACTGTCATTATACATATATTTTTATCACGATACATCAACCTATGACTTTCCCATTAAATAATATCAAGTCCACTAAATTGCTGCTAGTTAGAATTAAACACCTCTCAAAATAGTCATTTCGCTATTAACGAATTAAGTAGAAAAATTTTTAAAATTCAGAGACAGTTTTTTTCCCCTTCTCTTCATCAATCAGTTACAAAGTAGTCGTATACAAAGGATAAAAAGTTTAAAATTAGAAACTTAATTCGAAACAATGTAATTCTGGCATTGCGCCGCGGATGTAAATTATCGTTCCTTCAGTTTTTATTGGAATATTGACAAGCAAAAAGTGAAATAAATTTAATTAATAGTTTCATTTGTATTGAGATCAGCCACATCAATATTTTAATTCCCCATTACTTACGAAAATTCATAGAACTATATGTCTAGTTTACAGAAAGGTTAAAGAATTATGTCATTAAGAATAACGTAAGACAAAAATTCAATGACTTTGTTCCACTGTTTTATTTTTAAAGATATAAATTGAAATTTATTTAAATGCATATAAAGAAATACTTTCGCTCTAATACTTCAGGAATCTATAAGAAACGAAACGGTATTTCAACACAAATGTTTTGGTGTATTTTATATACTTTTATTGGTATTCTCGGTGTTACTAGTAAAAAACTAATTTTACTAATAAAATTATTATATTTTTATTAATAAAATCACTGTACTTGAAGCACTTATATTAAAATAACACGCAGTAGCAATAAAATCAGAAATATTAGTGCATCAAGCAGTTTAATTATTAAGAAGTTGTTTTGTTTTAAAATTATAATGTATATAACTAATGATTAAATGGTATATAAATGTAATTTTATTGGCATAATTAAAACTCAGTGTACTCGAAGTGCTCACTGAAATTATACGAACTATAGTTAAATATTTCTGTATCAAGTCATTTAATAATTGAAAAGTTGTTTAATTTTAAAGTAATTTTTAAAAAGTAAAATATTTCATTAGTTAAGTTCCTACTTCATTGTTTAAAACTCGATGCTGAAGTACTAACTAAAATTACACGAACTGTGGTAAAATATTTGGGTATCAAGTAATTCAATTATTTAGAATTTATTTATTTCACAAATAATTTTTTATAAATTAAATAGCATTTAAATTTAATTTATAGTATAGTTTTGACATTATAGTTTAAAATTAAAATTATACGAACTATCGTGTAACATTCGAGTATCAAGTCATTTTATGATTTAGAAGTTGTTCAGTTTTTAAATAATCTTTCAAAATTGAATGGTACATTAAAAAAAAATTAGCTATAAAAGTCTTCACTTAAATTTATAATTTAAAACTTGGGCACCTTGAAGCATCTGTCAAGTTGCAGTCGATAAATGATTTGAAACATTAGTGGCTACAGTCACTGGAAAGCCGCCTTGAAATTTACAAAAACTGCAGTAAAATATACGTGTATGGACATTCATGGAAAAAAATCAAACGTTTCCTTGATTCGTGCTAAGTACATGGAAAAAATACACAACTGGAGCACAAATGTTGTCTATGAAAGTAATAAATATTTTAATACTGGGTTTTTTACGTAACTGTAATATATTGTAACATAAACTTTAAATTTAAATATTTTGCTTTTCTAATTTATATCTTTGGTCCAAAATTTCCGAAAATTTTATTCCAAAAGTTTTGTTGATATAATTAAAAGGTTGACACCTAAGTCCTTCATTTTCAATAAATAGTGCCCCCCCCCTGGCCTCTGGACATATTGCTCCCTGCTAGGAAATACATTTTGATAACCATCAATAATTAATTCCAGCACTAGATACAAAGCAAGTAGAAACAAAGATAGTAACTAGTCATTATTAAGAGTTAATAACTAAAAATCATTAGTTGAAAATAATAGCTACCCATGCAGCATGAAAGGGCAAATAAACGTTAAAAATCCGTTCGTCCGTTATAAGGTTTTGGGCTTACGTTAAAATTACGTTAATTTCACGTGATGATTTTCACCATTTCTTCATTCGTTAAAACGTATACGATAAAATTACGTTAATTTCACGTGATGATTTTCACCATTTCTTCATTCGTTAAAACGCATACGTTAAAATTACGTTAATTTCACGTAATGATTTTCACCATTTCTTCATTCGTTAAAACGTATACGTTAAAATTACGTCAATTTAACGTTATCAATTTTCCCTTTAAATAATTCGTTAAAAATACGTACATAAAATACGTTATTTTAACGTGTACATTTTATCCATTTTTTGACCGTTTTTTAAAAACGTGTTATTAACGAAAAATTGACGTTTTGTTGCATAGTTATATTTACGTAAATTGTTTGGGATTATAAACGTAAATTTAGTGGTAAAAATGCTTCAAGCAAAAAGGATGAACCTGTGAGAGCCCAAGAAAGATAATCTTTTACGTCTCACTTGAATTCGAATAAACTGAACATTGCAGATTTTCATTACAATTCATATTTAATTTTTAATACTTATAATTATTTTTGTTTTATTAAACTGGTTATAAATATTTGCTTGTTGATAATATTGAGTCGGCTCATTATCAGTAACTGACAAGGGAACTATGAGTTTTAATTCTTATATAACTAAACTATGATGAAAATTAAGAAATTTTCCAAAATACTGAATAAAGTAAAAATTTTCCACTACTTGACATGCAACGAACATAACGTAAAAACACATTATACTTAAATTTAAATTATCTCTGTCCAGAACAAGAGTCGTGGTGTAGTGGTTACAGCGTTCGCCTCAAGTGTACGGCGTCCTAGGTTCGAGCCTACTCTAGAGTGGGATGTTAATATGCGAATACTAATAATTATTATTATTCAAAGATCTTAATTTAAAAAAATTTTTTTTTGTTATTATGTAAAAATTTATTCACTATTTTTTTATATTGCAATTATCGCTCGCCATACGAGTTTTTAAAAAATAATTTATAATATACAATATTCTAATTATTATTTTCTACTTCAATCAACATGAAATAGAAACGATTATTTTTGGTTAATTTTGTTAACATTTATTTATTAATTTCTTACTTTGCAATAATCGCTTACCGTATATAAGTTTTTTCAAAATAATTGCTAAGAAATGTGTCTACTTTTAAATTCCATGTTCTTACTGCATGAAAGAGACATTTACTTTATTTTAAAATACTGATTTAATTTTTTTTTCCTTCCAAAAACTTCATAAATTGTAAAAATAGAATTAAAGTATTTTGAAAAATTTATCAATCTTGATTCTTTAATGTATATAATATTTATTAATGAAAAAAAAATACATATCAAATAACAGGTAAAAAAAGATAATTCTCATAATTAGTTTTCGTAATAAAATTTAGTGTGGGAAGTTTTAAAATATTGGTTGTTATTAAAAGACGTTTTTACACACAACAACGTTTTTACAAATTTATTAAATTTTGCTTTGAATCTTGAATTTTATAATCTGGAAATTGCTTAATTATAAAATCTTAATTGCAATAAGTAAATTATTTATGAAAATCATATATAGTAAAAAATAATATAAATTTATAAAATATAAAAAATAATATAAAATAGCATAAAATATAAATAATAATTGTAAGTTTTGTTGTAATGTCAGAAAAAAAATTTTTTTTATAAGAGCAAGTAATGATAATTCTTTATTTCTTTGCAAAATATTATTTATGAGTGAGTTTTTGTGTATGTGAAATTGAAGTACTTTTAAAAATAGTTAGAGCGTTAGTTCGGTTTATTTTTCCGAGCTGTCAGTTTTAGGCTTTCTTGCATTGAATAGTCTGTTTTTTTTTTTTTTTTTTTTTTTTTTTTTTATCATATCGGGCAATAATGTTACATAACAGGGAATTTTAGTAAAATTTACCTAGGGACAAAATGCTTGGAAGGTTTTAAATAGTTAATGAAGTTAAATAAATTGTTTTTAATTATTTAGATCATATAAATAAAAAAGAAAAGGAATTAAGTAAGGAAAAGAGAAAGTTCCTCAAAAATTGAAGTTAAGACCTAAATTTTGCAATGCTAATACATAGATCCTTAAAAAAAAAAAAAAAAAAAAAAAAAAAAAAAAAAAAAAAAAAACACCTTTAAGAAGGAAAAAAAGGTCCCGCAGTGGACTGATCGTTAAGACACGGTTCCCAACAGATCACCGAAGTCAAACATCAATGGCTGCGGTCAGTGTGCGGGTGCCACTTGGATCAGTCTGCGTAGGGACCGAGGGTGTGCGGTATTGGTCCTCGTTAAACTGTGCTACCGTAAAGTGCTCGACTTCGCGCGCACGTCGTCGGGCTACCGAAGCTGGGGTGCCATCCCCTCCGCAGAGGATCAAAATTGTGATGGCATGTCTTCGGATCATCCTCCGGGATGTTTCCCAGACCGTCGCCAATAGCCCATTGTGCAGCTCTAGTGCGACGTAAATTAACAACAACAGCAAGAAAAAAAGAAGAGAGAAATTAAATATTTGTTTTTTTCATATTTTGACATCAGTGCGACAAATTTTTTTCTTTGTTTTTTGACCAAGATTTTTTCATTTAGGCTTAGTTCCCGGTTAATCGGGGTTTTAAGGGCCATTCTAGTCCTTGACGGGGGCGGTGCTCGATCCTCGACACCACCGAGTACATGCGATATATGTGCTATTAAAATCTGTGGAATCGAGAGGCCTGTGGTCGATCGCATTACTGTGCCAAATGTACAGGGATCTGGAGAAAATTTCCTACCCCTTCAGATTTAAGTCTAAATGGATGATAAGCCTAATGTACAGCTCTAGTGCGACGTAACTAAAACTCCTACCTTCATTAATTCGTTGACACATTATCTGTTTACACTGTGTTATCTGGGAATAAAATTTCAACAAAATCTTTTTAATGTATACATACATTGCTTTTAAAATGAAGACAAATATCAGCAAGCGAAAAAACAGATTCATAAGAATTTACTTTTTTTATATTTTATCTAAAGCACTGAAGAGGGAAACGGAACGTTTAACGAAAATGGATCCTTCCAGCTGAAATTAAATATAAAATATTTAATATATTATATGAAAATAACTTGATCCACTAGAAATGTTAACAACTTGACACCCTTTTTTACCCTTATTGTTATAATCAAGTTTTCAAATGCATGATATTACCTCTTTTTTTTTCTTTTCTCCAAATGAAATCGTGATTTAAAAGGTGCTTTTTATTTAAATGTGTATTTTTTTATGTAATAAATATTTTATGAATTTTTTCAAACTATTATTTTTAACACGGTCATCACCAACAACTAAAAATGATACCTAAATCGTGAGACCATGCCTTTATGCATGCCAATTAATGTATGTAAAATCTTCACCTACGCAGACGAGAAAAACAAAAAATAAGCACGAAATTTGAGAAATAACATGTAATCATGATATAATAATTAAAATTAACCAGAGATAAATAAATGTACATGTTGATCCCATATTATGTTAATCGATAAAACTTTTACATTGGTGGATGTAGTTAGATTAAATCTTTTTGATTTGATGGAAGACCTAACGTAGAATGTATTCTACAATATCTTTCTTACTCTCATTTCGGATTAAATGGAAATCCTACAATTTATTCATTGATCAGCCTATATGATGCACAAAAAAATCAATGTATATTGTTAGTTTTACAGTTTTAAAATATAACATAATTAATGTCTCATTTAGTTAAATTACTATAGTAAGATCCTCTAATTCCTAACGATTGGATATGAAGTTCCTGGTTAGAGGAAGCAAAAAAGTGTAAAGTTTTAAAATAAATAATCACGTATTTTAAATAATCTTGTATGTCTTACGAATCAGTGATCTTAATTTATAATATTTATCTTTTAATAATAAATTATTGTTATAATAATTTTACATTTCCAGAGCATAAAACAGCAATTTTTATGAATTCATGAAAATTATAAAAAGCATTAAAATCGAGTTTTTTTATGTACAAGCTATTCAAATAATATTATACTAGTAAAAATAAAATACTATTATATCTCTGTAATGAAAATAACATTACATAACAATATAATTCCATTTTTCTTTAAGTCATCAGGTAAAATAGTAATAATTTTTTAAAAAAAAGCTTGACAGTTTTATTTAACTTTTTTAAAAATATTATATGAAAGTTATTCTACAATCTAGCATTTTATTCCAGGTTTAATTAGAATAATAATAAGAAAAATAAGAAGAAAAATCAAAAATAGAGAAAAAATTGATTAACAATATAGATTCAAAAGTACTCTCCACATTGCTTTCAGTTATTTGAGTTTTTGTTTTACAAGTGGATTAAACGATACTAAGTTTCAACTTTTCACTCCTTTTCCGTGGGAGCAAGTTCTACACAAGGATTGCTACCCCTACACTAGCTACCCCTACATTTATTTACATTGTTGCACGCGTGTGTTTACATACGCCGAATTCAATGGTAAGTTCTTTTATTCCTTACTTTAATTATTACTATTTTAGAATGTTAATTCATTATAATGCTTCACTGTCAAAAAAAGTAAATAATTATTGTAGTTAATTCTGCTTGAAATAAACACAAATATTCTAAGCCTATCATTTGCGAAGTTTAACAAACTATGACAAAACGTAACGATTTCGGAAAAAAGCAAGAGAATTTGTTGAATCTCATTTACTGTGCTTAATGTAAAGAGACGAAATACAGACCCGTTATATACGATTGTTATGCAGTTAAGATATTTTTAATAAAATCATGAATTTTTGGAAAGTTTTCTGATGATACCTAAGCTTAATCAAGGAATATTAATCTGAAATACTGAGTTAAACTAGTTGCGATCTTATGTAAAAAAAAATTCTATTTTAAAGCTTTAATTATCAAAATTATTAAATTAATGCTGCATTATTTTATTCACTTGGTAAATTTTGTTGCTATAATAAATAACAATTAACAAAAAGTAACAATTATAAGCATTATTCTGAAGATAATACTTAAATGTCATTAATCATGGTTGACTTTACACACCAAAATATGAGTAGAGGGGATATTTTCCTTCTGTGATTTGCTGCGCCTACTATTGTGGATTTCAAACTTGCATACATTTATAAAAGAAAACTTGTAGAGGTTTGCCAGGGGGTAGTGGCTACAAGTGGCTCCCTGTTGAGTTTCTTCCCATGTTTTGTTTTCAGTGTGATGATAGCCACTGGAAGTTACCAAGACCTGTTGATTATTCTGCCACAGGTGATGATAAACTAATTTTCCGGAGTGGAAAAGAATTTTAGCTAGATTTATAATGTAAATTTTTCTGTTTCACTAATTTTAGGGGATATTTCCATATATTAACCTGTCACACTAACTACAATAGCCAAGCTACCAAATAGATATAAACTTGAAATTTTTTTTGAAAAAAACCTGAATGTTTGCCAAATGGTTACGAGTTATATCTTTCGAGTTGGTCCCTTTCTGTGATTTTTTAACTTTCTTTCAGTTTCTCCGATACCAGAAGTTGCCAAGACGTGCTGATTATTCTGCCATTGTTCCTTTTATAGAGATCTCCCCTGATTTTATGAATCAAATAAAAGGGGATGTTTCCCTATTTGAACTAGATTGTGCCAACTAAAAATGTTGAAACAAGAAAAAAAATATATATTTTGTACTTTGCAAAAATTTAAAAAGAAGTATGTAGAAGTTTTCCTGAGGGTTGCTTCAACTTATATTCTCTGAGTTACTCCCATTCTGAGATATTTTCTTAATTTTTCGTGGACCGCTGGAAGTTTATAAATATTTATCCATAGGTAACAACATAGAAATACTCATTAAACTTTTAATTCCCTATTAGGGTTACTTCTGTATTGTGAGCAGTTATGCCAACTGCTATCGTCCAGGCACCAAATAGATTTCTAACTGCTAACTTTTTAAAAGAATATGTAAAGGTGTGCGAAAGGTAGCTACGAGTTATACTCTTCAAGTTGATCTCCGTTCTTTAATTTTTTTTAGTTCCTCCTGGTTGCTGCGTGGAAGTTGCTTATAAGATATAGTGATTATTCACCGGCAGATCATGATACGGGCATTTTTCTTACTGTTTTGCCTACTCAGTACGAGATGGCATTTTTATTAGCAAATGAGACGAGACAAGTGTTATGTGTGAAACAGTCCTATCATATTGTTATTAATTTGAGCTGTCTTATCTACTTACCTACTATTGTCTTATAAAGTATAAAAACTATTAGTTGTTGCATTTTTAAAAAAGTTGAGTAGTGGCATTTTCTTTTAACTTTACCTTTTTAAAGAACCAAGGGTTAAACACGCTTGATTGGTGTAAATTTTACAAGAGTCTATAGCAGATGGTTCTTCAACCAAAATGTTGTGGAAGTATCATCTTAACAAGCTATTGCAAGAGAAAATCTCACATGGACAAAATAGTTTTTTGACTATTTATTTTGCAACATGATATCTTTAAAAAGAAAAAAAAACACCCAGTTGAACATTTACTAGAAATTTTTCTTCTTATTTTTGAAACAGTTTTTGAAATTTATCAGCTAAAACGATATGGAAAATAATTGCAGTAATTTTCAATATTAAATTATCTTTAGAATTATTCTTATTCAAGCTTTTATTTAAATTTACATTGCTGTTTAAAACTTTTTTAATTCTTTTACAGTCACTGTATTCTAAAAATATGCCTAGGCAGAGGTCTGTCAAGGCCAAATTTACTACCGTTTAGCAGTACCTTCACAAATTCAACTTTAGAAAAAACATTAGTTTCACAAAATACTTTTTCTTATAATTTTATTTTTGTATTCCTTAAGAAACGATAAATCCATATTTTTGTGTTGATTTTTTAATGTAGTTTTTAATTTTTCACAAATTATGTCTAAATTTTCATAAAATAGGTACCTATCAGAAAAACCTAGACAGACCCTTGCTAGGTGAAAAAGTTCAATTGAAATTTTTATTGCTAAATTTTTCTTTTAAACAATTTTTGTCTTGGTTTTTACCTAGCTTTTTACATTTCTAAAAAACTTTGTTTTTATTAACTGTATGACACAGTAATTAAGAATGTTTCTATTGTCTTTATTCTTATCTGGAAAATATGATAATTGGAAAGACTGAGATGTAAAGCTTTAAAATTTCATTTTGAGAATTAAAATAGATTTTTCTGTTTTACATTTGTATATAATCTTTTGTTTTTTTTAGCATTTTTAAGATAACACAGCATTTTAATAACATATTTCTAATAGATTATATTTTAGTTAATGTTGCTTTATGGATACTGCTTTACAAAAAATATTATTCTTAGCATGGAAGTTTTGTTGTAACAATTATGATAATTTTTTTTTCTCTTTCTATTTTACTTCATAACTTTATTAAGTATTTCTGGTTTAGTTTTTTGTTTTCCCTTTAGCCCATTCCACTAATATAGATAAGCATGGAGTAATTTCCAATAATAAATAAACTTATTTATTCGTAAAAAATATTTATTAATGAATTTTTTTTTTAAAAATATTGCTATAAAAATATATTCTGCATTTCACCATTTTTTTTAGCTAACATTCTGCCAAACCATTACTCCTTACTTCTCTAGTTATGAATAATAAATGTGCCCGTATAAACAAAACAAAATATGTTTGAATTATTTCTATGTTTTTAAACGTATTAACTGAATGAATTTTCTTTTTCATAATCTATTGATGTACTTCTGAGGAAGATCTTTGAAAAGGATCTAGCTTTGAGAATGAACCTCCATCAAGTCTCATTTGAAGGTACCTGAATTAAGTATGTCTAAAGAAATAACTGTATTTGAATTGTTTCCTTTTTTCTTGTGCTTAAAAATGGGTAAAAAAATTCATGAAATTATAAACATGATCAAATCAATTGTTAAAAATTATTTCAGATTACTTTTGCTGATATTAAAAAAAGTAATTAAACATTGTTTACATAGGCTGCCCATGCTTCAATAACAACAAATGAAAGTACTCAAAAATTTGTCTCTTAAAATGAATTATCATATATTGTAAATATATTTTCCATGTACTGTAGAATCCTAATTATTTCATGCACAATCATCAGCCTTTGCACTATTCAACTAATTTATAATAGAAGTTTCTGGTGTAAGTTTCATCGTTAGTATCAAGTAGAATGGTAAACTGTTACTGTTTTTACCACCACTATTTTTGCTGTTCCAATGTTTTATTTCACTGACACTTAAAAAAAAAATGTGTTTTATCTGCATTAAATTAGTCTTTTTATTCATAGTCCTCCATAAGTTCAAACAAATTCTGAAACTTCTATTTTGCTTTTGAGAATTCTTCAACGATTATGCAGATTGATGAATCCCTCAAAGGCTAAGGCTACTCAAACCAAACATTTGGCAAACATTAAAATGAATTATAAAATGAATAAACAACATCAATTAGAAATTCTCGGGGAATTAAGATTTATGCATATTGCTCAGTATTTCAAATCTCCGTGGCAGAATCGCAGCGAAACGGCGACATTGTTGCAAAATTTTACAGATCTCTTGCAGAAAGATTTTTCTCTTGAAAAGAAGAAAATATTACTTTTCTTTTTTACAGAAATATTTGAACATGCAATATTTGAATCATGCATTTAGATAATCAGTTTTTGACACGCTCAATTTTCACCGATAGTATCATAAATCGACGTAATGTTTTGATAGTATTTTCGGCAGTTATTGATATTGATTTTCATTTGGTTCTTAACCATCTTGATATATTTAAACAATATGGAAAACTCGAATCGAGCATTTGAGTATCTATTTTTTAAGGCTATCTATTTTTTTTTTAAAAAAATTCTATTGAATTTTTAGAAGTTATAGATGTTGATTTCTCCTTAAATTTTAAATCAGATATTTTTTATACGATATTATTTATTACAACCTAATTTCAAAGTGTAACACGCTTTTGAGGAGTCCAATTTACGTAATTACATCATATTTTTTTTTGGGGGGGGGGGCAATTGCTACTACGGATTTCATGATATTTAATATTTTTTTATTGTGATGATTATTTACAAAATGCGAAGAAGCTAATAAAGTGTGTGTCTTCCCACCAACAAAATGTGAGAATATCACCCATAATATTAAAAAAAAATTATTTCGTGTAAATTAAGAAAATCATTATTATTATTTTTTGTTAACACAGCATATTTGCCATTTTAAATTAGCAACATATATGTTTGTTTGTATTAAAAGTATTTTGCAATTAGATCTTAGTGCTGGAGAGTTTAGTTGCAGATAGCTCAAAAACATTCTGCCACAAGATTTCAAATTATCCTTGTTTTAATTAAAATAAGCCAATTGTATATATGTTTATATATATATATATATATATATTTTTTTTTTTGTGTACATCTGCAGTTTTCTACAATTCCGCATATTAGAAATTGAACTTTCAATATTGTTAACTTTAATCAATGATTTTATATCTATGACTATACATATGATATTTTCTATTTATATGATATATCTGTCTATGATATCATCACTTTATTTTTATAAAGTTTTTTTTTTTCAATAACTTCTGCACTATATTATTATGCTTACATTAAATGAAAAAATTTTGATTTCATACTGTTTGAAAACATCTTTTATTTAAATATCTTATTTTTCCAAGTGAATGTTTTTGTGTTTATTATTTGGTGTTGAAGTATTAATGATTAAAATGCTTTGAAACACGATTCATTGTGTATATCAAGGTTGCAAAAAATGCTTACTTTTCTCTAAAAGAGTTAGACTGACTAGTTTTCATTAATTTATTATATTTTCTTGCATTTTACTGTATACATTTAGCATACTTATGTTCCAACTTTTTATTTTAACAAAAACTATTAAGTAAAATTTACGTTAAATGTGTAATATTGCAGAAAACTTGTAAGTTAAGTAGTTCATGCAATGGAAATTATCACTACTACAAACTATATGAATTACAGTTTGACAAAAAAATATATATTTGTTTTTACATCTGTAAATAAGTTTAAAAAAATTTTGATATATCTGCTCTATACTTGTTCAAAAAAATTTTTATTTTATTTTTTTGCAAGGGTGTGGAAAGTTGGTAATTTTGTTTTGCTCATATATATATATATGCAGCATTAAAAAAGATAATTTCTAATTAGTTCCAAGCATAAAATTATTATTTTTTGAAACAATTTTAAGTTTAAGGCTGTTCCTCCAAATTGTTTTTATAGTCCAAAATTGCTATACTGCATTACTCCAAACATTCTGTCATGTTGCTACAATTAACTAACACCATTGTGTTCCTTTCATTTAATCACATTTTTCGAAGAAATATTTATTAAAATATTTCTCCAAAAACTGTGTTTTGTGTGTGAAGTTTTTTTTTTTTGAAATTTTTTTATCCAGTCCTTTTTAAGTGGTTTAAACAAATAAAGTTTTTACTGCCCCCAAGCAACCTGATTGTAACACACTAGGGTCAAGGAACACAGAACCTATTTTTCCCACCCTTCCTATTTTTCCCACCATTACTAAGAATTCCGTTGTGGAAATGAATTTCTATATCACCAAACAGCTTTCTAATGTATTTTGGAGTAAAGTGTTACGTTTTAGCAGCGATTTTACAGAAATTAAAGAATTTTCAAAATAACCATTTTTTGTTTAAAAAAGCTTTAACAGAGGCAATTGTAAAATGTAATTCTTCACTTGAACTAAATAATATACAGTTTAACAAATTACTGAATTTGTTAAAATTACTCCTTTTGTATATTAAAGATACTGTTAGTGTTAAAATGCATAGTATTTTTACTGTTTTAATAAATGAGAAATTAAAAATTACGTAACTGAAACTAATCGAATTGTGTTTCTGAACTACAAGGTTCTTGCAAAATATTCTGAAGAGGAATGAAAATTGCAGCCAAGGAGCAATAAAAAAATGAAAAGAATGAGAGAGGAAAATAAAATTCTGATGATAAGTAAATAAACAAAAAGTATAGGGCAGCTTTTAGGAGTACTTTACCTGACAATGGGCACATGTCGTGGCAAGTACTGCGGTTATGAGAAAAAGTAATTTCAAATAGGAGTGTTTTGTGAATAGTTTTGTCTTGATTTTAGGTCAGCGTGGGTAAACCAATTGACACCTTTATTCCTTCATTGTTCCCCTATTAAAAATGTGCTCTTACTTGTTACCAAAGCAGCCAACAGCACCAGACTAAAACTCTGGAGGAGTTCTCCTCAAAGCCACACGAAAAATAATTTTATGTTTTGTTTATAACTTACTGCTGGCTTCAATGTAAGATTTAGTTAGGATAAAAAAAAATTATGAAATATTCTAATTCAGATTTGTGCTGTATATGTATGTAATTTTGTTGTGTAATATGTGACTAAAATTTGTAAAATAGATTTTCTTATATCTAAGTATTTGGATGTTCTCAATCGATGTATACTTAGTAGAAATTCCATGAAAATAATAAACAGTTTTAATATTTTTTTAAAATTTTTTATTTAACTGTATTTTATCTAGTCAGTATTGCTTCGCTTTAGAAATCTACTGTTGGTTGTAACAATTTAATATTATTGTCCGGTATATTTTTTTTTCATATGCTAAAATATTTATTTGTTTTCCAGGAACATTGCAGTGAAGAGGTGATAGTAACAGCGGGATGGAAGAAGTTACGAATGTTTCAGATCTGTGGCGATGTGTTATAATTGTAAATCTATATATTGTAAATATATTGTATGATAGTTGTAAAATAAATAAAACTTAATAAATCTTATTTGATTTAATGTTTTTTTCTGTATTTAAAATTATTTAGTTAACTGCTCTTCTGGATTAAAAATTTTAGTTTTACGAACATAAGACTTAGAAAAATTGTAATTTTAGTAAGTAAACAAATCAAATGGTAAATTTGGTTAATATTTTATTTTTTTACTTCGTGTGTGTGTTAAAGTAAATTTTAGTCAAATTTTTCAAGCTAAAAATTAAAATATATGCATTTAAAAAAAAATAATGAACCCAAAAGCATTCTAGAAGAGTAGATAATTTCCAGCAAGCAATTTGGAAACATGGACTTCAGGACAGCAGTAGATTTCTTAATTATTAATTTAAACTAAAAAAAAAATATTTTTTTTCCATATGGGTTTGGAAAATCATGTAAGTATTGAGTAATTTTTTCTTCTACCAATTCTTTATATTACAAACTTTTAGGAATGAAAAATGTAAAAAATTCCTGAGGGACATGAAACTTCATAAATAAACTAGTATGCTGCTGTGAAGAGGTAGAAAGATTTGCATTCCATATTCGTTGAGTTATAATTTGAATTGTAAAAATTTACAGAAAGTGTGAGATTAAAAACAAAAGCTTTTTCTAGGATTCTAAAAAAAAAACATGAATATCGGCTATTTTCCGTTATTTTAGTTTTAGTTCGAAAAGAATTAAAAGTTTTTTTTAAATAAAAAGTAAATGCTATATTTTTTAGTGTAATTAGTGCAGCGTAAACATTAAAATACGGAATGGTTTCTTTCCTTCTTAGTTAAAAAAAAAAAATTTAAAATATGCTATTGTTAACAATTCGGTTAAAATTACGATAAATTGAAATTAATTTAGTTAAATTTTCGCGAAAAATTTATCAATTCACCTAGCTCAAAATAAGCGTTAAAAATATTGATATATAAGCGTTAATAATGCGTAAATAAAGCTCAAAATAAGCGTTAATAATACGTAAATAGTATGGATAAAATACGTTTGTATTTTGGTTAAAATAACGTAAAATGTACGTTATTTTAATAAAAATAAGCGTTAAAAACACGTAAATATTCTTGGTGAAAATAACGAATTTATAGAACCAAAAATATACGTAAATAGTTTGGGGAAAAAAACGCAAAAAATACGTTAAAAATTGGTTACGAAATTCACCTTAGTCAAAATAACGGCAAAAATCCGTCATTTTTACGTTAAAAACAGCCCAAATATAAACGCTTTTTTACCTAATTCGAGACTACCACTCGAAACGGAAATAAAACGTTTTAAATAAACGTTTTTTTGCTCTAAACCTTGTGGCATTTTAACGTTATTTTCACGTAATTAATACTTATCTCTGCTGCATGGGTAGTAATTTCATTTCATTTAAACTAAATTAAAGAATCGGAAACAACGAAATAAAAGGATTACTTTTATGAGCAGAACTTTAAAAATAACAAATTAACTAGTGTGAAACTAAATTCATTTAAAAACGCTTACAAATAAATTATTATAGAGGAGTAGTACTTACTACTACACTTAAAACATTAATACATATTTACTAAGGTAAAATATTAGGAAGCAAAATGCCAGTTTCAAATTATCGACACACAGTCTGACATACGATTTAATTGCGAGGTATGTTAGCAGTGTCTCTCTTCGGAACATCACTTCTTAACATATTCTTCTAAGCTTTTTTTCATTTTTTTACTTATATATTTTTGATAAGCAGAACATGTTCTTCCACAAACAAACCCTAACATGTTCTTTTATTAAAAGAAAAAAAAAGTTAAATTGTATAGTTAAATGTATGAAATATTTGTCAACAACTTATTATTTCACAAAGCAATACCCATTCTAAAAACAAATTAAAAAATTAAATAATTTTTGACTGACCTAATTGATTCATGTATTCATCCAAGGCATTCAAATGAGAAGTCACATTATTATCTTCTTCAGTTCGACCGTTCTGATTCGCACCATTTCTATTAGTTTCTGGAATAACGATGTTCCTAATAATATAGAACAGAAATAATTTTTATATAGCTCATGGCAAGCTCAAATTCATATCATACCAGTTTGGAGGAATAGTTAGTGATTAATCTCAAAATAACCAGTGCTGATGATAACGAGTAACAAAAAGTAAAGAAAAAAAAGTATTCAGCTAAAAAATAAAAAAAATCCTACCAAAAATCTAAATCAAGCAAGGACAACTTTTATGGAAAATCTCCTATTTCAGGCAGAAAAACACTTAAAAACCCATTAAAATGCTAGCAACATCTTTCCACTCTGAGAAAAAAATATAATCAAAACTACCTGAATATGGTTAATTTTATCGTGTTTCTGACTCAATGGGAACACAAGAAAGCTCGGTAATTTTTACAGAAGCGCTTTGGTAATGATTTTGATTAAATTAATCATAAAATATGGTAGTGTAATACGTGCTAAAATTTGGTATATGTAGCAGAATTAAGAAATTTTATCATTATTGTATTGAGTATCATGTTGCCTTTGAGTGTGAAAACCATTTATTCGATTAAATTTGATTTCAGTTTTGTATTTTTTACTAAATGTTTGGTAATAAGATTTATACTTTTGAAAACCAGGATTTCCGGTAAATTACTACCATATTACCGGAAAAATTACCAACTAAATGAATAGTTTATAAATATATATTTTGGTTTTATTACCAGAATTATGGGTTTTTTTTACAAGAAATTTCGTTACTATACTGTACAATATTTTTACCAGATTTTTTCTACCGATTGGGATACAGTATTTTTCAATATATTTTCAAGTATTTTAAGAACTTGATTCTCAATAATTAGTAGTGTTTAAATTAGTTGTTTTTTATAAGTCAATGATTCACGAGTGATATAATTTAAATAATTAACAAAAATATATTAATTAACGTGTTAGTTGCACCATGGGGTCCATTAGTCTTATATCATAAACTACGAACTACAAAAAAAAAACAATAAAGGGCTAAATTATTACATGAGCTAAGATAATTTTGATATTTTATTTTACTTTTGAAATTATTCTTTTTCATAAAAATAGAACATGTCTACATTTCCAAAATATAATATCATAGCCTTTTAAGTTTGTTTTCCTACTTTATGATGAATGACGATATAAAGAGTTCTGGTCACAATTACATTAACTTTAAATGATGTTCACAAAATATGTTTTAATCCGTTTCAAAAAATTTATAATTTATATTTCCGTATACAGCAAGGTATTCGAAGTGCTGCGTGCAAGGTATATGTAAGCGATATTTTTCCTAACATTCAAATTTCCAAATTTAGCAAAACTTTAGGCCAGTTTTAATATAAAACATTAATTTATTCTGCCAAGTCTTTAACATTAGATTAAGAGAAGATACCACATTTTTAAATTTTTAAAGAGAGCGTTTCAGTTAAAAATGGCGATAATTTTATGTAAAAACTATACAATGTTGCGTATTCTATTGTTATCTAGTTGATATTCTGAAAAATTATAAATTACAAATCTAGAAACAATACTAATAAACAATTGGTCGCAAAACTGTAAATTTTGAAAAATAATTAGGCTGATCATTACATTACACAAAGCTTTTTAATTAAATATCATTTGCATTATTTGCTTTTATACTGGTTTGTATCCTAATTCATAGTAATTCAGGTATTTATTTCAAAGTATGTATTTCAAGCATTGATGCCGAAATTTAGGGATTCATATATGCTGCAATTTCTATTTCCTCCTAATTTTTTATGAAATATTAAATGTATGTTGAAATTAGAATTTTAAGTTTTTTCGCCCATCGGATAAAATAGCGCTTTATTTTGTGGAATGAAATATCACATTTCTTAACTATAAAAATTAAATTAATTAATTAACTATAAAATTAAAGTAATTTCTTTAACTATCTGAAACATATAACCAAAAATATAGATTTTTATTAAATGGACTCCTGAAACGAAAGATTGAATTTTTAAGTACATTTATTCTGTATTGACATTTTAAATACTACTACGCTATTTAAATAAATTGTTATGAATTTAAATAATAAAAACTTTATATGATATAAGACATAAACAATCCAAAATCTGAATATAATACTAGATACAAAAAAGGACGAACAACTACAACTTTTCCTCATTCAAAAAAAAAAGACTCTAAATAATATATTTATAAATAAAGGTATTTCCCAACCATTAAATAATGTAAAAGCAAAACCTTTCACTAGCATAAAACTTTTGAAAAACATACACTTTTATCTCGATATATTGCAGCAATAAAGTCGTCAGAAGCTGTAGTAAACAATGATTTACAGGTTTTGCCAACAAGAAAAGCATAAAAAAAGAATTTATAAACAATGCTGTAGAGTTTACAAAACCTACCTCTCATTTCAAAAGATAAATTAAGAACAACCAAGCGCTGTATTTTCTGTATCCCTTTACGGTCGCGCTTCTTTCAAACAAAAGTTCTCTCTTTTCCAGAGCTAGAAATGTACCTCACACAAACAATTCCTACTCTCATTAAATCATTGACAACAAAAGAAAGAAATGGTTCATAAGTATAAATTATATGATTTATTTCAGCCGATGTAAGAAACGTTGCCAAATCAAAATTATGTATCTGTTAAAAATCGTTTGCAGTTATGAAGGCGTTGTTGGTAGCATTTTGAGGTAACACCAAAATACTATATTTGCTTTCAACAGTGATGTTGCACAATAGATTCGATCATCCATTTGTTGAAGTTCCTTCCGGAGTTAATGAATAGAAGGATTTGCTAATATTCTTCCCAAATTTTTGAACCTTTTTCATTGTAGATTATTATTATTTTTTGTGTTAGAAAACGATAAGTGTCGTGGTTGACTGGTTAGTTTCCAGTTCAAAGTTTTCTAGCAATGAGATGGGTGTATTTTTCACAGTTATAATTTGCGATTTTTATGTAAGCTTCTAAAAAGGTATGAAATAAATGTGACGTCACTTTCAACAAGGTCAAGGCCTGAAAAGTGATAAAAATAAAAAGAAATACTTTGAATTAACATCATTTTATTTTTTAAAGAACCATTGAAATTAGATTTAAATTGTATTATAATCTCTAATAGTTAAAACTAACTATTTATAACCTTTTCAGAAGTACGAAACACTTGAAATTTTAAAACAAATTTCCATAACTCATATGTAAAATAAAGAAATATATTTGTTTGCGTATATTAAAAATCACAGAAGCGATTAGAGCTTTTTTATATAATATGCATAGCAGGTTATGCATGAAACTATAAATTTGTCATAGAATACCTTGAATTAATTAAATTTTCTTTTACGGGATCTGATTATTGTATGGGCAGAAGTAGCACTTGCCCTGAACCCAAAAATCTCTCAGCATAAATTTTAAATATTCAAGTTTTTTATATTCAACTTCTTTGCTTTTCTATTTTAAAAAAAAATTTTTTTTAGTATTTTAATGGTTACTTTATGAAACTTTGTGACTCAACAGTACGTTGAAGTTAAATTATTCGTAATTTACGGAATTTAAGCCGCAAGTATTGTTTTCCTTTTAAAATAAAAGTAGAAATACATGTAAAGTATAACAGTAGAAACAACACAAATTTTACTAACTGAATTATTATTAATTCTTAGTCATTCATTTAGAAATAGTTAGGTAAAATATGTCAGGCCGAAATATATATGCGTAATAATTATTTATACGTATTCTTCAAAAAATAATTCAGGGAACTCAGTTAATATTTGAGAGCTCTTAAATCAGAATTTTCCCAGGGATTTCATCTCTATTTGATCGAGCACTGGGGAACGAATCAAAATTTCAAAATAGAATGAAAAAAGTGAAAATCTGAAACGATAAGTCAAGGATTCTTAAGGGATTTTTATATCATTGTGCATTTATTACATAATAGCTGAAAATTCATTCTTTGTACGGTGAAAAAAAAATAATAAAATAAAATAAATAATAGAGAAATTTAGTATTAATGAATCGGTATTTTACATGGAACTAAAAATCGACTAACTAAACGTAGAACTAAATACTGACACAATTAAAAAAATTGAAATATTTTGAGATTTTTTATCATTGTTATTTGATGCCCTTCTAGATAACTTAACGTTATTAGATTAACGTTAAGTAAAACAAATTTTTAGATGTTCAACTCTTCAGGAACTTTAGCAGTGTCATTCAGCCCCGAAATTTATGCTAATGATCACAATCAACTCATTATAGGCAAGATTTACTCCAATCAAGCATTTTTTCTCATAAAATGGTGGCACTTTGGTACAAAACTTAAAATTTACTTCAACTACCTTTTAATTTATATTATTCAAGTTTACAAAAACAAGCATTAAAAGCATAACTTCATATAAAATAAACATGTAGATTCAGATAGCTTTAAAAATACTAATTCGGTGACGTTGCTCAAGCATTTATACCTTCCACATTAATATATTTGAACTTATCTCTACGATAGATAAATAAGGAACGTGGTATAAACTTTCAGTGAAACTCATTTTAGTTGTAAATAGAGCTGTATGCTAGCGAACATCATTGATGTTTCTTTTAAATAATTGTGAGAAAAAAATCATCTTTAGTTTAATTTTCAAGAGTATGTAACGAAGTATTTGTTTTTCATACGTTTCTCCTGAACATAATAATTATAATGTTTGAACGTTTTTTAAGATTGGAGACTCAAATCGCCCCTCGCAACTTAAGCGCACTTGCAAGTTCAAGACCCAGCGCCAACGGTTCTGGAGTTATAGGTGAGGCATTCATACAAACCCTTCCCGTAACTCTTATGAATAGTCAAATTTTAGTCAAATTTCAAATGTGTGGGAGGAAAACTGTGTCTAAATTTACGGAACACGAATGTTCCTTTGAAGTAAGAGCCCACTGATTCAAAACGATAATTTGGCGTTGCTTCAAAATTTGATGGTTCTGAAAAATAGTCTTTAAACAGTCAGAATAAATTATTATTATTATAAATTAATTATTTAAACAGTGGCAAAGACTACAGAATAAAACATACAGGTTGATGAAGTTATACTTTTGTAAAGCATATTTCATTGCACAAGTAATTTCAATCAATCTTTAAACAATTAATTACCTTTCAAGCTGAAGCTCCAAGCTATCATTAGAATCTTTTAATGCTCGCTGTGCATCAGCGTGCGTCATATCTAAAGCTGACTTTCCATTCACCGACAACACACAGTCACCTTCTTTCAAACCTTGCTGCCGCCCTTTCGAATTGACCTGCAAAAATAAATGGTACAATTTAATAAAAAGATATAAGAATATAAAATATATTATTTTCAAGTTAGGTTAAATGGGCTTAGATATAACAAATCTTCCTTTCAGAACTAGATAACACAATTCAAAACTTATTCAAAAGTCGTTTTTACGAAACTATTTCCTAGTATAGGCTCCAAGCAAACATTTTTTCATTGTGATGAAATAAATATTCCACTTTTTCAGGAATTTCGTCAAAAGTAAAGAAATCTTTCGTCATTCTACTTTACTTCCAAAAAAAAAAAAATGCGGGTGGTAATCACTTTTTTGTGGCCACCACATCAGTGAATCAAAGTCACCCCAACAACACAAGGACAGATAGATCATCATCATATCTGGCTAGACAGCCCAGGGTGGGCCAGTGCCTTCCTTTGAATTCGAATCCACTTCTCTCTACTTTTGACACTTGTTCGCCAGTTTTTCTCCTTTAGAGTAAGGAAATCAGTCTCAACTAAATCCAACCATCTCAGCCTGGGTCTACCTCTTTTCCTGTTCGTTAGGGGTTTGTGTAACAGGATTTTTTTTAAATTTGAGTCATCATTCCTTCTGAAAATGTGAGCTGCCCAGTTCATTCGATGTATTTTAATGAATTTCACAATATCTGGCTCTCTGTAGATTTTATACAGTTCAGTATTATATCGTCTTCTCCAGGAATTATTTATTTTTATCCCACCAAGGATGGCCCTCAAAACTTTTCTCTCAAAAATGGCAATTTTATTTTCACCAGCTTGAGTTAGGTTCCAGGTCTCAGATCCATACAAGGACAGATAGAATAGAGAGATAAATTACACCCATGCCCAAAGCAGGACTCAAACCCGATATCTTTCTAGTATGAGGCTAACTCCTTAATCACCATACAACCGATTGGCTTATGTCGTCATTTTAGTTTCAATAGCCTGGTCTTCCTTCTAGTTTCGTTCTGCAAGTTAACTATCTCCCACAATTAACTGCGATGAAGTTCCAAGTTAAGGAAAGATTTTCGCCATATATTTGAGAGTTCGCGATACTCAGAAATCACGGGACGAAATGATTCTCTAAGTTAACGAAATACAGCTAAAAGATAGCAGGATCGTCAAAAGTGATAGTTTTATTTCTGAGAGTGAAATTAATTCTGATCAGCTATGGTTTGTGGTCATATGTCTACTTTCATCAGCCCCAATTGCGCTCTTTGTCTTCCAGTCATATGTCCAAAGAATATAAATAGGAATGCTTATTGCATTCTTCGGTATATCGGTTCTCAATCACCATAGAAAAAAGTATGTTATCTTAAATATGCAGGTTTTTAAAATATGTATGATTCAAATGAATATTTTATAAATTGTGCTTAAGTGTAGCAGCGTTTTGCTCCCGTGAAAAAATATTATTTTTTTTTTTTAGCATTTCCCTGCATATTATCTTCGTTTTACAAAAATTATAATCTGACAATTATGACGACAACTCTGTATAAATAAAATTATTGTATCCGCAACTGGTTAAACTTGGAGAAGTGTTAATCAAAAAGCTCTCATTTGAGTTCAGTGGCCTGACCAAAGCATTACTTCATTCGACAAATAATTATGTTAAGTGTGCATGTTTATAACAGTGTAACAAATCAGAATCGGATCAGAGAAAAAGCTTAATAATGATCACAGGTATGCTTTTCAATCATGGTAATTAAGTTGGCCTAATAGTTTCAAGCGTAAAAAATGTGAAAGACTATTTAAAAATAAAAACATGAGAGTTCTTTACGTTAATTTATACCGCAAATAATTTTGGTGTATAGTTTTGGTGTTGAGGCAAACTAAAATTTTTGCAGTGCATGTAGTCACAACTCTTTACTTACTTTTTCAATGTTACAGCTTTAATTATTTATTCATTTTTGCTTGTCTAATTACTGGCAACACATATTATCGTGCGTATCAGAAATAATTCATGACTGTATTGAAAAAACATTTCATTTAAAAAATAATCACATTTTTAGTTAATTCAGACAAATTCTTTCAAACAATTGCGGCTTGCCAATTTTAGATAATGTTTTGCATGATAAGTACAGTTCCTTAATTAAAAATGTGTTAAGTTTACCTCAACACTAAAAAAAAAGGCAACTATACATCAGAATTGCTTACAGTGTGCCATCTCACACTGAGAAGTATGGTCAAAACTATCAAAATATGGTAAAATTCACCGTGTTTCTGGCTCTATTTGAGCACCAAAAGATTCGGTAATTTTTACCTATGCGCTTTGGCAATTACTTTGTTAAAAATTAACAATAAAATATGGCTTTATAATACGTGATAAAATGTGATAATTGTGGTAAAATTTGGTGATTTTATCATGATACTTCAAAGTATTGCGTAAAACCCATTTATTCGGTTAAATTCATTTTATCACTTTCGTATTTTTTACGAAATGTGTGCTAATAAAAACTATAATTTTGAAAACCAAAATAATTTTCAGTAAACCATTATCATAATGAACAAAAAATCAATAAATGAATGGTTGAAATACTGTATATATTTTTTTATTAACCAGAATTATGGGGGGGGTTTTATTGCAAAAAATGTCATTAACATACAGTGCGCTAATTTTACTAGAATTTTTTTTCCATGCAATAATTTTATTAGTAACCAATAGGATTTTATGTAGCTGTTTTATTTTACCTGTTTCCGGATAAATATTTTAATCTATTTATACAATCGGTACTAATATGTTCGTTTTTAATCACTAAACTTTTTCTTTATTGAGCATTGCCAGATCCTCTTACATTTTCTAGCAGTTCAAAAAACCAATCGTTTTGTTATTCACATCATGTATCGAAACTGCAAATTAGGCGCTGAAAATTTATTATATTGATACAACAAAATGCATGAGTATTTCGTGCAATTTGCTTCTGGGTTACACGCTACTAAATAAAAAAATACATCTCAATATGTTTAACCAACAACTCCTATTATTTGTGATCTGTGCTTGACTCCTTTAACACTATAATAACACACCAACAAATCGCTTATTAAAAACTCAACGGTAATTAGAGTGACGTTATCAATTTTAATCAAAGGAGAGCAGATCAACAAAGAATTAGTTTCTGCCCTTATATCTTGCGTGCTCTTCAATCATTGTTTTTCTCGGAGGGGTGTTTTTTCTTTGAGTGATTAAAGGAAACAAAAGACTTAGGTCTCTTTAATAAGTCAAGGTCAGATGGTCAAAAATTAATCATACGGCATGTTGAAAGGGAGATAATTAGTGTCTTCCTTGTCTTCTTTGGATTGTAGGTCGTCCTGTTGAAGATTGACCGTCAAAAACTTGAAGTTAATTTTAAGATAGGTTCTCTAAAAAATATTCAGCTATTTTATGAAATTTTGTGCAAATTAGTATAATGATTCAACTTAGTAGGCATTCAATTATTTTCAACTATTAACCCAATAAAAAGCTTGATGAAAGTAAAAACCTTGATAACAAAAATATATCTATGCGATTCTAGTATTGATCAAATTTAGGTGAAAATATGACGATTTTGGACCACGAAACATTTATATGAAAGAGATATTTAAAAAGAAGATTATGTTAAAAATAAGAATCGTTGATTGTTTCACAATCTGCCTTGTGAATGATGAGTCTATCACCATCTTTAATGTGCAACAACACCTAAAAAAATTAAGCGGCTGTTTTATATTGATAAAAACAATGAAGGAAGTTTTATTTTTGCGGAAACAAACCGAAATCAAAAGAGGGAAAAAACAAGGAAGGCATTAAGTTCAGGGTTGAATTGCAAAAATATTTCATTGTAAATCAAGCAAAACATGAAGCATGTAGTAATTTGGGAATATATTTTTATAAAATACTCGTCAAAATTACATATAACAAAAGCGTATAGGAGCATAACTGTCCAACTTACAGACCTGATTAAATCACTAATTTTTCGGGGAAAGCAAAAGATTTTTTAATTTTAAATATTAAGATTTATACTTTTAAATATAAGAGTTGCTACCACTGAAAAAGTTCCCCAACGACCTTAAAAGTTGACATGACAGATATGCAATGCAAAAAATCTGTTGATAAATTTATTATTCTAAACTAAACTCAGCGGCGCGATAGCCCATAGAGGACCAAGGTGTTGATGCGTTAGCGGAGAAGCACAGTAGTGAGTGAAAGTGTTAACTCACATAAAGAAACTTGAAGATTTAAACATTTCTTTATTTCATACAGTACCATCTCGATACAGCGTACAACTGAAGATATTTAAACATAAATACATCTTAACAAAAATGTTGGTACGTCACCGGGAACAACAACACAGTGACGTGACATAGTGAAGAGACAAGACAAGAAGTCGACTGATCCCATGCTTAGTCTTAGTCTTAGTCGTGTGGGTTGGTCGGGGTCCCTGAGGCCATAATGGCCCTTTACCCCTTCATCATGAAGTAGAAAACGTTGAGGTGAAACCTTGTGGTGAAAAGCATAAAGCTAAAGTTGAAGTGGGGAGAAAAATGGCATATTGCCATGGTGCGGAAAAGCTGTGGTGACTTGAAAAAGAGTTGAGAGTAATCAACAAAAATGAAGTCTACTGTGCTTTGCTTGAGGAAAACATCTCGCTGTTTTTAAGATTACTTATCTCGAATTCATAATTAGCATCTCCAGTCTCCGCTAGTAACTAAACTGGGCGAGGACCCGAAGGACAATAGATGTTAGTAAAGCCAGACTCCTACTAGCGAAACATGCTTCGACCAATCGGTTTCAAACGCAAATGACCGCCATTAACATGTCGGACAGGCCTAAATGCTACTAACGAAAGGTCAATGCAATCATCACGTTCACGTACGTCTAGGCTAAACAAGTTACTACTGCCGCTTACACGGTGTGTTCACGTTGACTGGATTTGAAAACTATTTCATCTTGATGTTCTGTCTTTCAAACATTGATCAGTGATCGCCGTCGCAGAAGAACTGCAGTCATCAGGTCTGAATCAAACGCTCACGAAGAGAGGAAGAGATCATCGCTAAGGCATGGAGGTGGTGACGACTGGCTGGCCGGAACACATCGATGGTCATCCCGCTGCATGGCGACCGAGCCCCCGGCTCGGAGAACTCGCAAGGCACGTCTGTCTCCTAAGGCATCTTCATCTGATCCCATGCTTACAACAATGCATGGCTTATATACAGATTCCATAATTATATGCACGGATGACGTCACTTACGTTATCTGAAAAGAAAATGTCTGTTGCCACCACACGACCGAAACTTAATTCTGTCAACTTAATGTATTCAGAGGAGTAACAAACCACTCCAACATACGGCCCCACGGTCGTGTGATCTATATCAGAGAAAAATATATTATTCACAACTTCTTTAAATTTATTATCCATTAATGGTTTTGTTAGGAATTCTGCTAAGTTATTCTTAGAATGAATAAAAGCTAATTCTACTAGATTTTCTTCAATAAGTTGTCGAATAAATTTATATCGAATATCTATATGCTTTGTCTTAAAGTTTTCACAATTATTTCTAGAGAAATGTATAGCAGCCTGATTATCACAAAACACTTTTGGTACAATTTTGTCAGGCAGAATACTAAGTTCATTAATTACTCTAGAAAACCAAACTGTTTCTTTCATACTTTCACATAAGGCAACAAATTCAGATTCCATTGAGCTAAGGGCAATACATTTTTGTTTACTTGAACGCCAACTAAAAACTACTTCTCCAAATTTTATTAAATATCCACTAGTTGAATGGCGATTACTCAAACTACAGCCCCAATTAGCATCAGAAAAACAAATTAAATTTAAATTATTAGCCTTACTTAATTTAATTTTGTAATCCTTAGTGTTAAATACATAATTCATTAAATCAACCACGATTTTCCAATGTTCGAACGTATAACCATTTGAAAATTGAGACATCAAATTTACTGAAAAACTAATATCAGGTCTCGTACGATCAGCTAAAAAAGTTAAACAGCCGATTAAAGTTCGATATTGAAATCGTTTCATTAAGTCGTTTTCAACAATATCACTTTCATTTATTTTTTCAGGAAGTTTACATCCGAGTTTTATCGGAAGACTAACATTAGACTTTGGAAGTTCTTTAAATTTTATCCTTAATTTCTCAATATACGTATTTTGATGCATTAATAAAGCACCATTGTTCATATCAAAATTTACACCTAACAAATATTTTACCTGACCTAATTCAGTTAATTCTAATTTACTTTTAATTAGTGAAATAGCATTATTAACATCAATTTGTGTTTTACCAAAAATTACAATATCATCAACATACACAATTAAAATAGTATTCTTACGTTTATAAACACAATTTAACCATTTCAATTTCTCAAATTTTAAATCTTTGAATATACTATCAAGTTCAAAGTTCCAATATCAACTACTTTGATGTAGCCCGTATAAGGATTTATGCAATAAATAAACTTTACCTTCATGACCTTTAACAATATATCCTGGAGGTTGTTTAACATATACAGGTTCCGATAAATTCCCATACAAATATGCAGACTTTACATCGACTTGATAATGACACCAGTTTAACATTGATACTAATAAAATAAATAACAATTTAATAATTGAAAAGTTAACAGGAGAAAATGTTTCTCCATAATCAATACCTGCTCTTTGTTTAAAACCCAAAGCAACAAGTCTAGCTTTGTATTTCTTAGGTTTATTATTTTCATCACATTTAACAGTGTAAACCCATTTAGTGCCTATCACTTTTGTGTTTTTAGGAAGATATACTAACTCCCACACTTTGCGTTTTTCAATCATTTTGAGTTCTTCACTCATAGCAAAATCCCCTTTTTCTCTATCTTTGCAAATTTGTGTATCCTCAAAAGTTTTGGGAAATTCAGAAAAATGACACTCGTATTCGAAATCTTCATTTGAATTTAAATCTTCCTCACTACTTGAACTTCTAGTTACGTTATTAGGATGTTTACTTTTTGCTTTAAATGAAAATTTCTCAGGTTCAAAAGAGTTTGTTTTTCTCACAATACTTTTTAACATCATTTAAAGATCTAAGTCTTAGTTTACTTGAAGGAGGATAATAAAATACATCTATTCTTTTACTTTTAGTTCTTGGACATTCTTTCCTTTCCCACTTTTCGATATCAATAGGACTTAATTTATCTAACGCTGTTTTATCACTACTAGATTCATTATCAAAGTTATCTAGCTCGTTTCTCAAATTTAGGTTGAATTTAACATATTCAAATGATTTATTTTTCCCAAATAAAGTTTCTACGCCCTTTTTGGTTTCATCAATACTAACATGAATTGTTTCAATTACTCTCCTATCGTTCGGAATAAAAATTCTGTACCCTTTGGTTCGTACAGCATATCCTACAACAATTCCAAGTTTAGCTCTAGGTTGAAATTTACTTCGATTAATTTTGGGAATATGTACATAAGCTAGTGATCCAGAAATTTTAAAGTGTCTTACTGAAGGTTTAAAACCTGACCATATTTCAATTGGACTTAAATGATTAGTTAGTTTATGCTCGCATCTGTTTTTGGTATGCACGAAAGCTAACAAAGCTTCCCCCCAAAATTTGGGTTGTAACCCACTATCATGTAACATTGCTCTTACCGCGTCCATTGCACTTCTATTAAACTTTTCTGCTATCCCGTTCATTTCTAGAGTATTTCTTTAGTCCTTTCTATTCTAATTCCAAGATTGCTTAAGAACTTTTCAAATTCTTTATGGCAAAACTCTAGCCCGTTATCAGTTCTGACACATTTTAACTTAAGATTAGTTTCCCTTTCACACTTAGCTAAATATTTCTTAAAACATTCGAAAACTTCGGTTTTACTTTTAATAACATATACATCAACTTTACGAGAAAAATCATCAATACAAGATAAGAAATATTTGTTACCACCTAAAGAGTTTACTGGAGAAGGTCCCCATAAATCACAATGCACTCTTTCTAAACAAGTTTTAGTAGTTGTATGATAAATACGATTTCGTTTAAAAGATACCCTAGTCGATTTGGCAATTTTACAACTAGTACAATTTTCGTTTTTACTTTTACTTAAGTTTTCAATGCCTTTTACCACATTATTTTAACTCATACTTTGAATTAATGGCATATTCACATGACAGAATCGTCTGTGTACAATATCTAAATTTAAAGTTGAAATTAAAGCTATATTCTTACTATCAATACTTTCGTTAAGTTTATCTTTAAATCTTGTTGGATATCCATTCAAAATATACAATTTATCTTTTCTGTTTACAGTGAACATATAATTATCAAATTTATCAAAAATTACCATTTTATTGCGGCCCCATTCAACATAGTTACCAGCAATATCAATTTTCGCTCCACTAATCAAATTACGCCTCATGTTGGGCACATATAGAACATTTTTTAAAGTAATTTCCACCTTACCTTTAATGTCCAATATAGTAAAGTCAATGTCTCCGACACCAGTGGCAATTGTTGAACTATTTGTGTCACCAACTGGAACTTCTGTCGGTGTAATCTCTTTATACCAGGAAAACCATCCTCTTTCTTTACAGAAGTGAGATGTTGCTGCAGTATCTACTAGAAATTCTCCTATGAATTGACTAGTATTAGACGATTCCACACACATAGATTCAAAATTTTCATTCAGGCTTGAATAGTCTTTTTCACATAAAAAAGCTTTCTTTCGACGTTGCACATTCACTTTCTTGAAGCATTTATCCTCAGTGTGACCCAATTTTTCACAGAACTTGCATACTACAGAACGACGAGGATTTGTTACTTCGAATTTCTTGTTAGGGTCCAGACTGCTTCCACTGAAGTTTTTCTTATTCTCTGCTTGTCTTTTATAATCTCCCTTTCGAACTTTAGTTGAATAAGCATCATTCACAAACGTAATTTTATTTTCGTCTTTTTGTTTCAATTCAATCCTTCCAGATTCCGTAATTAGTTGCTTAGTAATTGAATCGATCGTAAATTCTTCATCTTTTACTTTGTAAAGAATCTGTACCAAATTATCATATTCAGAAGGCAGATATCTTATCAGCTGAAAACACACTAAAATTGAAGGCAATTTAAATCCAGCATCCTCAATTTGTTTATTCTTCTCCAACATTCTTTTGCTATATATTCCGATCGTTTCTTCGTCGGGTGAAAATCTTGTGCTAAAGAAATCATCGACTAAACCAGCCAGACGAGCTCTCGACGTAGGTTCAAAGTTTACTTTCAGCGTTTCCCAAGCTGTCTTACCGTCTTCGGTATCAGCAATCAGGGATTGGTATTTTCGCTCGATTCCCATGTAAATTGTCGTATAGGCTCGTTGTTTTCGTAGAAGATAGGCCAATTTGTCTCTCTCAGCTGCTGTATCATCAAGTGGTATTTCTTTTCCAGTTATAAAGTCCCAGCATCTTTTTTCCATAAGTAAAACTTTCATATCAATTTTCCAGCTTCCATAATTAAAATCTCCGAGCTTTGGAAAGGCAAAAACTGTTCCATCAGTAGACTCAGCCATATTGAAAATTGAAGACTTATTTCCACTTTTCACTCCTTATTAGACTATTTATTCCATATTCCAGACCAAAGGTTTGCGGGTTCGAAGGCCCATAACCAACCGTTGATGCGTTAGCGGAGTAGCACAGTAGTGAGTGAAAGTGTTAACTCACATAAAGAAACTTGAAGATTTAAACATTTCTTTATTTCATACAGTACCATCTCGATACAGCGTACAACTGAAGATATTTAAACATAAATACATCTTAACAAAAATGTTGGTACGTCACCGGGAACAACAACACAGTGACGTGACATAGTGAAGAGACAAGACAAGAAGTCGATTGATCCCATGCTTACAACAGTGCATGGCTTATATACAGATTCCATAATTATATGCACGGATGACGTCACTTACGTTATCTGAAAAGAAAATGTCTGTTGCCACCACACGACCGAAACTTAATTCTGTCAACTTAATGTATTCAGAGGAGTAACAAACCACTCCAACACAAGGCCTACTGTGCCCATCTCAGTTTTCTTGACCTTGGGCTCTGGGGTGCAGGAGCAGATGTTCCGGTCAGGTGGTCAGCCGAAAGCGGAACCCCCAGTGTTTAGTTCCTAAGCATGCTTGGTACTCATTTATCGACCCACTGAAGGGATGAAAGGCTGAGTCAACCTTGCCCGGCCCGAAGATCGAACCAGGGACCTGTGGCAAGACAGCGCGTAGCGCTACAGCTCAGCCACCGGCCGTCAAATTTATTATTCACACAATCAAAATTCTGTCTGACAATATTTTTTCCAACTACATAACATCAAAGAACAATTAGTTCTTCATAAAATATGAATTTTAAAATGAAATTTTGAAAGAAATTAAATATGAATTTTGAAATATAAAATATGAATGACACATTTTATATTAATATTCATTAAATAGCTTACAAATGATACTCTTGTTTTGTGGTATTAGTAAGTAAGCACCATCAAACAATGCATATTCCTCTACTAATTCCTCTACTAAATAAGGGCATTGCCAAACATTTTAAAACAAAACAAAAAAAAATATCCTGGTCTCTTGCCAAAGTATAAAAAATGCAAGACAACAAATTTTGACATTCAATCGTATTATACATATTAGAGGTTGTTTGAATCATCGTTTTTGTAAAGGAACGTACACGCTTATATACACGTAACTGGAATGTGTATATACATACACTATTTGAATTGAGCAACAATCTTTTATCTCAAAGAGTAAAAACTATAGTGCTTTGAGTATTTTAGTAATAATGCATTTAATTAGTTTAGAAGCTCAAAACACAAAAAAGTTAAACATTATCAAAGAAGTCTTGAAAGAAAATGCTACTTTTTTTCTATCTTTATAGAGAAAGTATCTTTTTTACATACTTTATGAATTTTTGTGTCAAACTTTCTATGTATGATGCTTCTGTTTCTAAAATAAAGTCTTAAAAATTTGCAATGTATACACATCATCAAACTTGATTTATAAATACTTCATTCAATCTATTTACATTATGATTTAGTTTCTAAATAGTTCCTTTCAACACTAATTGGAAATTGCATTTAAAACAAATAGTTCATAGAATGTCTCTATAAACACAATTATATTATAAATTACATCGTTTGGAGATAAAACAGATTTAAATCCTTTATTCTAACCTAATCTCGTAAAATGTATAAAAACTAATGAAAAAGTTTGGATAATGAAAAAAATCACAGTACTAAAGTTTGTAAAATTACTAGGATCAACAAAAAAAAAGTATGAGCAGCAAAAAAAAAGTATTGAGGTTGATCTAAGTTTACGATTTTTCTCCCAGTTCTAAAGATTAAGCATTAGTAAAACTAAAATATTTAGATCTAAATTGTTACATAAATGATTAAGCATAACTAAAATAAAATTAAATAACTATTTGCTTGTTTGTTTGAATTGCTCTATTTTAACCTTTCATTTCTGCCTAACTTATAGCTCAGTTTGTTTCAGATTTTCGATGCCAACGCAGGTTAGGAAATTTCATCGATTTTGATACTAAATATAGTATAAGATATATATAATATAAATGTCTCGAAGACATATATAATATAAATGTCTTCGAGAAAAAATGATTCGAAGTTACAAAAATTTCACAGCAGCAAGTGTTTTTCGCCCTGTAAACATTACTTCGATATCAATTTATACACCTACTCAAAACTTATCTCTGAGAAAGATAATCAGAAACCTTTTTATTTATTATTTTTATTTTGTTTTACAGTTAAACTAGATATGATGTTAGTTCAAAGCATTTTATTAAAAAATAAAATCAAAAGAGAAAAAAAAAGTAATTGGATGAAAGCAGAGCATTAAGATAGGAAACGTGTTCTCGACACTTCATAATGTAAAAATATGAGTGTGAAATGATAACGAATGAGACGAAAAATAAAAGAGCTAATTATGATACAAAATATGAATGAAAATTGAGAGTATTATCTCAAAATTTAAAATTTGCAGTTCATATTAATTTAAAGCAACAACATTAAAGTTATAAAAAGCAAAGATAATTTTTGAAATGATAAATTTGTATTTGTAATAATCACGCAAATTTTATAATGACTCCAAATTAATACAAATTATTAAAAATATGACAGCTATAAATATTTATTCATTATATTGTTTAACCTTCTTAGTAATATATAAAGTAAGTTGAGTAACTCATAACGACAAAAATTTCATTCTTTTGTTATCAATATTGATTAAAGATTTTTTGCGAGGAGCAAATTTTATGAAGCATTTGTTTCGGTGCATTTTAATGAAACCGAAAAATAATCTGTTTTCCGCTAATTTTTTTTAACAAAAGCCTTATCTATGATTAAGCGATATAAAATTTCAGTGATAAATTACGTTAGAATGGTGTCAAATGTCTACAATTGTAAATAAATTTTGTGTGTTACATCATTATGGATAAAGATGGGGTAAGGAGAAGTATATGCTCTTGTAGTTAATCTATTTAACACATGAACTAATCAGAATCATACTCATAGCAGATTTGAATCCTTTTTTTTTCCACTGTCAAATGATTTATATCCATTTGTATTCAAACTATTAATATTTCATAACACATTATAATAATAAAATCTTTTTTTTAATCAAGCTTTTTACATCTATATTTAAGATTAATGAACAATATAATCAGGGTTTAATCAAATATTTTTGAAATTTTGCTACGTTTTTATTGAGTGGTAAAGCTGGAATAGATCTGTAACTTAATAGTTTCGAAGTCGACACAGATCCTCTTACAATGAGAGAGAGAGAAGTAAGAAAAGAGTTTCCATTCTAATAATAATATTTTATTATTAGCTATCAAATACATATGGGAAAAAAGAAACGCTTTTTTTCAAAACACGGAAAAATACGAACACTTTTCCAGTAAACGTCTGCAGCACTCCCTGCGGTAGCAAGCGTAACTATTAATTCGATCATGATTTTATTTATTTTTTTAAAATTATTTTTAATAGATTTTATGAAATTCCCTTAAATTGTTCGGTTATTTGTTTTGCTTTTATTACATAAAAGGCTTGTTAGTTTTCATTAAGGATGTCAAGTGCTAATAAACATAAAGAATGGAATGATATTTTTTGCAGTAGTTAAAAATAAACTAAGATTTGATTTAGATATTTTAACTCCTCCTTATATCTTGCTTTTAAATTTATTTCTTTGTTGAATATAATACGTATTTATAAATATACATGCAACATTAGTCTTTTGAATCAAATGAAAAAATCCATATGTATACCCACAACACAATAAAGACAAAAACGAATTTAAAAAAAAAAAAAAAAAGATTAACGGAAAAAATTTGAGAGAAAAAAGTTTTAGTTAGAAAGATTTTGTTTTCTCCCTTAAAGATGATGATATTTTCAGGTTTCAAGACCTCATTAACAACTTTTCTTTCACTAATTTACATTTCAAGATTCTTTGTTTCGATCTTGCGTAAATAAAAAAAAAATAAAAAAATATCTTAGATAAGTTATATTTCATTATTAGCTATCAAAACCCGATTTTCGATATGTTTAAATTTCATAATATATTTGACAATTTAAAAAATTTGTTTTCATTATAAGATTTTAGCATAATTAAAAGCTATAAATATAATAAAACACTTGGTCGAACTATTTTTAATTATAATGATATTAGCAAACATTTTGATTAAATAAATATATCCGATTATAAATTTCACTGTGAAGAAGAGAAATATTTTGAATTTGTTGATAAACATCATAAACATTATTACTAGTAATTTAAATATTACAGAAAGCTTAGAACTAAGAAATTTAATGTTTAAAGGCACAAAACTTAAATCCAATTACCATATATCAATCAATAAAATTCTAAAATACTTTCTTAATAACCTTAATAATTTTTGCTATATATCAAATAGATTTTCTTTACCTTTAAGTATATTAACAGAATGGAAATGTTTATTATTACTTTAAAAACATTATTTTTAATTCTAAAGAAAGTTTATATAGCAGTAACAATTCAACATTTTTTTTCTAAAATTGACCAATCAGCAAGTACACAAGAAATTTGTAACTACCCCCAAAAGCCTAAGCTGACAATAACTATGCAATCTTCTGTAAAAAATTCTATATTGAACTTTAAAATAAGGAGTTAAAAAATAATAAATATTTTAAGCTTAGTAATTTAAATAATAATATTATAATTAAAAAATTTATCTTTCTATAAGAGGTTAAAAATTAAAATTAATAATATACAATTTCCACAAAAATTTCACAAAATTCCTATTACATTTCCAATTATCACTAGTGGGTCTAATACTTACCTAATTAAACCTAGCACCATTTCCTCTAACAACTTAATTAAAATTACTAACAATATTAATATTAAAGATAATCTTTCTTGGATTATCACTAATTATCAACCTATTTTAGAATTTATTAAACAAAATAAAATTAATTCTATAGCGACCTTTGATTTCCAGGATCGCCTCAATTTCTCCTTTCTAAACTATAAAATGTTTTCTCGAGTTATTACTATCATTATAAAATATCCTTAATGGCGATTTTGATTATTGAGAAATTCTAATTAATATTTGTCTTTTTAATTATCTTTACAATGTAAAACATATTATTGTTCAAATAGGTGCAACCCCCCTAAGATTTGATTTTTCATCATTTTTCACCACTTACTTTTACACTATTCCGAAGGAAAATTATAGTACTCTTAATATTAAATTTGTCTTTAGATTTATAGATGATTTACAATTTTATTAAATAATATTTACACCGAGAAATTAATCTCGCGTCGTTATCACAATAATATTAAATTGAATATAATATTAAAATGAAAATTTCTTGAAAATTTTTTGTATTGAAGTACAAAAAAAGAAGAAAATATCTGCATTGTTGACTTATACGATAAAAGAAATGATTTTAAATTTAAAATAAATTAATTAATTACTTGGAATTCTAATGTTTATAAAAAATTTATTTAAATGCTACTTTTATTCAAATAAATAGAATTTAAGGAATTTGTAGCTATGTTCATTTATCCAAAAAAAACAAATGGACGAACTATTCCAAAATTTGATAAAATAAAACAATTTATATCCGACTAATGCAATAAAATTCTTTATAAAATCATTAAGTTATGTATGTCATAATTATTAAAAAGTTTATTAAAAATTTCTTTGTTAGCTAAATTTATCTATTTACTATGTGCAAATCCAATTCGGGCAAATCCGTGGTTATAAATCTTCTAACATTTAATTCGGGCTTAAGACCACTTATGTTCAACTCCGTAGCGTTGTAGTTTTGAACCCAATTCAGAAGACAAGGGAACTCCTGGATCAAGTATTGAGAGAAATTTGCCTCCGGGGAGGACTTTTTGATGGAACTAACCCATATTTGCGTTACATGGCGAAGAAAAGCGCGGAAACCTCCCACGGTGAGCCTGAAGGCAAGGGGACTCTAACCCATGATCAGTCTACGACTAAGGATAATTTTACGTCAGCACTACGGTCGGTGCAAGCCGGGTGAGAAATTCGTATCACCCAGACATCGCTGAGGTTCAATCCCGGATCACCTCATTGGAAGGTGAACGCTCTATCCCCTGAGCCACCACGACTCAATCTTATTAATTATAAACTTTGAATTATACAGTATAATATTATTACCCTGAGCTCATCCAGTTTCGGGCCAATCCTAGGTAACTAATAAATCAAATGCGCTTCTGTACTTCAGTGAGAAAAAGCGCTATAAAATGACCCCCCCCCCCATCCTCTATTTACGCTTCGATTTCCATATTTCGTAACCTGCAAACTTCTCACGAATATATTTCAAATCACTTTTTAAAAATGCCGGTAAGTGTAGGTTCATTTGAATTCGCTACTAACTTCATATATTACAATTAGTATTGCAATGTATAAAGCTAGTTGCCTTATAAATTTATTAATTTTCAATTACAATCTTCAAAAACATCAGAATCGCATTGTATTATCAAATGTTTTTTTACTATTCTTATTTGTGTTTTATGTTTTTTTATAAAAATAAATTTTTGCATCTTGAAAAATCTGTTTATCATCAGCGCTTGGTATAAAAAGATACATAAAATAACAAGATTCAATGCAAAATTTATACTAATTTATAAAAAGAAAAAAATTAATTCGCATGCAAAATATGCTTGAGCTGAAAAATATTATTCACAATTAATAAAAAAAAATTTGTAAAATGGAAAAAAATCTAAGTGAAAAAATTACTAAAAAACACTAAATAAAACTGAATTGCATTATCATCAATATTATAGAACAAACAAATATTAATTAAATGAATTTTATTTAATGCTCTAAAATTCAGAGCAAAATAAAGTTTTTTTTTAAAAAAATTTAATAAATAAAATTAAAACAAAAACTTTTTTTTCAGATATTCTGCCTCTTGAAAGTTTACGAAAACGAGATACATGCATACGAGATAGATATGAGATACACCGATTAACCATTCCCAAAATTTTTAATCGCTTCTCAAAATTGGGAATATATATATATATATATATATATATATATATATATATATATATATATATATATATATATATATATATATATATATATATATATATATATATATATATTCAAAACAATATGCTGAATAAATTATGAATAGAATACAGAATAGATTTATAAAAAAAAGTGCATTTTTATTTGCTATAGAATTTTTTTTCAAATTTTGCTTTAAAAAATATGTTTCTCTGGTAATCATTCTTAATGTTTCTAACAGTTTTTATTTATTTATTTTCATTTCAACAAAAACAACAATTTAACTTAATATAATTTATTTTCAGCTTATGTATACAACAAAAAACTAAGGGACACGAAAAAAAACAGATACCGTTCTAGACTTGAGAGTTCAACTGTCTGACATAAAATCTAAAGCAATGGTTGATGAAAAGAAGAAGAAATTGAATTTTTCAAAATCATTATTTTTCTAAATAATTAATAATCTTTTTTTAAATTTTTTTTACTAATGTGTCCAAAATTACTTATAAAGGTTTTCCTAGAGAAAGAGTTCCACTAAAACAAGATCGATCATATAGGATTCCATAGTTATATAGGATTCCTAATCTAATCGGTACGATTATTTAAACACGAACAATTTACCTTTTGTTTCTTTTCTTTTTGTCGTGTCTGCGAAATGCAGCTACAGCAATCTACGCCGTACATGCTGACCACCTTCCATCATAAGTATAAGTAACATTCACCGCTAAGAGGCGAGAAACTGAAAACTTGCAGCACGTGACATTTGATTGAAAAGGCATGGCTGTTTTGATGAGTAATTCAAAACAGATTAATTGTAAGAGTACAATAGGATCAACTTGAAGTACAAACCGCAAAGAAATCTCATTAAAATAGTTTTCTATAACATCAGTTTCATTGACCAATGCGTGAAAATGACAATGCAAAATTTCTTTTAAAAAATTGATTTTAACATTTTCCTTTTAAAAAATAGTATTTTGTTTTGTTTTATTCATCACGATCCATACTGGTTTCAAAAATTCTGACATTGTAAACCAGAGTATACGATATTTAAACCATTCATTCTGTAATTTTTACGATCATGTGGTAACGATTTATAGAAAAACTCTGGTTCACAAAATTTTAGTTCCTATTTCCACATACTTAGTAAAAAACAACCGAATAACTGATCTTTATGTCATGCTGTAAGGTATTATGACAAAATTACCAAATGTTACCGTATTTACCAAATGTTACTACATATTATAAAACGACTTTTTATTGTTAATTTTTTCAAAATCATTGCCAAAGCGCTACGATAAAAATTACTGAAATTTCAGTGTTCCCATAAAGCCAGAAACTTACTTAAAGTAGTATTTTTTTCTCAGTGTTCTTTTCTGCATCAATTTATTATTACCATTATTATTATTATTTATTCATTTATTTATTTTTTGAATTTCACTTATTATGATTCAAGTGTTCAGAGAGAAAATATCAGTTTCCATAAATTAGATTTATAACTGTACTATTTCAAAAGAAACAGAATTCATGTTTAGAAATTCGTATAAACTCTACCAACTTCATTTGCAGCTTATCAAATGGGCAAATATTTAAGCCTTTTTAAGAAAAGTACTTTGAATAAATGTTTTTAAATGAGTTATGTTTATCGAGAATTTTTTTTTTAATCAACTTGCATATTTTTTTTTAATATTTTATCGACTGGTTTTTTATCGACTCGTATAGAAACATTCAGACTATAAAGCACTGTAGTTTTATTTCACTAAATAAGTACATATTATTTAATCGTGGTACATGTACATGTAATTTTCGTTAGTTTATGAAATTGTTTGATTGATTAAGTGCTGTGCTAATCAATTCAAGCAGGAAAATCCTTTATACATGTAATTCTAAAGCATCATTTTTAAGGAACATTGTTTTTAAAAAATCTCTATAAACGCAAATTAGGCATTTATTCCCCTTTTCCTTTTTTTTATGTAAAAAAACACACTTTAGAACATTGTCCGCTCCTGCTTCAACTTTTCTTTTATTTAATTTTGATATACTGCTCTTTTGTTCCATGGAAAAAGGCTATATTTTATTCCTGAATAAATACAGTAGAGTCCCGATAATCCGAGCCCCGGTTATCCGAGTTTCCGCTTTAACCGAGCTATCAAATATTTTAAGGATTTTCTTGTTCTAGTTTATTTTTTATTTTTAAAAATAAATCTGAATTTTATCTTCTAAACACTCAGGAAGACGAAATCCAACAACTTGATCCGATGAAATTATCGTTAATATCGTCAATAATGAAAATGAATCTAGCGAAAATGATGAAGACAGCGATGATTAAAATCAACATATAAAAATCTCTCATACAGATGAACTAAGAGCTATCGAAAATGCTATTGAATATATAGAACAACAAAAAGAGGAGACACCAGCCTTCCTGTTATCCCTAAAAAATGGCGAAACATTGCTGCAGAAAAGCACCAAAGTCATGTAAAACAAAAAAAGATTAAGGACTTTTTTTAAATAAAAACTATTTATAAATAAAAACTATTTAATTCTAGTAAAGTATGCTTTTTATATTTTTTTAAGTAAGCTTTTTCATTTTAATATGAATTGTATGTGGTATACTCGAATAAATGTTGTATTTGTTAAATATATTACATTTATACCTACTCTTTTTCTTTCCTTTTTGTACTCTTCGTTTCAACCGAGTTTTTCAGCTATCCGAGTTAGTCGCGGTTCACATTAACTCGGATAATCGGGACTCTAAAGTGATATAGCTTACAATCCTATGTAAATGATAAATACCAATAAAACGATTTTTTTTCTTAGTTTTCACATTGTTATTTTCAATTCTCGATTATATTCGAGTGTGAAAAATTATAGCAGCATAAAATACAACGCCGTTTGAATTATCTCGAGTGTGCATGGTTTGGCCTGTTTAGCGCGCTCGAATTAACTCGAGCGCACAAGGGGTTTAGAGAACATTTTTGTAGAAAATGTTCCTTGTGCTTTGTCTCTTTAGTGTAGGTTTTAGAGAAAGTTGCCAAATGGAGCATATTGCGAAGAAAAATTTTAAAAATACTCCTAATGAAACTGGGATAAAAAATGAATTTCTTTTAAAATGAGTAGAATCTGAATTTTATAACAATAAAAAAATACTTGGTTTTTAGTTTAAAAGGAAGGGAGAAAAAGGAAGAAAGAAAAAAGACGTTAAGTTCCAGTAGAATCTGTTAATAATATTTCTCATAGATGGCGCTTTGCGTAGTGTTGTATCAGTTCACATTTTATTGAATCATTGTAAAATGAACATCATATTTTCTTGTTATTAAATATTTTTTGTTACAGAGAGTGTTTGTAATAACTTATGAAAGTCAAAATGATTTTGTCATCTAACATGGAATAAAGAAATACGAATTCATGCACGAAACGAATGATTGTACGATACCCTAAAATTAATGTATTTATCAGAAGGTAACACAGACGATGACGCTAAAGACAGTGAGCAAACTAACAAAATAGTGCCTTTGTTTACCTAAACGTGTTATAAGAATCTCGGGTACCTAAGACTTTGTGAATCTATGTTTTTCTAAAATTCTTTGGCACTTTCTTTTTCTCAAAAATCGTAGTTGTATAAAAAGATTAAATGTTTAATTATCGTGCATTGCTTAGAACAAACAAGCGAATAACAAAAATTAAATAAATAAAATAAAACAAAACAATATTATTTAAAATTGAGGTCGTATTAAGTCACACACAAATATATTTTTATTTAAAACTAATTCATTTTTTGTAATGCAAAATTATAATAAAGAACTTTACTGTATTTTAGTAATTGCCTTAAGCATTTTAGAACACAAAGTTTATAATCTTACTATATTGCTATAAAAGGAAAATGTCAGCTGCACGCTTCTGGAAGAGATTGTACAAGTTCTTAGCTGATACGCCACTTATTTTAAAATCTAGTGCATAGAGCCATTAAAATAAGCAGAGATGTCAACAAAAAAGTCTCTTGAAAGTGAGTGCTTCTTCATTTTCCACGTTAACAACTCATAGATAAAGTAGCCTTATCGAACAAAGTAGATAGAATTCTTTAAGTGAAGTTAGAAAATAAAAAGCTCCATTGTTATTCATTCATCAGAAAAGTTTTTTTATGAACCAGAGTATTTGTTAGGTATTTGATAGTAAAATAATTAAAGAATTGCTATTTCAATTAGCAATTAATGTTCTATCTTGTATTCTTATGTGTGATAGCAATTAATGAAAAGAACTTTAATAACATAACATTACTGAATAAACTTTCTAAACTTAAAGTCGGTTTTAATAATGATTTTTTTTTAAAAATTATGAAATAAGTATATATGGAAATTGAAGTTAGAAAAAAGCAAACTTAATTGTTATTCATAGATCAGAAAAAGTTTTTTTTACTATTATTTTTAATATTGAGGACTGTTCTTAGAAGATGGAAACAAACTTGTTAACAACAGCCAATTTGAATACTACGCTGAGAAAAAAAATATGGTCAAAACTACCAGAATATGGTAAAATTTACAGTGTTTTGACTCTATGGGAACACCAAAAAGCTCGGTACTTTTTACCGAAGCACTTGGGTAAAGATTTTGAGAAAATTAACATTAAAATATAGTTTCATAATATGTGATGAAATGTGGTAAATTTTGATAATTTTTATCATGATACTTTAGAACATGGCATAAAAACTAGATTTTTTTCTCCGTTTACTGGTATTTACTCCGTTTACTGTACACAAATAATAACTAATGTGCAAAATACTTTTCTACTTACGCAATTAACATGATAGCAGTTTTCCTTTTCAATGAAAACGATCCTAAACAGTAAGCTAATGTGAATAACTATGGACGCTGTGATCGTAACCCGATTTGGACTATTCGCTGTTTCGTGTGGAAGAAAATTGCATTTTGTTGTAAAAATGTTTCATAACTTTACATTCCATGGTTTTATTTTTTAAAGTTTTTCAAACTTTAAAAAATACTTTAAATATTTATATAAATTTTTAAAGGAAAGATAACTAAATATGCAGTACAAACTTTAATCTGTTTTAATAATAACACGGTTTCGCACGCTACATTTCGTCATGCATAAATACACTAGTTTTTTTCTCTGAAAATCTATTCCGCAGTAAAAAATATACATTATCTATTGCTACCATTCTTCATACTCTAATTTTTATTTATAAACTAGACACTATTGTTATTATTATTGCGTGACATTGGCACAGTGTAACATTAGCTTGCGTTGTATGGTCCTTTTCGTAAAAAGAAGAACAAAAAAATTTTTGAAGGTATTTATAGAAAACTTTTGCAGAGTAAATTCCTGTCACGGGATATAGAACCATAAATTTACTCTAAAGGTTTTATAGTGAATTGGATACCTGCAAGTGACGTCATCGTGACAGAAGCCAATCAGGCTCGACAAACGCACGTGACGTCGCTTACAGGCATCCAATTAAATCTGATTTAAATCACATGGTTAGGCACAATCATTACACTTCTTGTCGAATTGCAAGAACCCAATAAAATTTAAAATTATTTGTTGCCAGATGTTTTATGTTTAGGCCTGTGTTTATTTGTTATTTTATAGTTGAGTGAAGATCTTAGATTAAATTGTAATTAAAGTGTTAATAATATTAAAACCCTTAAGTCAATCGACTATTGTTAATAAAACAGTTTCCTTGTATAACAAAAATGCTTCAAAATTTTTCTTGTTCGATGAAATAGATAAGCATTTTTTATAATGTAAAAAGGGGGGGTATAAAATATATGGCCCCCTTACCTTAAGTAAAATGTGCAGCAATTTTGTTTCAGTTTATAATAAAAATTGGAAAAAAAGAGTTACGTGAAAATAAGCAAACACAACTTACTAAGCCACGACTTTATTTTTTCCTTTACAGACAAATAAAGAAGCCAAAGGGTGGGGTTACTCAACTGATTTATAGATTGAATGTTATGCTCCTTCCTTATTGTCAATTTTTTATTTATGTTTTTATTTATTCCGTTATTTTTGTTGCTAACACTTTTTTATGTTATATGTTATTATATACTTTATTATGTTCGTACGTTGTTAAATATGAAAAACACAACATTTTTCAGTTATAAAAAATGATATTCACTGGTTCTGTCTTCTAGGAATTATTTTAATTTTAACATTAAATAGTAAGAAAAGCTACAATCTTCATACTAAAAATACAAATGCATAATATAGAAACATATTCGCCGATAAAATAATTCTGTTTTTTTTTTTCATATCCCTGATTGAATGTAAAGCTCAACTAATAAGTTCATCTTTAAAAGAAATACTCACGAATTGTATATATCACTCAAAACTAACAATGGTTAGTGGAACAGTATTGGCCAAATTTCACTGTCTGGAAGAGTTCCCAGTCTTCTGCATTTCAATCGATTCTCTGACCTAAATTTTATAATAGCGCACATGAAACTATCTCTTCTGACTACTATCTTTAAAATGGTTTTTAAATCGCAATTGATAGGGTGGGTTTTTTTTCTTTCAAAAATCTAATATTTTCCTTGAAATTTGATTACTTTTAAAATTTACAAGATATTTCTTTCAATTAAGAAAATTTAGCTGTTGCATTCGCTTACTGCATTGCTCTTACTCTCTCTCTCTCTGTCTCTCCCTTTTTCAAAAAGAAAAAAGCAAATCACTATTTTATTTTTCCGTTCTCCTTAACTACTTAAGTAATATTTGAGCAACCCCATGGAAATGGGAATAATAAAATAAAAAACGTTTTGAAATGCTAAATAACCCATTTCTACCCATGAAATGCCGTTTCATGCATTTTTTATATACCTCATACATTTTTATGTATCAACGCGTTCTAGATATTTCTGTCAGCAAATGAAAACATTAAAATCTCCATAACTCGTATAACAAAAGAAACCGTCTTTTAAATTAAAATTATCAAACTGTGCAACATTATTTTTTCCTTTTATTAACGAATAAAAAATATCATTCAAATAAAAATATATTTTTAATAGAGGATTCGAATCATACAACTACACATATTCAGAAAAATAAATTATTATGTAATGATATGAATCAGTGATGCGGATAATACATTGGTAGAAAAGATTCGTATTGTCGAAGAAGTTCGATTCATACAACTATACACATTCAGAAAAGTGATTATTATGTATTGATATAAATCAGTGATGCGAATATCATTGAAGCAGTTCGAATCGTCTAAGAAATTCGATTCATACAACTATACTTATTGGGAAATGTGATTATAATGTATCGATATGAATCGGTATGCAAATATCATTGACAGAGAAAGTTCACATTTTCAAAGAAACTCGAATCTTGAAACTATACACATTTGGAAACGTAATTATTACGTATTGGTATGAATCAGTTATACGAATATGTTTATTTGAAATTGTAAATTTAAATCTGTAACTTGAATCGACTCAATACGAATACATCATGATACAATTGCTTTGGCTTATTAGAACTAAATTCATGATTTTCTTGCTGATAAAAATTGCTTATTTCGAATCAAAGGCTTAACAATAGACTTAATTAAATTAGTTAAAACCAATACAGTTGAATTTTTATTAAACTTTCTCAACAAATCTTTAATTTATTTTATTAAAATTTCTTTTTTTAACTTTTTGACTTAGTACAAAGCTTTTACGTGTGTTCAAGTTAAAATAAATCTTTCGGCAATTCTTTATTCCTGCTTCGTTATTAAGAGTATATATTCCTACTACACAAATAAGGTATGGTGAAAACTATCCAAATATGGTAAAATTTACCGAATTTCTGGCTCTATAGGAACAACAAAAGGCTTGGTAATTTTTACCGACGAGCTTCGGTATAAAATTAACAAAAAAATATGGTTTTACAATGTATAATAAAGCTTGACTAAAATTTAATAGTTTTATCATGATACTTTAAAACATATAGCATAAAATTCATTTTTTCGGTAAAATTGTTTTTCTGTTTTGTACATTTTTCCAAATGCGTAGTAATAAGAACTATTCTAAAAACCAGAATTTTCAGCAAATCCTAATCATTATGAACGAAAAAACTATCAAATTGATGGTTTAAATACCGTATAATTTAATTTTATTAACCAGAATTGTGTTTCTTTTTTTCCTCATTTACATGCAATGTCATTTACATACAGTACGAAAATTTTATCAGAATTTTTTTTTTTTCTCCGTAAATGTTTTGAAGAATATATTATTCTGTGTGAAGTGGCAATATTAATTTTTTTTAATTATTATCATTTTTCATTTTTTAAAATACAGAAAGAAATACTAACAGATGACTGTAGTCTGCATTTCGTACACCACTTGAAGTGTCAAGCCTTGTAATTATAAGAACGAATAGATAAATAATACTGCCCAAAAAAAGGCCTTTTGTATTAATTTTCCCCACGAAAATCGTGTTCTTTTCATCTTTCCCTCCATTAATAGATAAAGATCATAATTACTCAATTTACTAGGTCACGTGACTTAAACTCCCCTCTTCAATTTTCGAGAAAGACCTCTGATTAGCGAAGCTTTTATTCTATATGTTATACCCTGCATCTCAAGTTTTCATCTGTAATACCTTTTAACGCAATCGTGCCATGAGTCATACCTTAATAATAGATCTGTCGTCATTAGCTATGATGAAGAAGTTCGGATAGTTTTTAGATGCTTCTTCGGGGAAGTGACTTTTTTAAACTGTAAAATAAAGAGGCAATTGTATACCTCTGATGCAAAAATTTTGGCATTTTGAAATAAATACAGAGTAATTCAAAACTGTTGCTCAAAAATCTGCATCTAAGTCAGGAACAGGGTAACAGGCAAGAATCATGCAGGAATAAATAATCACAAACGCAAGGGTGACGCGAAACATGCAACGCACATCCACAGACTGAAAGATGTGCAACTGAAAACAGGTCATAAATAATGATGATTTGTTTTATAAAGACAGGTTTACACAATATTTTTGTTTCAAAGAAAGTTTTAAAGCAGGTCTTCGAAGTTGCAGCCAGCTTTACTCCATTTGTTTCCAGATTCACAAATTATTTGTGATAAAATAATTTGTGTAGAATCCGCTGGAAATGAGCCTAAGTTTTTCTTAAATTGAACCGTTTAAATTGCATGTTTATATATTCAATTTATGACGCTTTACATTAAATACTCCGTATCCTTTTCTTTTTCTTTTGGTAAAATTAGAGCAATTCTAACTAAATTATAAAAACTGCCTCAAATTATCCATTTCTGAGAACAGTTATGCGTATATGCATACAAGTGTAAAATAATATTCCCAGCCAAAAATTCGTGTTTGTAGGAAAGTATGCCAGAATTTTATTATTTTTGATATTTTTTATTAACAAGTGGGCTAATGTTACAAAAATTCTAAACAGTATTTTTTAAAGGGTAAAAACCGATAATTCAATTTAGGGTAAAACGTTTATTAAAATTTCCAAAATTATAGAAAATGATTCACTACTTTAATGTCTCACGACAATGATTCTTATAACAATTGAAAACAGATTCCAAAAGTCCTCTATTTTTAAAGCTGAATTAATTTTACGAATTAAGTTCTTTCATAAAAATGGGTCATAATGAGATTGATAAAAGACAATGTTAAAAAAAATATTTTTTTTAATAGTTTATACATTTCTTAAATTAATTTAGTTTATTTCATAATTTGTTGGATAATTTTACAATTTTTATAATTTGCATAATTATTTATAACTAGCCGCCTCAGGCGGCCAGCTGTCCGCCACGCTATGTTTCTTGGGCCTTAGCACTGCTAGTAGAGACATGATCCTCTTCCAATCTTCTTTGACGCTTCTCAGGTGTTTCTCAGACCCTAGCACTGCTAATTGAGACACGAACCTCTTCTAATATTCTTTGACGTTCCTCAGGTGTTTCTCGGGCCCTAGCACTGCTAGTTGAGACACGATCCTCTTCCAATCTTCATTGACATTTTTCTGATACTTCTTGGGCTCTAGAATTGCTTGTCGAAATTCGGTCATGTTCCATCCTTCTTTGACGTTCCACAGACGTTTCTTGGGCCCTTCTTCTTTGAGAATCTCTTAATATCTTTTTTTAATACTTTAGAACAACAATTACTATGAAAGCAAATCATGAAACTTCAATATTAAAATCTAGGTGCTTACCTGCAAACTGAAACTTTCTGAAAATAACTAATTACATTTAATAAAAACTGTTAAAATAAAGAATAGAAAAACCAAAGAGGTCCAAGGTAAGTGTGATCGTTCCTTCAAAAACAATTAAATTCCTATTTTATATATTATATAGCTACAACGCTTAAGAAAAAAAAACTAAAATGCTAAATACATGAAAAGAACACGAAAACGAATTAATTTTTATGGTATTAATTTCTATTTCTATATCGCTACAAAAATTATCGTCTTCGCTTAAGAAAAAAAAAATAGAGCGTGGAAAGAAGAAGAAAAACTTATTATAACAATTATGAACAGCGACAAATATATCAAAGCGAAGCGTTCTATTTACGTATCGAATATGTTGCCACATTTTTAATGCAAAAGTTAAACTTTTCACCACTTTGATGAATGTAAACTAATGCGTACCTTACAATTAAATTATTAATTCCTTCGTATATTATTGGTTTAAGTTGTCGAAAATTAATGTTTCATTTGTAAGGTTCGCATTAGCATACATTTATAAGAGATATGCATTTTTTAATAGTTTTTTGAATATGGCTCTTTGAAGACGAAAAAGCATAGATTTTCTTACAAAATGACTGATAACTAAAAAACTAATCCAAATTTTTGAAAAAGAAAAAAAATACTTCTTCATTATGTCAAAACACAATTATGTGTCGAGTTTCGAGCCTGGGCGAGGCTTCTGGGGCAATATATTGCGATTACAGACACACACACACACACAGCCGCTTTTATTATTATGTATAGATTAATATTATTAATATCATGCTTTAAAAAATTATTGTAATTAAAATTAACATATTTTGCAATAAATGTTTACATATTATATAAAAAAATTAATTTAGGACTAATTTTTTCACTTACCTACTTTTCTCAATAATTGTTGAAGTAAATTTTAATAAAAATCTTTTTCTTTCAAACTAGCTGTAAATTATCACAGTAATTTTGTTTCACAATTACATTTAATATTTACATTTGTTATTTTTTTATCTATACATTTAATAAAATACCGAAATTCATCAATTAAAAACCTGATACATTGAGAGCTTGGTTTACACTTGGTCAGCATGAGCAATAAACTCTCTTTTCTCCTTCAATTCACGAACGAAACGAACTTTTCTGTATCAGATTACTTCAAACATTAAAATCATGCAACCATTTAATTTTTCAAAAAAGGTTTTTTGACAACAATATTTATCAAAAAATTTAAAGTTACTATAAAAAATCATTTTTTATAAACTTAAAAATGTAAAATAAAGAATGCTTACGATTTAAAAAAAAAAAACAATTCTAAAAATTCCTTATATACAAATAAAAAAATTTCATATTGTTTCTTTTTTCTCGTCTTAAAGTTCTTAATCAGATGTAGAAAACCATTATGTAGAGAACTATTTAACTTAAAAAGAGAATAGCTGAATTCCAGTTGAAATTTATCATTCAAAATTGAAAAATACTTACCAAGAAAACGAAAAAAAATGTATTAATAATCAACACAAATGATACTATTTCCAGAAATTCGCATGATTCTTTATTGTTGTTATCTGAATTATATAGATTCAGAAATATATACTTATCTATAAAGAAGAAGAATATTCTATAACTATTACACTTCTGCACGTTCTGAAATCACATTTATTAAATTAAGCAATATTGACGTCACTTTAATTTGCGATGAATTGAAGCAAAAAAAATAATTACTTTACCGTAATACACACATCTGTAACCAGTAATCGATCACGAAATCGGAAGTTATCGGTTGCAAGTTTGTTGATGATAGAAAGGTAAAAATTATCGAGAAATTGTTCTTCAAATGTTGGATGTGTTCTGTTTCAGAGAGATTTACCAATGTTCTGGGTTGTTGTTTTTTTTTGTTTTTTTTTTTCAAATTCTTCTGTCTTTTCCTTAGGGAAATTTTGCTTCTTATTTGCTGCTAAAGAAAATGGAGTCCTACTCTGACAATGTTTCTGATAGAACCAAATGAAAACTTAATAAATAAAAGCCTGAAAATATACTACCCGCTAGAGGGCGTGTAGCGAATTTTGTAAATTTCGGGCCAGTTTTTAAAACTAATGATTTTGAAAATCAATATTTTAAATACGAATATACTAAAACAAAAAAGAAGGAAAAATTGAGTTACTGTCTGATAAACGTCTATTTATGTTAATAAATTTAAACAAAAATAAGAAAAAATACATTAACACATAATTAACTTTTTCCCCCCAACTCAAGCTCTTAACCCTTTGACGCAGATGGGAACCGGTGTCCCTTTTCAGTATTTTTTTTTTTTTTTTTTGGCGCTCTTATTGCAAGCAAAAATATATTTTGGCATTTTTTAATTACGTATAAAAAAAATGTCTAATTGTTATTGAAAAATCTGATAGATCAGCGGAATTATATTTTTACTAAAATATAAAATCCGAAAGAGTAGTTTTAAAAACAGTTTTTAAAAATTTATCAATAATTGATTTTGTAAATTAAAGAAATTTCAATGATAAAATTGTTTCTCTCAGATCTAAATAACTACAAATAAGTGCTAATTTGAAAAATTATTTTCTGAAAGTAAGCCGCGTTTGAAAGATGTTACCCTTAGAAAAAGACACCGGTGTTACAAGCTGTATTTCATAACCATAAATTATTAAAATGCTAAATACAATATTTTTCATTTATTTTGACCTAAATTTATGCAAAATAATGAAAAAAGTAAGAAAAATATGTTTAATAAAAATTCTGTGTCAAAGGGTTAAGGTTATGCTCCTTAAATGAAAACGATGGAATTGATTTTTTTAAACTATTGAATGTAGGTTTTTTTTCAATCATTTATAAATAAAGAATTTTAATTTGTTTTCTCATTGATTCACCAATATTAAAAATATGAAACGGGTTTATAAAGTGGTACAAAGATAGCCATCAGATAAAAACCCTGCATTTTCTTATGAAGTTTCTTAAGACATTTCTAAAAATAATTGTGAATGATAAAAAGACAAATGCATTTTCTGCTCACGCCTTGAAGTAAAGGAGTAGTGCCAAGATAGACACTTTATCTGTTTTATCTTTAAAAAAAGAAAGAAGCGATTCGAAGAATCTGACTAACTCGTAATAAATCAAGATTCGAAAACCACGTGATGTATTATTAAACTCGAGGTAAAAAGTCATTGTTAAATGAATTTAATTCAACTTTCTGAATAACTTATGCGTTAAAACTAATTTAGTGTAGCCATGTAAATTTGTCTAACATTATATGTTAAATTTTTAAATGGAAGACTAAAAATTAATTATTTTTGCTCAGTTAGAATAAATTAAATTACTTTTGTGATAATTTTAGTCAAACATTTTTATTTCAAAGCTGATTGCAGCAACACATACGTAATATTTTTAATGACCTTTAAGAATCCTTGATAAAAATTAGGACAAAAAGTAATATTTTTTCGTTGAAGCTAACAATAATTTATGATTTCAATATTTGTAAGCATATTTTATTGCGTCAATAAATATTTCGACATACCCTCCAACTTATGAGGATTTTGAAAATAATTCTTTCTAGTGGTAGCAAACCAAAGTAGAAATTTTTAAAGCAAATGGATCTCTCATAAAACTTTTATCAGAACTTAAGAATCTAGCCATATGGCCTGCACTTTTATAAGTAATAGTGGACAAGTTACGCTAAAAGTAATTTTCTTTAAATATTAAGACATTAATTTTGCTACCGTCTGAAAAGAAGATTTCTGAAACTACGGAAATTCCGTAGCAGTTGGAGGGTATGTTTCGACTTTTTCAACAACAAAAAAAAAGGTTCAAAGCAGGATTTATAATATTATTTATACATTAACTAGGATTACTTTTAATAAATTGAAACAAAAAGCTAATAAAAATTAAAACAAGATTACATTTATATCGAATGTGCGAAATAAAAACTCGTTATGCTGATACATTCAACACTCAAAAGTATAGTTTGCATATACTATACTTGAATGATTCGATTCACAATAAGTCAAATTTTTTTATTTTTAGAGTCAGAATCGGCGGACAATCATGCAGATCATAAGCATAGTGCACTAAGAAAAAATTTATGATCAAAACTACCAGAATGTGGTAAAATTAACCGTGTCTTTACCGTGTCGTGTGGTAAAATTAACCGTGTCGTAATTTTACAGAAGCACATTGGCAATGATTTTGGTAAAATTAACAATAAATACGATTTTACATAATAACCGTTACCAGATAAACCGTTACCACATGAACGGAAAATTTACTAAATGAATAATTTAAATATTATATATTTTGATTTTAGTGGTTTATTTATTTATTTGCAATTTTTTTTAATTTTTTTAACTAGAATTATATGTTTTTTTTTTTTTTACCAGAAATTTCATTACAATAGTACGGTAATTATAACAGAATTTCTTTCTCCGTGTAGTAGCATAGAAGTCTAAATAATAATTTGCCATTGGTGATAGTGTAATTCCAAGTCTCTTATGACAAGTCTTAAGGGTAGAATATTAGTTCGATCTAATATTCTGCCTCAACTCAAGCGGATAAAATTGCTTTTAATTCCAGAAAGAAATAATGTAAACCTAGATATTGAAATAAAGTATCATTTTCGTCGCGCTAAGCATGAGATATTTATCCCCCGAGGTCAAAGTAGAAGTCGCCTAGTCTTCTGAGTTCTAAACCAATTTATCTTTGTCTATTCATTACTATCATCCATAAGATAAAATAAATAAATTCTTTAATATTTAATAAAACGAAATAAATTTCTAGCATACTAGATATAATTTTGTTATACTCAAATTGAACAAATTCACTAATAAATGTGTGCGAAATTTTCAAAACCATTATAACCCGTTAATATGTACACTACCAATCTAATCTGCGGATTAACTAAAATCATCCGTTAAAGTGCGGAATTAAGTTTTTTCCCCGCAATTTACACAAATAATATGTTCATTAATAGTCTCCGTTTCGTTAAAGATTAAAAATTAGTCTCTCACATTAACTAATTTGTTGATTGTTTGATTGTATTAACTTGATTCTTAAGTCACTGAAAATTAAATAAATAACACTATGTTAATTTCCTTAATTGAAATAATATTTTAAACCGTTTGATTCTTCGCATTATATTTTTCAAAGTGATTGATGATTAATTCTATCAACTAACGTGTTCATTGTAGTAACTTGATTTTTAGATAACTAAAAATGAATAAATAACGTTATGTTAATTTAAGGGTATAGAAACGTTGCTGTTGTTCCAACAAAGATCCTATTTTCACTTTAACGAGAGACTAGTTGGGTAATATAAAGATTATCTAGGTAGTTCACAAATAACCTAGGTAATTTGAGAAATGAAACAATTTCTGGCACTTTAACGGAAAACCCTTATTAATCCGCAAAATAGCTAGATAATTTGTTGAATACCTGATTTTGACACTACAGCGGTAACATATCAGCTAGCGCAGCTTCTCAAGAAACTTTTAACTATTCTGTAATTCTATATTCAAAAAAAGCGGTTTCCCGAACAATGGGCAGAGTTAAGCAGTGCCTGGCTCTAACCCAATTCGCTGTTAAGAAAATAGGAGGTATAAGATGCATGATCCGAGAACCCGACTTCCGGAGGAGCCTCAACGATGACAGATGACTGCAAACACTTTCCCACTACCTCCTTTTACTTTATTTTGCGGAGAAATCTTACCCTGTATAAAAAGTATTTGACCTCGTGTTTTCAGAAATATACAATTTCGGTAATGAATTATTTAAATGGACATCAAGGACACTTTGAAAGAAAAAATATACAGATTTTAATGGCAAAACATTGAAAGAAATAATCTAAAACAACGATACTTTCCGCCTATGGAGCCCTAAATTATTAACACAGGGAAACAAATTTTTAGTTGCAAATACTTGAGCTTGCCTAATTCGGGTGTGGGCATATCAAATATGAAATTATTTTTACTCCTAAAACAACAGGTTTTTTGTTTTTATTGATTGACATTTTTGTCGAAATGTAAAAGTTTAAAAAACGTTATATATAACAGGGCGTCACGTCATCAGGATTAAAATTGTATAGGAACCCATGCCTGGAAATGTTGTTGTACGCGACTAGAAGCGCTTCACCGTTTTGACCGATCAGAAGCCCAAACACGGAAAGAAACAGTTCATATTATGAGAAGTGCCTCTAGCGGCGTATGACGACACTCCCAGTCATAGGTCTATTCAATTTCAATCCTATTGCCTATAATCCCGTAGAAGTTTGTCGCAACATTAATGCGTTCCCTTGTCATATATAAACTTGTACATTTCGAGAAAACTAAAATAAAAATTTATTTATTTTTTTTTTTTTTTGAAAAATAAAAAGAATAAAAGCTGTAGTTTGGAGAGCGAAACCGGTTGAAGATTTGAAATCAACAATACGAAAGTATCCAAGATCTGTTTAAAAACAGAAAACAGAAAACAAACAACAAAAATTGTTCCCCAATGTAATCTTTTTTTCTCCTCTCCTGCCTGAAACTTGAAAGGGAAGATTTGAAAAAAGGAACCCTTCCTGTTTTGAATTTTCTGAACATTTACGAACTCGTGGAACTGATCTAACCTATTGGCAAGACCAGTCAGAATAAGCAGCAACATCAACAACACTATTTGTTTTTTTTAAAAAAAATGTAATGTGAAGAGAAAGAAAGTGATCTTTTTTCATCGTTTCATAAATAATTGTTCTAAAATTGGGTTTTATTTCTGACAGTTGAATTCGCTAATCAAGAAAGGCTTCTAGTCTAGCTCTGGAATTAGTTATCTGACTGAAAATGAAAACAGTGAAAATTCATTAAGGTTTCCATTCAAACGAAAACGAAAAAGAAGTGTTGTAAACGTTTAAAATGGTTTTCAGAGAGACCTATTTCTCAATTATTTTATTTTCAATTGTTAGGTTAAATGGGAAATACGAAGGCAATTATTTTAATATACTGAAATAAAAAAATAACTTTATAATTATTCTCTGTTTTAAAATTTTGCTATTTCCTTTTTATTAGCACTTCGATTAAAAAATTCGAAAAAATAACCAAAATAATAAGTAAAAGATGAATAATTGATTGGATATAAATGTTATTATTAGCTCCTAAAATCGTTATTTTTCTTTAAAAAAATCCCTTACTCTCGCCACCCCTGTACCTTCTATGGAACTTTAAGGTCCAACGGAACATCTGTCGGAAACCGCTGATCTAGGATACTAATTATTTTAGTTTCAACAACCTGAAAGTGCTTTGAATTACGAGATGACTGCACTATCAAAACTATAAAATGGGCCCTTAAAAATGTCTTAGATTTGACCAGGGTGAAAAGATCTTCCAAATCTGCGGAAAATGCAATAACTCGAATTCCACACCCGATCATCTCCTCTCCTACTTTGGGGACTAAGACAATTTCTTGTTTTGGATTTTCTAAATGCATACGGACTAGCAGGTTTAGGACAGCTGTTCCGAATTTCTATCGGATGGCGGATCCTTTGGCGGACCCTCGGCTTCATCTATTAAGTTTATTAGCAATTGCCAAATAAAGACTACTAATTATTTCGAAATTGTGAAGAACTTAATTTTTTTATTATTTTGAATTGAGAAAGTTTTAACGTTTCAATCTAGATATCTAACATTTTATTTAGAATATTTCATAAAAATAACTAAATTATTTAAAAAAAATAATAGATTATTGATGAAATGTAAATATAATTACACGCTTAAAAATCGAAATTGGTTAAATAAAGTCATATCTAACTGAACCTCAATAACTTTTCTTCGGAACCCTAGGGTACAGCGGAACATTTTTTGGGAATCGCTGGACTAAGATAAGCAACAACAACAGTGCAAATGATGTATTAAAATAAAGATAAAACGTCATCATTAAATAAGTTAAATGATTTAAGAATTTTTAATTTGGCTTTTGGAATGTTGGGTACTATTTGACCGATTTCTCGCTAATTTTGCATTTTACCATTTAAAATTGCATTCTTTAAAACGATGTAAAAAAATTATATACCTCACAATTCAAAATTTTTTCGATTATTATTAAATATTAAATAAAATAATAAATAAATATTTACTAAAAGCTATATTTCGTATTGAATTATCCTTGGATAAACGACTTTTATAATTGTTAAAAAAAATTTTCTCTTCGCTTAAAATGTTCTCGAAATATGGTGAAATACGCAAAAATTAAAGTTAATATTAAGGAGTCCAAACTTTGGACAGCTCTCCTGACCAAACTATTCGAACTATATTTTCCAAATAGCATCTACTCCTATATTTTAGGTGTCAGAAATTCAAATCCGTTGAAAAAAGGGAAAGTTTATTCAGAGAAAGTACGTTTCTGTGTCAGATTTTGTAACTAAAAATATTGTCTGCATTAATTAAATAGAATATTTGAAGTCACCTCCTCGAACCATTAAGATTGAGTCCCAGAACTTGAAGATCTGATAATTAGATCAAAAGTTATTCAGGGTGGTCTGTATACATCGTACAGGGTACATCCCTTTAGCAGAAACGCTTCAGCACGGCAGCAGATGTTGCAGATTATTGTCAGTGTCTGCAGATTACTTTTCCTCTGAGATCATTATGAATATTTCTGTTGTAATTTGTTGTTCTAGTATGGTACACCTTGGTAACATTTATTGTATTAATTTTAAGCTAAACTAAATCTGCATTATTTTTTTCTGTTTTTTTAGATGCCTTAAATAGGGATTTACATTATCTTCCTTTTTAAGTATAATGTAATGTTTCAAATAAAATTTATACAATATACATTTCTTGTGCTTAATTTTTACGTACTTTAAATTTGCGAATTCAAATTTCGCTATGCATATGCTTGAGTAAGCATTATTTTTACAAGGATGGCTTTTGGTTTTACTATAATGGTTTACATTTATGGTTTTTACAATAATGATCGTTTGGGTTGCAGATAAATTTTGATTTAGAAAAATGATGATGCAGTAAATTCTGCTACCGGAGTAATTAATTTTAAGAATCCTTGTTGAAAATTAAGACATAATAATAAACACATCGGAGGGGGATTATTAAGACGGTACAATATCAAAACGGCAGATTACAAAAATTGAAAACAGTTCTGATAATAACCGAAATAATCAAGTAACACAGCCGTTTTTAACAAGCAAACCGTATCAGATTTTTAAAAAACTAAATGTGAAAATTCTTCCCAGTTAGGCACCGATAGCAACAGAGTTTCTAAATAAAAACATATCACAAAATAAAATAGTCAAAATAATTGTAAATAATAGAATTTGTATTACCAGAAATGCTTCTTTTGTTATTTTATGTAAAAATGTTGTCGGCAATCATCCATGTGATAATATCAATTCAACCCACGGATATTTTAACTCATTTCCTGTCAAAAATTCATAAATGCCACATTTTCAAGGAATGAGAAAACTGTGAGCTTATTTTTTTAAAAAAAAGTTATAGGTATTTTATACCTAAACAAAGTAAATATTTTCAATTATGAATTATCACCATAAGTTTAAAAAATCACATTCTATGGGTTCAGGGAGATACAAAATTACTTAGATTTATAATAAATGGTGTACAGTCCGCAAAAAAAAAAAGATATCACCCTGAATAACTTTTGTTCTAATGATCGGATTTTCACGATCTAAGTGTCAATCTTAATGGTTCCCGGGGGTGACCTCAAATATGCTAATTAATTAGTGCTAACTATTAATTAAGTTACGAAATCAGACACAAAAACGTACTTTCTCTGAATAAACATGTATTTTTTTTTACATATTTGGATTCCTGACCTTCAAAATAGGGGGGGTAGACAAAATTTCGAAAAAAATGGGTTGTAAATTAGGTGGCAATAAGGATTTATATATCTGGCGATGGTTTAAAAATATGCCAAATTACCTCGCCATAGAAGGGAAAATAATTTATAACAACCATAAAGAAACTGAATGAATGACAAGATGGGAAAAGATAGTGCTTCTCGTTGCTAAGCAACCAAAAGAATTTTTCGCGTTGCTTTCTGGGCTTTTTTTTTTTTTTAAATCTCCTTTAAAAAGGAAATTTAAATAAATTAATAAATTATTTTTGATTCTCCAAGATTACAGAATCTTTGAATTTTTATCTGACATTATTTATTTTTTTAAAGCTGTTTTAATGTAATTTGTATGACAGTTTTGAATTAAAACCAAATTTTCATAAGTTATCATAAATTTATGAAGAGTTGTAGGGTTAAATGCTTTTGCCCCTCACTTCGAGTTTCTTAGGAAAGGAAAAAAAAAAGCGATCAAGCAAAGGTGGACCTGAAAAAAGATAGCTATTCTGATGCATAATCGCAAAATTTTATAGAAATCACGGTATTTATTTTCGATAAAATTGTAAAACTTAGTAAATGTTATATGGCATTTTAAAAGCATTTTGATATATATATATATATATATATATATATATATATATATATATATATATATATATATATATATATATATATATCATAATAAATAAAAACAAAAAAAAACACGAAGAAAATTACGAAAAATAATAAGTTTTATTTATTGCGCATAAGCTGCAAGTAAATAGAACTCTTAAAATAAGTAAATAAGTTCAAAATGTAGAAAAAACTTGGGAAAAATTACAGAACAATAAAAAAGGGGGGAAGAAAAATAATAATAAAAATTAAACTGCAAGAAACCGGAAAAAAAAATTCCGAAAAAAGGAAAAAAATTTCTAAAAATATCCGGAAAATAAAAGATATAATCTTTTCATCAGCTTACACGATTATATCAGCAAAAAAATAGCACTTTCTATTATTGTATCAATATAGCCAAAGTAAAATATATCAATGCAATAGTTTGAGAAGCACTCAAAAAAATTTTACAAAAAAATTACAAATGTAATGGAACACAATAAGTAAAAATATCAAGCGAAATCAGAAAATTAAGTATAAAGAAGAAACAGAATAAAACATGAAACGAAATCTATAAAGCGAGCTGCGAATTCATATGAACTTATTACATGAACGTGAAATTTTTAAAGAATGATTTAAAATATTTTCGAAAAAGATAGCCACATTACAAAATATGAAACCAAAAGCGGAAATTGAGCTAAAAGCTTAAATAGAGGGGTTTTGTATTAAAGTGCGTTCTTACTGCAGTGTTGCAGTGCGTTTGATTTGTTAGTTACCAAGGATGGGCCCGAAAATGGATGTGAGCAAGGAAATATTTATTATACTGGATAATTTAAAGAAGTTAACAATTAATAAATTTAAAAAATTAATATTTATTTAAGAGAAAAAAATAGAAAGGAGAAAGAAACATGAATTGCCTGTTTCGCACATAATTTTAGCCACAGATTTGCCCGACATGGATTTGCGCGGGAAAAAATTATATAAATTAACAAAGAAATATTTTGGTAAATATATCTACAATAATATACAATTAACTCAATGATATTATATAACAAATTTTATTACTTTAGTTAGGAATCTATTGTTTTTAATCAAATTTCGAACGGGTTTTTCGATTTGTTTTTTGGATAAATAAAGTTTCATATTAAATACTTATTTAAAATAGCTATAACTGTTGAAAGCGATAAACTAGATCATAAATTAAAAGCGATGAACTAGAACGATAACTATCTCTATCACACGACTTTTTTTTTCCGAATGTCGCATACCTCCCTTAACTATATCCGTACTTCTTCAACTACGATTAAAATAAAACTTTATTTTAAGGAGCAAGTCAAGAATTTGTACTTCGTAATATTTGCAAATGATATTAAGTAAACTTAGTTTGCAGTAAAAAGAGTTGATGTTATTTACACACTCCTTTCGTTAGTTCTTTAAAAAAACATGATTAAACGAAAATTAGGTTTATAATACCCTTAATTAAACAAGAGTAACAATTGTTACAATTTTTTTCAATACTTTTTCAACTCTGACACTCTTTTCATGAGATAACTTCTTTTGCCAACGATTTTGTCCCTTTTTTTTGTTAGTTGAAACCAGCTTACGTATTCTTGTAATTTTTACATTTTATCTTTGAAATTTCAATCTCGAAAGACATGCATGAAGTGACGCATAGTCCAAAGAATCTAAGTTAAATAGTTGTAAGGCCGATTATTACGAAAACAATTAACTACTCTGGTTCAATGAAACAATTACAGTAAAACTTGTGTAAGTTGACCACTTCATGTGCATTGTTTTAGTGGCCAACGTAGACAAGTGGTCAACTTATAGAAGGGGTGGGACATTGCTTACTTTTCCGCTTCCTACATGTTGTTATACATTTAAATTTTTTTTTTTACTTGACTTAAAAATTTGATTTAGCAAATGGCCAAATGAATATCTCAAGAAATGTGTTTAAACCTAAACGAACTTCAATTTGTTACACAGAAATAATTTTAATATTTAACTAACTTTTTAAAAAAAATTATTTTGTTAGTTATGCATGTGAAGTGTTTAATAAAAATAATTTCTTAAAATATCAGAACACGAAAACATTGAATTACACGAAAACATTATTTTAACACTTTAAAATTTATTCTGTTATTACTACACATACAAGCCTATTTGCTCACTATTGCAACTGGAAGAGCAACTTTTCAACTAACACACCTGTTTTCAATGAATGAATGAAAGAAATGGTCAAAAGCTGACTCCCTACAGTTTCCCCAGATGGTCAACTCACAAAAAGGTTTAGATTAGCTTTTTACACTATTTCACCAAACAAGTGAAATATTAACATACATTGCAAAATGACAGAAAATTTTCTGAATTTTTTTTTCTGGTCAACTTATGAGGGTTTTAGAATAGAATTTCATAATACTCCTAGACAAAATTAACTTATTTCAGTGGTCAACATACAAGATAGACAGGTGGTCAAGTTACAAAGGTTTTGCTTCTTTATTATGTAGGAAAATTTCCGTTCTTGATAATTGAGGTAAACTTATTCAGGTGTAAAACTTACAAGTGTGGTCAACTTGGCAGGTTTCACTGTATAAATAAATCATTAATATTTTTGTTTTTTTATTACGAAATATTAGGAGAAATTTGTATACATAATTTCTTCAAAACGTGTGTTAAAACTATGATTATAAATTATTGAAGAAGAAAAAAGTCAAATGGAGTAAAAGAACAATTTTTGAGATGATGATTCTAAAAATAGCACGTTCTTCAAATCTTTTTACAATTTTTTATTTTAGTAGTTGTTTAACAAAACAAGGCATATCGAACATTTTCCTGATATAGCAATATTTTTTTGAACTGTGCAAAAGTTGAGAAATCATACAAACAGCTTTTAAAGAAAATATTTTCAACTTTTTAAGACAAAAGGGTAACTTAAAAGGGTTAGCGCACAAGATTAACTTTGAATGTTGAATTAAAATTGCATGCCCATAGTTTTTTGTTCATTTAAAAAACAAAACAATCTGTTAAATTTTTCCCCTGTGCGCACATACGCATTTACTTTTCATTACTCAAATAAATAAGAAGCAATAAAAAAAATAAAATTAATAATTTATCTTCATTTTTCGTAAACAATAGTATTTTTAGTAAATAGTCAGCTGTTCTGCTTCGAATGATATTGTGTGTGATCAGTAGAATATTTTTAATTTCTTAACAAGATTTAATTCTCAGATAGCTGGCAATAATTCTAAGTTTTCTTTCAATAGGAACTTAGCAATAATTTAAAAAGTAATTTCATTTTAAAGAAAAACATAAATTAAAGTACTTAAATGATTGATTAGTATATTATTGGAAAAAATATACATAATAGAATTTTAAAAAAATTGCATTAAAATTCAATAAAAAAGTTAGAAAAATAATTCTGCGAAACACGCACAGACAGGTAATTTACAAATTTATTTTAAGATTAAGGCGATATATAAGATGTAAAGAAGTTTTAAAAAACTCTACTCTAAACTCAGCTGCACGACAGCCCATGGAGGGCCAAGGCCTACTGTGCCCACCTCAGTTTTCTGGACCTAGGGCTCTGGGGTGCAGGAGCAGATGTTCCGGTCAGGTGGTCAGCCGAACGCGGAACCCCCAGTGTTTAGTTCCCAATCATGCTTGGTATTTATTTATCGACCCACTGAAGGGATGAAAGGCTGAGTCAGCCTTGCCCGGCCCGAGGAACGACATCGCGAAGCGCTACCGCTCAGCCACCGGCGGAAGTTTTAAGATGATTAAAAATGTTGACTACGCATTCGTATTAATAATTATAAAATATATATTCAAGAAATTGATAAATATATTATTCCAAATCTATGCATACGTATGTATATTATTGAAATTGTATCAGTTATTGAAAAAGAAAATCAAAAATTAAAAAATAATCACATTAAGTAAGCACAATCTGGTGCATAATCATATTCTATCAGATGCACGCCTTTATAAAACTAGACATTCGTTGAATAAAGTGTTTTTTATTCAAAATGTTTTATTCATAATTTCTTTACTGAATTACAAATAAATTATTAAATGACTAAAAAGAAACATCGTATTTTATAGTTTGAAAGAAATAAAAATAAAAAGATTAGCAAACGATTATTAGCGAAAAAAATATGAATGAAATTTTACACTACGCGCGCGAAGTCAAGTTCCTCGCAAGTTTATCACATTTTAATATTAATCGCCCCATTTAATAATTTTTTTATTGTCGCCAAATTATTTTTTTAAAAATAATTAATTTTAATTTTTTTCAGATTCTAATAAATAAAAACAGTTGAAACTTTAGATTTTTCTATTGAAAAATATGTAGATTATTATGGTATAAAAAAATTCATACCTTATAATTCAATATTTTTTCATCCTCACTTTAATTAAATAATAAAAAATAATAAATAAATATTAAAAATTATTTTTTTCATGAAATTATCTTTGGGTAAATGAGTTTTATGAGTGGGTGCAATTTTTGTTTGAATTGCTTCATTAGTTTTGAAAATATGACTGAAAACGCAAAAAGCGAAATTAACATTAAGGGGTACGAACTTTGGATCGCTCTCCTGACCAAACTATGGGGACCACATTTCCCAGATTGCGGCTACCCCCTATATTTTGAAGGTCAGGAATCCAAATATGTAAAAAAAAATACATGTTTATTCAGAGAAAGTACGTTTTTGTGTCTGATTTCGTAACTTAATTAATAGTTAGCACTAATTAATTAGCATATTTGAGGTCACCCCCGGGAACCATTAAGATTGACACTTAGATCGTGAAAATCCGATCATTAGAACAAAAGTTATTCAGGGTGATATCTTTTTTTTTTTGCTGACTGTACATCTTAGTTACAATTTTGCTTAATGAAATGAAAATGTAATACAGCTCTTTATTTTATGAAAAAAGGACGTGATTCCTCTAGAGCACAACCATAAAACAAAAGTTTAAATTCGATCATGAGAAAACAATTCAAATAACTATGCTTATTATTCACGTTTTAAATATTTTTTGATGCAATAAAGTTCTTCCAAACACATTTTTTTAATGAATTTTTTAGTAGTATACTTTTATCTCCGCTTTTTAGCACTACCGTTAACTCTACAGATGATATATATACATATATATGCAATAACTTATAATTAGTTAAGTAAAAATTTTCGCTTTTTTGCCTAAAACTTGATGGAAAAACATAAATAAATCAATCGAAACACTTCCAATTATTTTTTAAGCAACATTTTTATGATTTTTTTAACCATCCCATAAATATAAAATACGTTGTACTTTCGTTGTTAAATAAATCAATCGAAACACTTCCAATTATTTTTTAAGCAGCATTTTTATTATTTTTTTAACCATCCCATAAATATAAAATACGTTGTACTTTAAGTTTTACTTCAATATATTATCATCAATTACACATTCCACAAATACCAAAGCATACACATTTATACTTAATGCATATATATACTTACCGCACTCATTTACTAAAATTAACTGTAATCCTATTTATTGTTTTCTATGGAGAAAATTTAGTTGTATTTAGAAAACTGAATTGTTACTAACTAAAACAATTTTTTCCCCCATCACATCTCACAGTCACCATCAACGCTAGACTCGGAGGAATTTTCGAACAGTGCTTCCCTTGTCTTACATATCAGATAAGTATAATGAAATGTTTATGCATCATGGAAATTATCGTTCAAAACTTGTAAACAGTTCAGACAAGATGTTCTAACTTGTCGTCATAACATATCATATATCTTCCCACTTTTCATTTAAATCAATATATTGTGTGCCCGATTGAAATCTAAAGCTCATATTTTGAACACAAATCAATATTGAACCGCTTTGAATGTTTCTGCACTTAGATTATCGTTTGATAGGAAGTTATTAAATATCGTTTGATAAGAAGTTTAATCTAAAATATTTAAAATGGTTAGAAAAATCATTGCTTCGAATATTTAAGGAACTTCTGGTTAGAGTAATATGAATTAAAATTTCAAATAATTCAACTTCATTTGGATTAAGTCATTTGCTTTCTCACGAAAGCATTCTAAATAAGCAACTGTAAACAGAACAAAAAATTTTGATTTAGGTCATAAAAAGTTGTAAATGTGCTTTCTAAATAAGGGAATTTTTTCTACTATATGCATTTTTTTTAAATAAAGCTGAGAGTAAAAATGACAAATTTTAACATTTTTGAAAAGTGTTAGACGTTTTAAGGGACTTATAACTTTTTTATAACAAAATAAATCAAACTTAGAAAACTAGCTTTAACAGTGAACAGTTTTTATGCACGTTCAAACGTCTTAACTTATGTAATAACAAATTTACAAAATTATTAAAAGGAAAATTAAAAAATGACACGAAACTTTTTTCTTAAGGACGCAAACCGTAATTATTAATGAAACTGCTATTTCCTATTATAACATAGATTAATACACTCTATAACAAAAAAATAGACGCACCAAGAAGGAGTTGTCCGATTGAAACGAAAATTGGTGGATAGGAAGACAATGTACAGAATAGTAAAGGATTAAAATTTCAGAACAATTGAATAATTTATTGCAGAGTTGCAGTAACAAGTTCAATAAGGTGTTGACCCGCCGCTAGCCTGGATACAAGCTGCCACACGGCATGGCATAGACCGATAAAGCTCCCGGATGGTCTCCTGCGGTGTTTCCTGCCAAATTCGATCCAATTGCCGAACGAGATCATCAACATTCCGTACCAGATGCAATCGCCTTCCCATCATATCCCAGATATGCTCGATGGGAGAGAGATCTGGGGATCTGGCAGGCCAAGGAAGAGTTTGACAAGCTTGCAGACAGTTCATAGCAACATGTGCCGTATGTGGTCTGGCATTGTCCTGCTGAAAAACCAGACCAGGGCGCTGCAAAAGGAACGGTAGCAAAACAGGTCTTAGGATTTCGTCGACGTACCGCTGTGCAGTAAGTGTACCTCTAATGACGACCAAAGGGGTCCGGCTGTCAAAGGAAATGGCACCCCAGACCATAATGCCTTGTTGAGGGCCGGTGTGGCGTGCAATAGTGAAGGCAGGATCCCCCCATTGCCCTGTGCGTCTCCAAACACGTCTTCGATGATCGTCAGGACACAGTTGGAAGCGGGATTCGTCGCTAAAGACTATACGTCGCCAGTCGGCATCATTCCAGCCTGATCGAGCGTCGATTTTGCGCGTCTTAGTGCGTTCTTGGTGCGTCGATTTCTTTGTTATAGAGTGTAATTATTGAAATTCAAATTTAATAATTAGTTCACTCCATTCTGCTTTACATTTTTTAATTTATTTAAAACAAACATTAACTTTTGTTTTATTTTTAACAATAAATGATGCATTATGCTGATTTTTATTGTTTCATAACTTGGTAGATAATGATTTATATTTAGATTAATTAACTTCGCCATTAAAATATCCTTAAAAATTAAAAATTTTATGGTCGGAAATTTTTTTTGCACTTTTTAATTGTCTAATATCTAATTATACATCTAACACACAACCAAAACTTATTAAGGTATTTTTTTATTGATTAGCTAAAGTAATTTATAAATATTATTAAGGTTAGCTAAGCCTATAAATATTATTAAGGTTAGCTAAACTTATAAACATTATTAAGGCTAATTTAAGAATGCAGACGTGAATTAATTTCCATCTTGCCAGTTTTCTAGCAGCCAGTAATTAGATCCAAGTGAGCTACAGTTAATCGTTTTATAATTGGGGAGAAAATTATCGAATTAAAAGAGCAGAAATGTATAGCAAGAAAAGAAATGGTAAACTATTATAATAAGCAGTGAATTTTTTTTAGCGCTTAATACCTTGAAATTATTTAAAAAATAGTTTTAATGAAAATCCACTAACATAACATCTATTTAAAGTCATACAACGATAAGAATAGCATTGACATCACATCCGTAATAACTTTGATCTTCTTTAAAAGGAAAAAAAAAAAAAGAAAACAGTTTCTAAAATTCGCTTACTTAACTGATAAAGATAGATAAGAAAACAGTGGCATATCGAAACATCTACTTTTTTCCTCAGAACAAAGGAATGTGTTAAAACAGCAAGCAAAATTGTTTTAAATTGAAATTAATACATATTTAGAACATGCAAAAATATGTAAGCCCTAAAATTCGAAATTCTTAAATAAAATAATAAAAAAACAATTATAAATAGTTATTACAATTTTTTTTTACATTTATCTTAATATAAATACGATTTATAATCATGGGCAAATATTTTTCGATTCGCTTTAATAGTTTTCACGATATGACCCGGAAAAATAAAATAAACATTTAGCATCCAAGCTTTCTGTCGCTGTCCTGACCTAGCAATTCGAATCATATTTCCCACTTGTTTTGAGGACTTGAAATCCAACTGCGTCGAGTAAAAGGTATGTTTATTCCGAGAAAGTACATTTTTGTTTTTGATTTCGTAATTTAATCTATTTACAGAGCCTGACAAAGACAGGGGCATGCGGGGCAGTAGCCCCAGGCCCCACATCAGAGGGGGCCCCTAAATCAAATGGAAAGTTTATTTTAGACTTCCTCCCTTAATGAACTTTTTTTGAACAAAATATCAGTACACTGTAAAACCCGTCAATTTTATGTTAGCTTCTTCAATAATCTATCATATGAATACAAAAAGTTTATGTTTCGTAAATCCATGGCTTTCTAGTGCGGAATGCAGCTAAAATTTCGCAATTTCTATGGACAAATTGAGCCAATCAAAAGCCTGTATTTTTACATATCGCAAAATGCGATGTGTTTACAAAAATGCAGGCTTCTGATTGGCTTAAGTGAGCCATCGCAATTGCGAAAATTTAGTTGAATTCCGCCCTATAATCAGCAAGGATATGAATTTTTCGTAGATCGATGACAAAGTTAACAATCAGAATTGTCAGAAAATCAATAAAATGGACAGAACGTTATTTCGTCTGACCATTGGAGGGGGGGGGGAACTTTATAGCTTTTTTAGGTTCTAGTCAATTTTCTTGTTACTTATGTATAATGCGGTGAAAAATTTAAATACTTCCATAAAGTTCGGTTTTTCATTACTGCAGTAGTGAAGCAGAGGAGGCCCTCAAAGAAGTTTTTGCCCCGGGTCCCCAATTAGGCTGTCTGTTTGCACTAATTAACTAGCATATTTAAGGTTAGACCCTGAACCATTAAGATTGAGTCTTAGTTCATGAAAATTCGATCATTGAAATCAAAAGTTATTCAGGATGCTACGTTAATTTTTTCGCACACTACATTAAAAGAAAGTTTTTTACAAAAAGTCGTAAGTGGACTAAAATCAGGATATTAAATCAATAAAAACGCTTATTGTTAAAATTGTATTGTTCAGTTCTTTAAATTTTCTATTCTATCCTAATAATTTCTGCTGTTCGTGTTATAAAACACCTTAAATTCATTGCTTATTTTATTGTATGTTTCATTTATTTTTATTCATTTTTTTGATAGTTTAACCAACCGTAGCGGATAACTTTTTTTGCCACCTTAAGAATAATAGCGATTTATCTTACGCTTCTTCCGGTTTGTTGCGTAAGTCCATTTTCGTGAAAGTCCAAGGTTATAACCAGCATTTTGTTCTTGACCTGTCCATTTTATCTACGCCCTCCACCGATTCTTCCCTTAATTACAATATTGATGTTTAACTATTTAAAATCAGCAACAACAAAAAACTCTAATTTAAAATTCATTTTAAAGCAATTTTGGGTTAAAACAATTTAGTTAGTAAAATATAATAAATTTATTTAGCCTTTTGAAATATGATAATTAAATCTCTATTTTTGATCGATTCAAAACACATGTAAATCGCCCATTAGTGGAAGATGAAAAATTTGAATCTGTTTTGAATAAAAGTAAGGTTAAATGTAGGGAAATGTTAAATGGAGAATTACATGAGCAATAGCACTTAAAAGAAATTAAACGGTTAAGCTGTTTTGCTTGTTCCTTCTACAGCAACAGTAAAAGGTTTCAAATAAATAATTCCAAAAAATTGAAAGATATACTTGATAACATAAAATCTTCCTCTTCAAATGTGAAGGTGTAAAAAGTCGACATGTTGCGAGCTCCCGAAAATGGGCACTCATTCTCAAAACTGAATAAATGAGGAAAATAAAAGAGATTTGGAACAGATAATTTAAAGCTTTATTTCTAAAAAAATGATAATAATAAAGTTAAATAAAATATGCGAACATTAAAAAATTTGTATTAATGAAAAATGAATATAAAATTATGAGACAATAATTAAAAAAAAGCAAACAGTATATATGTAAAAAAAAATAATAAGTGCAGCCCACAACACAGGAAAAAAATTAGCATGAAATAAAACTTTGTGAGTTGTTGTATCCATAACACGCAGCAGGAAATTTAAAAGTTTCATGTCTAAAAAATGATAATAATTAATATAAATAAAATATATGTTTTCTTACGAAATATATTGTTTGTATTAAAAATTGGACATTAAATTACGAAATAATAGTTGACGATAATAATAATAATAAGAAGAAGAAAAACTAAAAAATAAGTGAAGCCAAAACGCATGAAAAAAAACTTAGTAAGCTAAAAAATTTATTTTTACATTTTATTAATTTTTGAAACGAATTAATCAAGATAGCTTTAACAAATTTCAAGTAATTTTTCACAACTTAAATAATATTTCTTTTAAAAAAATTGTTTCGCTTTAGTTTTATGAAAAAATAATGAAAGTTTGCAAAATACTAAAAATTTGTTAACTCGTTAACTAACGAGAAAAAAAAGTAGAAGAACGTTATGAATTCTTCTCATATATTATAAGTTTTAAAAACTTTCAATGACGTCTGCAAATTTTTAATTGCTCTTTCAGTTCTCAAATGCTATTATTCGCTTTAACTATTTTGTTCTTTTTATGTAAACATTGAATTAGTTTAAACATTGAATAAGAATTATTTTAATGTAAACATGAATAAATAAACATTTATTCTATATTACTTTTTTTTTAAATATTATACATAATTTTTACACATAAATGCCCGCTATTTTATTTAAAAATTTGAAATCTTTCCCTTCGACTGTTTATTTTTAAAAATTCGCCCGTTTTTTTATTCGAAAAATATAATCAATTTTTATGTCAAAAGTGATAAAAGTGCCATATTGCGAACTAAAAAATATTACAATTATTCTAACAATAAAGAATGAAGTTTTTAATATTTTTCCTACAACTGTTGCACAGTTTTCAGCTCCGAGTAAATCGATGCCGCAGTTTAATAAGACACAAATCGAATAATTTTCGAGTTTCATGATAAATAATGACTTTCAGGTACAACGGTTCTATAGAATAATCGAAATTATTTGACTTCCTATTATGTATACTCGTCTACAACTGTTATAGAACATTCTAAACATAATTTAACTCATACTGTATAATTTTTTATTCTTGACAATGCATACATGTCGAAGTTTACGAACCGTAAACTTTGAGATATCATGATCAACAATGAATTGTCGAAAGGAGTTCCGGTGGACATGCTAGGGCGGAACTCCGGAAACGGGAAAGTGAGAGTAAATTATGATGGGCAAAAGATCATCCACTTTTCCAAGTCTGTCAACATATATCTAAAAGAGGATGCGGAGTTTATGTAAAGGGATTCTGTTAGCTAATAATATAATCCAGCCCTATTTTTCCCTTTCAGATTCCCCCTTTTTTGAGGCTTTTTTTATTACGATTATTTTTTATAAAATTAACATAAAAAGTAATCTCTGATAATTGGGCTTAGTTGAAAATAATTTATGCAGCAATTTCAATTAACCGAAATCAAATTATCGGGCTGCAGAGGTATTGTACTTTAATTGTATTTTGAGATTTATTATGGTATTTTTTTAACAATCAACAATGTAAATAATTTTTGATAATAGTGCTTAATTGAGAGTTCATTAAACAATAATCTTGATTATCCGGTACTTGATTATTTGAGAAATGGAAAATGCCTAATTGTGTTTTGATACTTTAATATTGTAATTTTTACAGCATTAAAAAATGGAAAAATTTAATATCTGTGTTTAATTAAAAATGTCTTATTAAAATAATTAAAAATGTCTTATCTTAAAAATTATTAAAAATGTTATATTAATTAAGTAGTCTTAATTAACCAGCATCTAATTATCTGGGTAGTAGATGATCCTATATCGTGTATTAAGACTTTTTGTAAGATGAAAATAACTTCTACTAATTTTAAAACTGGCTTTGAACAGCTGACCCAATTCTGAGTTACTATCAATGTTTAACTCCGTAGCATGTAATTTTGAACGCACTTTAGAAGACAAGGGAGCTCCTGGATCAAGCATTGTGACAAACTAGACTTGGTGGAGGACTTTTTTGATGGGACTAACCCACATTTGTTTTACACGGAGAGGAAAACCGCGAAAACCATCCACTGTCTGCCCGAGGAGATTCTTATTCATGGTATATGCCTACCACTAGGAATATTTAACTTCAGCACTGTGGTTGGTGCGAGCCGGGAGCAGAATTTCTATCAGCCAGAAACCTCTGGGATTCGAACCTGGTTCACCTCATTGTTAGACGAACATTCTATCCCCATAGCCAACGCTGCCCTATAAGATGTGTTTAAAATAATTGCACGAAAACTAGAATCAAACTCAATATAAAAAATGCTTGATACAGAATACTCGATTAATGGGTTCGAATTAGTCTAGAACAGCTGTTCACAAGAAGTGTTCCGCGGAAGCCTAAGATTCCGTGGAAATCATAGAGTTAAGAGTATAAATACGAAATATACGTGGAAATACGAGGAAGTACGAAAAGGGCTGGAACACTTTTTTTTTAATCAGCTGTGATTTATTTATTTATTTATTTCATTTTTTGAGACATGTAATAGGTTTTTATCCGAATATTCATTTAATAGTTAAAGTTATTTTCATGAAATCATTTAAGTAAAATGCCAATAAAAATAAGTAGTAAAATAGTAAATATTATACACAAATGCATATGTTTTTGTCAAAAGTAAGAACTCCCCAAAAGTCTTCATCAGGACACATCTTTAATTCTATGCTATAGTTAAATGCGATATTATATATATATATTCAACATGATTTATGCATACACCAAAAACTACTAGGCTAGAAGCCACTAGCTGCAGGCCAGCAAATTCAACTGACCTAATACCTAATCTTTAGACTGTTATTGATAAAGCAATGGGGAAAAAAAATTTCTTCTCACTAAATGTTTCTAACTAAATTTGAAGTTTTCCTCTTTTTTTAACAAATTCAAACCTGCTTATTGAATTTTTTACAGCTGTCAGAATTTCACCAAAAGAAGTATGATCGTTTATGGTTACATAGCTGGAAAAAAAATTGTGAATCGCTTCTCAACACCAGTGCCCCATACTCCCCCCCCCCCAACCTTCTCATCGTCACGGGGGAGTCAACTTTTGAAACAACGTTATACAAAAACAATCAAAGCACCATAATAAATAAAATGGAAATAGTTTAATGTTCCTAATATAGTTTAATGAGCCCGGTATACCATTTGATCCAAGGCCTGGGAGTTAAAGACCACTACTCTAGACGACTAAATAGTCTTTTCCAATTGTTTTGAAACTATATTCGTTCTTAGGGCGCTTTTTCATTACACGACACGATAACGACAAAACGGATCCGATTGTCGGCGAACGACATAGAGTCAAGTAAAATACATGGTCAGCAGCGGAGTGCTTTTTCACTCACCGATACGATAACGATTATGTCGTATCCGACAAGTCGACATCGTTTGTCGGAATCAAATGTTGGTTAGACAAGCAAGTTTCTCTCAAATCGTGGCGAGTTTATTTGTTATTGTCTATCTTTTCTGTTTTATCTCCTGTTTTGATATCATTATTTTATTATTTTAATCAATTTTAAAATGAAAGTTTTATATACTGTATTCTCATGTCTGGTTATAAATTTTTAATTTTATGATGTAGCATTTTTTACATTATAATGAGGTTGAAAGACTTAAACAATCATAAAAGTTTTATTGAAAATTTTTATAAATTCATTATATGCTTTAATGAAGAGATAATATTTTTTATAATAGTAATGGTTTGATAGGAAGGCAAATAAAGACTCTTATGTATTTCAGACAGAACTCGATCTAACTACTGGTTTTTGCTTGATTGAATAATAAAAAATATGTTCCCTGATTCAACTGAAAAATTTTTTTGAAACATGATAGAGCGACTTCATAAGATAAATTTGGTAAAACTCATTCAAAAAATCATCTAAAAAGGTTATTCTAAGTTAAACTAATATTTTAATTCGATTAAAAAAGACGTTAGTACTTTAAAACATTTAAAGAATTTAAGTAATGTTAAGTGATTACAGACATAAATTAGCGAGCAGACGCCAATTCAAAAGCCATATAAAAATTATTCCTCATTGACATCACTCTTGTTCTTGGTTTCTCTCATTCAGACGTAATTTAAAAATTTATTTGGGACTTTTTGTAGCTTATGGAAAAGCAATTAAAAATCTTCTTCAACATATCTTGCCTCATTTATTTCGTGGGTACTTCCGTCGTTGCAGAAGTTGTGCTAATGCGCCAATAAAGAGCAATCCTGTTGTTCGCACACAGCGTTTTCGCATGCAGTTATCTTTTGGATTCCTTGTTGCCTTGTTTGCTGATTTCTGACGCCATTTTTAGTGCTACGAAAATGCATCTTTGGGATTTGCCAAAAACAGAACAAGATGCAATTTTATTTTTTCAGTAGCGAAATATTTTACCCCCTAAAGGAAAACGAAAATGTACCAATTCCCATGACAGGAAACTTTATTTTGGTAAACGTACGCTTTGGAAATGTAATTTAAGACAGTGTGATCAGCAAGTGGGACTTAGATGGTAGCACAATTTATTCTGACAGTTGGAAAGGTTATCAAACAAAGAAAATAGAAGGATTCCTACTGGCTAAGGTTTATCATAAATACAAATACCTTAGCAAGTAGGTATTTGCATACATTTTATTAATTCTGATACAGGAGTTCATAATACACAAACAGTTGAGAGAATAAGGGGCAGTGCAAAATGGAGGAACAAAAGACATAGAGGAACAGCGAGACATCATTTGGAATCATCATTTCATCAGAGTTCAGATGGCGACAACATCTGGTGAAGGAAAAGAGACTGTTTTGAATATATGTAAAACTCTATATCGGCCCACTTTCCACCGAAATCCGATTGACTACTTTGATTTTAAATAAAGTGTTTCGAAGTTTTAGAATTTAAATAGAGTGTTTTATTTCATGATTTGTCGCAAAAATTTTAGGTGTAGATTGGCGGCACTTAAAAACCGCCAAATCTGTAGCTGCGGTGGCGTTAATACGTAAGTACCATTTCGTGCACCCAAAAACGCTTCTGCACTGCTAGCTTTTTTCTTCTAAAATAAAGTAAGAAGTTTGAGACGACGATTATTATCCGGCATATTTAAAGTTTGCAGAAAAAAATCACAACAGAACACAAGCAACTGCTCATTCAAGCTCAAAACATTGAATGAACAAGAATTTCTACTTCTCGGACGAACGATATCGGACAAGTGAAAAAACAATTGCTTCCACGATCCGGTAATGACATTGTCGTTCACACATTTGTCGTCCGATTTTCTCGGTATCGTGTAGTGTAATGAAAAAGCGCCCTTACAGTACCGCAAAAACATTTATGACAAATAGATCTTTCTCCATAATAAAATATCTACTGAAGATATTTGAGAAGTTGAATTCGTTGAAACGAAAACAGATTTCTTTCATTTCATTCTTAACAAAACACTTTAATACTTATTGTTATTATTATTGTTATTTTTAGCATTACTATCATTTAAAATATTAAAATTAATATTCAGTCATTTCCTTTTATATTAATTAAATTATTCACATTTTCTTTTATATTAATTAAATCATTAAAGTCCTATTGAATAAGTTTACATTTTCTATTTAAAAAAAAGCATTAAAATTTATGTAAATTCAATTATTTGAGACGAGATATTTCCTGACCATTCCGGTTAATCGAGTGTCTTATGTAGTATATTACATAATTGTGTGTATAGATCTTTTTAAGCATAAAAGTATAAATTTCCAAATTACACACTAATTGAATACTTTATTTAATTGTTTTATTAAATTTTAGAGTTTCATTTAATTGTTTAACAATTAATTTTTAACAAAAAAATTATTAAAAAATGAATCTTTTATTTAAAAAAAACTGCACATTAAGAAAATTGTACAAAATTGTTACCCCTCTAGTGTTTAATTAAGTTTTTGAAAATTTTTTTTAAGGTTAATACCTAATTTTCAAAAAACTATCTAAAAAAAAAAAAAAAAAAAAAAAAAAACATTTGTCTATTCTAAAAAATTATACACTTTACTGTAATTAAAAATATATATATATAATAATAAGCGAGAGGGAGAGAGGATAACTATAAGAGAAAGGAAAAATAACTATAATTAAATGTCATAAGTGATTAATGTTTCATTTTTGTTTTTGTCTACTAGACAATATATAATCGCAAAAAAAAGAGAGAGAGAGCGAAAGTCACAATGAATTACACAGAATATAAATAAACAAGGAAATAAATAATGGCAAGTACCCAGACTGCAGAGCGCACCTTTTCGGTGTTGTACACGTGACAAAACAAATAATTGCATCACCACCACTGACATTCTAAGATGGAAGATGGGAGTAAAGATAAAAATAGAAGACTCACCCTCGAAATTACAAGAGGAGACCCTGTTCCTTTTCCTCCTCTCAAACGAAATCCCCATGGAGGAGTTCCTCTTAAATTCAACCATATACTCTTTGAAAAAGACATGAATAAATATCTTTTATTCCAAGGGAGAGCATCGCAAATAGGCGACTGACCATAACATAACCGTGCTTTTCACTGAGAATGAGCGATTGAATATTCTAAGACTTTATTATTTTAAGAAATCATATAAATCTCACTCATAAAAATAATTCATAGAACGTTTGCCACCCCACTTTATTTTTAAAATTGACGGGTAAAGAATGCGTTGTGCGCTATTCGCTGACTTTGATAATTTTCTTTATTTTTCCCAATATTTATATTTCCATTTTTATGCGAAAAATGTTTTCAATGACATCGATAGTGGCGCCATCTGTTATATCTTCATATAAATTAAAATAGAATTTGATTGATAAATTTTAAAAAAGTAGTGTAAGGTAAATAAAAAACATGAGTTCATTGCCTTGAAGACTGCATCTCATCGCTTTAACGCAAGTCAAAAATTAACTACTAACTAAATTAGCAAAATAGTTTCTAAATATTTAAAATCAAAACATAAATGACTAAATGCAAAAAAATCATTTAAAAAAAAAAGTCTTATAAATATTTAGTATTACATTTTTTTTATCGATTAAACTCCTAACTTGTTTTACATGGAAATTATTTTATTGAAAAAAGTTTTTTTGGGGGTTTATTAAAAATTATTAATGTAATAAAGCTAATAGATTATTTGAAATAAATAAAGCAAAAACACTAGTAGTAGAATATTAATAACACTTATAAAAAATAAATAATTTACAATAAATTTAAACACAAATTTTTCTTTTTTTATCCATTAAATAAATGTCTATGCTTAAAAAATCTAAGAGATTTTTATCAAGAAAATATAAAAAAAAATTTTTAAAAAAAAGCAGCTAACCGTTCATTTTTTAAATAATTAATACTCTAATTCTCAAAATATTAAAATATTTGCGAAGTAAATTCAATCAATACACACCATAGCGCGCTTACCAGTTCTTAAAAGGAAGACAATTTAAAACGTTTCTAAATATATAATACCTTAGAAATTTGAGATAGTATAATATTTAAAAACATTTCTAAATATTACATAACATCAAAAATATTTCAATCTTGGTTAGACTAAAAAAAACTTATATTAACTCCTAAAAAAATAGATAACGTTAGATATTTCAATATTAGTTTCTCTCTTTCCCAAAACCAGTCTGATTTTTTTTTCTCTCTTAAGCGTACCGAGTTTGGATTAGTTTGAATCTTACCGATTCATATGCAGAGAGGTATAAAAATCAAAAATTAAAAATAGATAGAATAAAAAGCAAATGCAGAGATGGCATGCATTTTGATAATTAAAAATTCTTCATTTGATTGAAGACACTTTAAAGCAAGTAGCATAAATTCTTATGAATGTGAACAAAACAAATCTGTGTAACCCTTTTTGCTTTCATACATGCATTTTTTACCATCTTGCTATCATTGCAATTTATTTAACAAATAAATAGTCATAGTACTTTTCAAGTGCTAGTGAGGAATTTAGTACTCACTCATTTATATTACGCAATTGGGTATAATATAGCCTACGTCACAGGTTGTGTTGTTCCTACTAAATTTAACCCATGAACGGCATTTTCTGCGAGCCTAACTTCAAGCCACAAATAAACAAACGAAGTGTTCGATCGTTTAAATAGCTGCTCGCCAGATTTTATTGCATTATAAAGAAAAGTTATTGAAACTAAATACAACTAAATAAACAACAACAACTAAAACAAATAACAACAACTACTAATAACAATAACTAAATAAACAACAACTAAATTCCATTCGTTTAGCATTGCGTCATATGTTGTTCCTACTAAATCGAAGTAGTTGTGTTTTTTTCATATTATACCCAATTACCTTATCAATCATTTTCAATTATCTTATCATTTATATTTGATAAATGCAACAAAAATAAGTATAACGCAAATTAACAGCAAATACTCTTTTTTTTTTAAATAAATGTCTTCTTTATGTAATTGAAGCTACTTGAGCTTTAAATTGGTCGTTTTCTGCCCTACTATGACATAACATATACCCTATAGAAGGTCAATCGTGAGCATCACTTGTACAATTCGTTGTAGGTACAACTCGTCATAGCAACAGTTCGTTGTGTACTCAATTTCTTGCGGTTTCGATGAAATGCATCTTAGTTCAGCAATTATAGCAATGAAAAGGGCTTTTCTTTAAAAAAATTTATTCCAAAAGTACTTTTTAAGGGGGGGGCAGAAAACTCCCCTACTCTCCTCTGTACTTTTTTTTTCTGTTGAAGCAAATGAAATAAATAGAATGAGTAGTTTAAAAAACGCTTTATTTATTAAAAAAATTATTTCTATTGATTTATGTACACTTCTAACATTGCTATCAAGAGGCTATCTGAACATGCCATGTACATTTTTCGATGTAATATTTCGTGCTGAATTAAATGGGATAAGGTTCAAGTTGATAGGATATATAGAATTTAAACTATAAGAAATTTCTTGATAATTAGTACCATTCAAAAAATAGTACTTTTATATTAAAAATCCACTAAATTTTTTTAAATACTGTAGATTTTTTTTCATTCGATTAAGCATGAAAAAATGCGAAGAAAACAATACCTCACTTGGTATATTAATATAAGATGCGTATGTAAGTGCAAACACAAAATTATACTTTTTCACACAAAATCCTTATAACTTATTAACTATTTGGCTTATCAATTCCTGTTTTAATTCAACATAAAAAGTTACATCAAAAAATATACTTTACATGATTAGATATCTCTTACATAGCAATTAAAAGCGTGTACATGTCAAAAGAAGTACTTTTTATGCACAAAATTCCTTTTAAATTTGGACCTATATTCATTCTATCTACGTGTGTATAGTCTCTTTCAGTTCAGCGTTAATAAATATATATGAAACATAGTTTCACTTGTTTAGATAGCAATATTAGTTGTGTAATTTGTACTTTTTCTAAATAAAATCTTTATATTTTCTAAACTATTCAGATAGTCTCAAGATTGGTTTAATTTAATTTAGTGCAAAAAAAAAATGGTGCGTGGAGTCCCTCCGCGCGGAAGAAATTAAACTTCGCAACCTGCGACGTTAATTGTAGAAGAATCAGCAGTCGTAGAAGGATCACTAGTTCTATTCAACGACTCTTCTTCCTGCTCCCTCGCTACCGTGCTCTGTAATCACGGTAATATTGTGCATTTTTCCCTCGTGGACCTCTTGAACCAGTGCTTGTGGTTGCCTCATCGTCTCGCCATGGAAAATGTATTTGTATTAATAATGTATGTGAATGCGTCATAATGTAATTTCAGAAGAGAAAACCTAACAATCAATTGATATTCAGAAGAGACGTACCTTGACATAACCTTAAATCCGTCGCATTGTCCGTGGAATTGTTTTCACTCATTTCTTTACAATTGTTATCCACTAAGTTTGAAAATAAAAAATACTACCCTATTAAATTATATGTGTATCAAAACAAACTAAAAAAATATTTATAGTAAAACAATACTTTTATGACTTACATTATTTTTATGCTAGTGAGAACCAAAACAATATGGAAATAAATGAGGGAAAACTGGATCCTACCACGTGATTTCCCGGCCAATAAAAATGTAGCGTTAAACGTTTAACGCAACCTTGTTGGAAGCAGGGACCGACTTACAGATTTGGGGGCCCCGGGCACAGATGAATTTGGGGGCCCCAGTTAAAGAGCCGATAAATTTTAGTTAACATGCAAGGTCTTAAACTTAATATTGAAAAAGTATTTTTCAGACCATAAAAATTGCAAGTAACATGAAACCTTATTTAGAAGTACGTCCCCCAGATATTCAGAATTTAATTTAGTGAAATTGTTAAAAAAATACAGAAATTTAATAAATATATCTAGAGGTTTTGGCTAGAATGTTAAAAATTATGAAGGAAACAAGATATTTGTACCGAAATCTGATAAAAGTAATTGAAGTCTGATAAAAGTAATCATCAACATTCGAAAATTTTTAAGATACCATAAGCAATAATTGTGGGAAAGTAGTTACAGACCATGTCAACCGTCATCTATGAAAAGGTACCCCGACATAGAGTCGAGTTAACATGTCTTATATACTAGTGAATTGTAGTTGTAATTTTGTAGTGGTAGATACGCTACAGTACTCCCCCACCAGAATTATAGCTATGATAGAATTCGATGAATGGATGCCACTAGTTGATTCATTGCTGTTTTGTGCGAAGCCGGGAGAGCTGTATTAAGATCACCGTATTTTTTTGAGTGCTGAATGTGAGAGGTGTATTAACTTCACGGTTGTAGTCGCTCCTGTGTTGCCGTTAGCAGTCGAGTGTATGCAGGCCAACGTTGTGTGTGATCGAGGTGAGACTGAGTAGCAACAACGTGAGGAGGTGCATAATGATGCAGTCACAAGTAGCAAGTCAACTGTTCCGTGTGGACCATCCAGCGAAGTAGGCGTTACTGCCGATGTAGGCGTATCCAGATCAAAGTGGGCGTTTTTGCCAAGGTAGGCGTGTTCACATCACGTCCGAAGATCACCAATGTGGGAAAGTAGTTACAGACCATGTCAACCGTCATCTATGAAAAGGTACCCCGACATAGAGTCAAGTTAACGTGTCTTATATACTAGTGAATTGTAGTTGTAATTTTGTAGTGGTAGATACGCTACAATAATGATTAATTAATGCAACAAGCTTCAGAAAAATTACTAACAGAAGTTTATAGCTGAGTCTTGTAAAAAGAATGGCCTTGCACTAGAGCATTAAAAGTTGTTATAATACTGTAATAAATAATGTCAATAGCAAATTATTTTGCTCTAGTGTGAGTGCGGAGTAAATAGTAATGATATAATGGAATAATGAAATAATGCAAGTAATTTGATAGTTGTCCCTGTTCTAAACATTCTTTCAAAGGGATCTTCTACACAAGGTTTTGTATTGGCCATGTAATGTAAAAGATCATTTATTGGGAAAAGGGGCCCCTCAAATGTTGGGGGCCCCGGGCACGTGCCCCGAATGCCCTCCTGTAAATCAGTCCCTGGTTGGAAGTCGCATAAGAAGTATAACTTCAAAAAAAACATCCGGCACAATGTCTTAAGTAAAATACAAAAAAGTAAAATTAACACTATGAAGCTCGAAGGCTTTCCTAGTTACGCTATTTGGCCCACATTTTTGCCGCTATTCCTTATGATTAAAGTCAAAAATGTGAATCCGTCTTAGAAAATAGATATGCTTATCTAGAGAAAGAACAGTGAAAGTTCGCTTTTTGCCTACAAATTGAAATTATAAAACTTGATCTATATAGTTCTTAAAAGACAGAAATTTCTGAAACAGAAATGTTTGAACAACTAGTTGTTCCAAAATTGTAACAAGTTTTGGAAAGAAGAAAATATAATGTATACATTTTATTTTCTATATTGTATTTCTATTAGATATGTACTATAGTGCAATATCTTTTGACCTCATCGATAACAGTGAATGTTAATTTTAATAGTAAAGTTGTAATCTAGGAAAATAAGGGAGCACAATAGATATGTGGTCAACAGAAGGTGCATTCTTTTCAAGTTCACGTCAGGAATTTCAAAAGCAGGAATGGAATTTTTCTTTTGTTGGAAAGAAGATAAAACTTATCCGATCATCGTAGGCAGATTGTTTCATTAAAATAATTTTTTAAAATTATAAGAAGGAAACGATGTTCGTTTTTTCACTTTTCTTGGTTGGTATCAGAAAATAATACAAATGTCTCCTCCAATTTTGTTATAATAGTGAAAAGCTAATAATTTTCAATTCGTTATGAACATGCAATTTTCGGATCCTTATTTTCAGAATTTTGGCGGTGACTAGGAAATTTGTCGTAATAGAGGATTTATCGTAACATGCCGTAATCATTATATTGCACATTTTTGCATGTCTTCATAATTTATCTGTCACCTGCAGCGTTTAGTTAATTCAATTTAATGTTTGCCTTTTGAAACACTACGGTAGCGTAATTATTGTGCTACTGTAAAAAAAATCTGCTCTTTTGATGAAAAAATATTTAGAATATTCCTTTATCATTATGTTTAAACAATTTTTTGCTTGAAACTTTTACTGGTCTTCTATCCTAAAAAATCTATGTTTCCGCGATGAAACGCTCATGGTGTTTGCTGTGAAAGTCAAATTTCTTATATAGTACTTACATACAATAATTTAAAACTAATTAAATTTAATACAGTTATATTATTAATGTATTATTAATTTCTTATGTAACTAAAATAATAAAGGAAGGAAAAATAAGAAAAAATACTACTAAGAGTATATTTTAGAGATGCTTATTAAGCTTAAAAATTCAAATTTGGGCAATCCAGAATATTTCCAACAACAAAGTCGAAATGTAGAATACTTTTCTTGCGACAAATATGTTACGACAAACACAAATATTTTGTTCAGTTAACTACTACTTAAACTACTACTTAAGTTAAACTACTTAAAAAATATTTTACACCCAACACATATCTTTTTTTTTTTTTTTAATTATTATCTGTTAGCGAAATTATTATGCTGGAAGCTGAGATCTAGAAACAACAATCATTTTCAATTTGAAGCCTTACGCAGGCATATACACCTCTCATCCCTCCCTTATAAGTAACAATAAACAAATCACAAAACCCTCCACTCGTTGGTAATTTTTGAACGGTCACAAATTAAATATTTATTTAGTTTTTGTAGTAGTAGTTGTAGTTAAATTTACATCGCAATAGAGCTGCACAATGGGCTATTGGCGACGGTCTGGGAAAAATCCCTGAGGATAATCCGAAGACAAGACATCACAATTTTGATCCTCTGCAGAGGGGATGGCACCCCTGCTTCGGTAGCCCAACAACCTGCACGTGAAGTCGAGCACTTTAAGGTAGAACAGTTTAACGAGGACCAATACCGCACACCCTCGGTCCCTACGCAGACTGATCCAAGTGGTCACCCACCCGCACGCTGACCGCAGCCAGTGATGCTTGACTTACTGGGAACCGTGTCTTAACGATCAGTTCACTGCGGAACTAGTTTTTGTAGACAATGCAAGAGTTTTGTCTACCTAACTAGATGTATTTCACTGAAACTGCAAAAAATTGTACTCGCGACGAATTGTCGCTATGACGCATTGTGCCTGCGATGAATAGTTCTCGTTTCGAATTGTGCCCACGACGAACTGTCGCTCAGACAAATTGTGCGATGAACAAATGTGCGCGTCGAATTCACGCGAGACTCAAATTCATCGCTTCGTGCTTTTGGCAGCATTGCTCTGAATCATTGTCATTCATCCATTGAATTGTTTTGTGGCTCCTTATAGTTTGAAGTCGAACTCCGAACTCGCGTCCGCGAATTTTTTGCATAGAGTAAAAATGACCCTTTGATAGGGGGGTGGAATCAAAAATTGCATCACATCTACTAAATAACTGTAACTGCCACTTATTTTGAGAAAAACTCGAATCCGTGCCTTTTTACTTTTGTTTTGCCAGTAAACAATGCAGGCACTCGTATAATTTGGTTAATTCCTTCTGTTCGACGTATTTAATAAAAGTTTAACATTAAAATATTGAATTGCACATTTCCATTATCTTGCGATGCCTAGATGTGTGAGAACAGCGCATATTTTTGAAAAGAAATGGCGTTCAGATGATGTTCGCCTACAAGAAGAAGCGAATTTTTCTTCTTTGCTTTTGCCGGACAAAATTTTAATGGGTCTTGAGAATGCTGGATATAAAACTCCATCTCCCATTCAACTAGAATCAATTCCTGTGGGCCGCTTTGGAAGGGGTACTATTTTATTGCTTTCACCCATTATATTATACATTTTTTTCTTCTCTTGTAAAATGCAATACTTATTCTCAGAATATTATCAGTAACTTAAAATAAAATTTCTCTCTCTATACTAGACTTACTTGTCCAGGCAAAATCAGGAACCGGAAAAACACTGGTGTTTACAGTGATTGCTCTTGAAAATCTTACAGAAATAAAATATCCTCAGGTATATTTTTCGTTTTATGTATTATTTATATATTTCTTGAATTGTGGTCAAAACACTTTTATCCCTTACTCAAAGTATTCCAAATTTACTTCCAACTAGTTTTAATAATTATATTGCATAGTTATAATAAAATTTTTGCAAGTGTGATAAAGGAAAATAAAATGATTTTACCAGCATATGTTCAGAATTGGACCCAATAGTTAAACAGGGTTTAATTAATAGTTTTTTTTACATCGAATGGCATGCATTTAAAAGAAATTGTTGTACTAATTTTATTGTTCTACCTGTAGGTTAGATTTTAGTTTCAAAATTTTTCATCTTTAAAAATTATGAGTGTACAAAGATGAGATTTTTCCACTTTTTAGCGAATTTCCGCCTTTTTCGCTTTTGTCTCTGAATTTCAGCCTTTTCATCAAAATCTCCGATTCTCTAAAAGTTAAAGTTTTTTTATAAATATTTCCCTTTTTCTGAAAATTCAGCCGTTATAATAAAATAATTTATATTTCTTTCTGATTTTCATAGATAAACAGAAAATTCAAACTATGTGGCTGCCAACCCTTCCACATTTTTAATAATTTTAGCTTTTTCTCTTTTACGTGCTAATCTAAAGTGACAGTAATTGAAAGTGACATAATTTTTTTATTTAAATGTTGATATTTCTAATTTACCTGTTGTGTTGTGCTTAGTATTCATGTACCTACTGACAGTATAATTGTTCGTCAATAAAAAATTGTTCATTACTCTTTTAGAATTGACTAATTTAGAATTTTATAATCCTTAGATAATCAATTTTTAATATAATATTTTGTTAGTTCTTACATTTTCTGTTTTCTCTATTTATTTGCTCTAAGCATTTTAATCTATATGTTGAATCTGTTTACTAATATTATTTTAGCTTTTTTTTAAAAATTTAGTTTTAATAAATACTAATCTTTAATCAATATGTGGTAATGGACTTAATTCGTCTTAGAGTGAAACAGATTACTAATTTTTTATTGTAATTAAATACTAACTGTACAAAATTGTAATTATTAATTTTTGATGTGCACCATAACATTAATCATGCAATTGTAAGTTTTTGGACCACTAAGTGCAGTTTAGAAGAAATTTGGGTCTGCTAATGGACCCTTTACAAAATATCTTTACATAAAAACGTACCCTTCACAAAATATTTTAACTTAAAAATGGACCCTTTGCAAAATAATTTACCTTTTAATCGGACCCTTAAAATTTGTTTATCTTCATTATTGTGTTGTTAATCGAATAAACCCTTCCCAGGAAGGGGGGGGGGAGAAAGACAAATGTAAACGAACTAAGTTTTGTCTTCTGCAGACACTTCTTCCTTTATTCGTCCGAAATGAATATTCTTAGTTCAGCAGTATAGGTTAAATACCAAATATTTGTATGTTGCATCTCTAATTTAGTAGCAGCAATTGCTATTTATTTTTTAAAATTTAATTTTTTTTTAATTATAATTTTACAGTGTTGAGTGTAGCTTCATCTACATTGCTACAATGCCACATTGAGCATAATCTTGTATGTCTTTACAATTTAAAAACTCATAGAAAAAGTTTTTTGCAATATCAGGACCGTATTTGCACAAATTCACAAAAGCAGGTCCCTGGTTGAAAGAATGTGACTCAACATTTATTTTATATTCACAAATTATGAGCAATTTCTTCACAATTTTACGAAAACGGACCTTTCACGAAAAGTCTGGACAGACCCCTTAAGTGAATATCTAGGTGGTCCTATTGCACCACCAAATTTTCATTGCTGCTGTGAACCCTAACAATGAGTAATACTAAAACATTTTCTACAATAGTAAAAAAAAATTTACAAATGATGTTCATCTTTAAAGGCCAATGCATTTTTTTCCAGTTTAGTTTACTAAATTATGTGGTTTATATTTTCACACCCAAAATTATGCATTTTACATTGTCATACTTTTATAATCTTCTTTCAACAGGTACTGATTATTGCTCCTACTCGAGAAATTGCTTTGCAAATCTGCGATGTTGTCAGAGCTGTTGGATCTGCTTTTAAGGGTTTAACTTGCAATTGCTTCATAGGTGGTATACCTGTTGATAATGATGTAGAACGAGTACATGGCTGTCAGATTATTGTTGGAACCCCTGGTAAGATTTATTAAAAGTTTTTTTTGCTGTATTTTTAATAGTGCCCTTGATTTTTAAACACAAGTTAAAAATATGAACATTTAATATTGATCAGTTACATATATTAAAAAAAAACTTCTTAAAGTTCAAATTTATGATTATTTGAAAATGTTAAATTTATTTGTTTTATTTAATGTTATTTGTTTTTATTTTTGAAGATATAGTAAACATACAAAATGTGTAAACTTCATTATTAACATTGCAACAATTATTAAAGATTTATTTAAACTAATATATACAGTCGAACTCACTTATAGCCAGCCTTGATTTAACGAGAACCTGGATTTAGCGACTTAATTGGAAATGCTTGAATAATACAATGTTTAGTCCATTGGACCATAGCTCGCTTTTTATCAGCCGAGGTCGGTTTTAGTGTGCAATATATTTGTAATTTATAAAATATCTATTTAATTCAACCACCTAATACCTTCTTGGAATTCCAATTTGATGTTGGCTGTGTTTTTCAGGCCGTAAATCATATTATAGAACCTGGCAACAAAGAGGCACCCGGTTTTAAAGGGTGAATATTGAGGTTCCTTCACACTTGTATAAGCCAGTTTGTCTGTATATAATTTAAATTAGTACCAATAATTACCTCTTATGTGATGGACCATATCTAAAAAAGTAGTTGGAGTGTTAATTCATTTGTTATCCTGCTTCTTATGTTATTTTGTGCTTGTTCTAGAAATTTGTATTTACCAATAAGGTTAACATATCCTGGATTTTACCTCTTTTATGAAAATCTACTTAATGCGTTTTTCTAATGACAGATCGAAATCATTTTTTATCTAGGACGTTTGAAGCATTTGTTATCTCTTGGAATTCTACCTGCCAATTCTATTCGCTTACTTGTGTTAGATGAAGCGGATGTTTTGCTGGAATCAAATTTTAAAGATGATTTAGAGTAAGTACTTTAAAACTTACACATTCACAGTTAACAATTTTGTTTACAATTTGAGTCCTTAACTAGGTTCTAAATATTCAACTAGATTTACTACATTAACATAAATATTGGTACTATTATAATATTTAAAACTATCATAATATTTAAGTACATAAACAACTGTAAAGAGTTCATACTTATTTAGATTATGGACTTACTAACTGAAAAAAAAAAAAATCTTTATATTTTATATATATATATATGTTTAATTTTCTACCTTGTTTTTTCCTTCTCTGACAAGTAATTTTTCTTTCAGTTTCATCTTTGTTTCTTTGCCAAAAGAAAAACAAGTGATTGCTACAAGTGCTACTTATCCTAAGGAACTTAAATCTTTGACATGCCAGTATTTTAGAAAAGCTTACTTGGCACGCCTCAACCGTAATGAGTTAACGCTCTTAGGTATTCTTTCAAACTGTATTTATGGAAATCAATTATATTACATTTTGCTGTATTTTTAAATCTATAAGCATAATAACTAAAGTTTTCACAATAAATTTTCTTTAGATTTATATTTTTTGCTTTCTTTAGATTTATATATTTTTTACTTTTTTTTATTTTCAACAGCTACTCTGGGAAATCCAACTCTTATTAATCTACTTGTACATTTTAGTAGTTTAAAATTATTGAAAGTTAAATCGTTAATGTAATATTCAGTTATTGTTTTTTATACATATTTGTTTATGTACGTACATGTATTTATGTATGCATAGTTGGACCCCGATTTAGCGAATTCATCGGGATCGAATCTTTTTATTACATCAGTGGTTAATCCTAACATAGAACTCCAAAACATTCAGCACTAACCTTATAGAACAAACAACCTCATAAAAATATCCATAATTAGAAGCTGTACAACTTATTCAGCTGTCAAAAAATAACGAATTACGCACTGTTTAATTAAAATTTTAAAATATGGATTAAGTAATGTTTGACAATTTTCTTGATTCCTGACTCAAGAAAGCTCTTTTTTTTTTTTTTTTTTTTTACTTTATTGAGAGAAGAAAATGCTGAGTCATCTGCATCTTTCTGCAATAGGTATGTTTCCAGTTTCTAAACCTTGTAAAGCACCCGAAAAGCCTGGCGCAATGTTTTTGTCAAATTCACATAAAATGTTAGGCTTCGTACTGAACAAAAAAACTTTTCAATAGCTTCACAAAGTTCTAAAAATCATATGTTCTGCAAAGCCCAAAACACCTCACTTCTGTGTGTTGTGGCATAGAGTGAGATAAGGAAGGAATTTCTCTTTCTTATCCTGTGAAAAATGTGTGACAGCTGGCTCTCATCTGCTCCGGTTGAGGTTTGTGCTTTAGTCGCCCATGTTGTCCCATTGTCTTCTCTATTTTTCCTGTTCGATAATCCAATAGTTTTCTATCAAAAATAGTTAAAACTAATCTTTTGTTGCTGAAAGATTTAAGTCATTTGGGGTCTATTTGTTATTGTGTAGGTTTTTGCCTTCATTTTGATTATGGGGGGGGGGGGGGGTGTCTGAAATGTGAAATTCAAGAAACGAGATTTTGTTAAAGCAAGGCCTAACTGTATTTTATATATATTATTTTTGTATTTATATATTGTATTTATATATATTATTTATATATGTACTTAATATATATTTTATTTTCTGGATTTAAATATTGTGGTTCCATAAATCAGCTATGAATAAGTCCGTGAAAAAAAAATTATTTGTACTGCACACTATAAAATTGATTATTATACATGAGTAAGAAATAAACATTTTGTTAGTTGGTGGCAATGCCAAAATTGATTATTTTATTTGAGTGAAGTTGGTTTTGCTAAGAAAATTTGAAAGTTGTAATTTCTGTTTTATCCATCTTTTTTATTATTTTTCTTGTAATTTATTATTGCTTATGTTTTTCTTTTTCTCTGCAGGTATGGTGCACTATATTCAGGTTTTGGAATTATCTAAAATGTCGGTTATGGCGTACAAGACTAAGCTTGAGGCATTGGAAAAAGTCTTAACATCTGTAAATTTTACTCAATGCTTGGTATTTTGCAATCTCATTACAAGGTCAGTGATTTTTTAAAATTTATCTTCACAGATTTTTTCAATGTATCTGCTTGGATTGCTGCGTTACCTGAAAAATTTAGAAATTGTCCAAGGGGAATTTTACATTTTCAAGCCAAAATCTGGAAAAGTGGGAGGGTTTGGCAAAGGCCAAGCTTGCGATTTTTGCACCAATATTTCTCATGGAACACATTTCCTGTGCAGGAGCTTCTTTTTTTCCCATTTGAAATTAATAAAAATAAAATAATGTATAAATGGCAAATATTTATTTTTTGTGGTTCACTGTGTGTTTTCTTCACATCTTGTTTTGCACTTCCATATTCCAACATAGATCAGCAATTTTTAAAAATATATCTGGAAAAGTTAAGGAATTTTATTTTTCTATTTTAGTAGCAGTCCTAATGCAACCTCACTAAAATATGCACTTCCCATATAAAATAAAACAGCCTTGTAATGATCAAAAATAATCACAAAATGCTTTTAGCAAATAAAAGTATATTTGCTCATTGTTCTTTCTTTTTTTTTCATATCTATTTAAACTGAAAAAATTATCACATTTGTTGTAAAATTATTCAAAACATTAGTTTTATTGTATGTTTTATTAATTATTTTATTCATTTTTGAGAAAGCAATGCCATGCAATTTCAAATTTCCCTTAATATTTTGTTGACTTCATTGAAAATTCTTGTAAATTACTTAATTTGCCTCATTTATATTTCTTCATTTTTATTATATAAGCTAAGGAACTACTAACTGTGTGTCAAAGCTGTTCAATATATGTATATATATATATTTATATATATATTTTTTGTGTGTGAATGCTTTTCTTGTTTCACTATTTTATAAATTAGTTTCAAATCAAAGATAATTCTTGAATATTTTAGATTTCTTTGCTCTTACTTTATTATATATTTTACAAACTAATAATATATGATATCTGTGTAAAAATTATTCAAAACAAACAATGTACTTTTCTTATTTCACAATCTTATAAATAAGTTTTATTTTTAAATTTTGGGAGATTCCTTGCACTATCAAATTTCTTGACAACTTTTACATTTTCTTTAATGATGTAACTAATAGTGATTTGGTCAAATACTGAATATTCGGCCAATAATATCGACTGATTACCAAGTATTTGGCCAAATAGTAACTATTTTTAAAATTACTAATAAATATTTCTTAATCTACAAATAAGTTTAGTCATTATTGAAAAGTAACATATTATTGGTATGGGGTGAAGGGAAAAAATATTAATAAAAATGTTTTAGATGATAAAGATAATTAGATATAATGAAATATTTAAGATTAATGAAAAACTGTCTTACAGCTATTCTAAAAAAAAAAAAAAAAAAAAAAAAAACTTGTAATGTTAAAAAGGAATCTCATTTATTTGTAAAATTTCATAAGAAGTTAATTTTTACTGTTAACACAGTCACCCAATTTCGGGTTTACGACTACTAATGTTCAACCCCTTAGCCTTGTAATTTTGAACCAATCCAGAAGACAAGGTAACTCCTGGATCAGTACCCGCAGAGGTACACAGACCCATTGCCATAAACAGAACTTGCAAAATTATATGGATACAATCTGGTACTATGAATGAGACCTAAATAAACCAGTAACTTACTGTACAAAGCACAGCAGCCAAAAGATTTTTACTATTACTTTTTTTTCTTTTAATATTTTTTTACTTATTTTTATTAGTATTTAAGACTGTTCAGGAACCACTTTTGGTCCCCTGGTCTGTAGGCTGTGCATCTCTGAACAAAAACAAGTTATTATTAAACAATTATTATTAAAAAGACTGTATCAAAAAACTTTATTTTGAAATGAATATTTCTTTCCAGAGTTGAACCTCTTTCCTATGACGTTAAAACCTGGGGTTTTACATGTACTTTTATTAGCAGTGCTAAAGAACAATGTGATCGTATCAAAGCCATTGAGTGTTTAAAACATTTTAAGTGCAAAGTTCTTGTTACCAGTGATGTAGTAAGTATTGAAAAATTTTGTTTAATTTTTTAAAATTATCATTAATTTTCTGATTTAACATTCAAAAGAAATTAGTTTTAAATGTCTATGTCTTTATTTAATTAAGCTATTAAAATGCTTAAAAAAATGTTTTTTTTTTTTAAAATAATATTTAGGGAATTTTTTTTCAAATTTCAATAATTTTTGACTGGAGGATAATTTTTGCCTCCCTTTTGTTTTCTTATAATTAAAAGTAACAAACTTTTCAACATAAAAAAAGTCTTTAACCTATTTTTTTTTTTTAAACTGCTCAAAAGCGAAGTTTCTTCAATTCAATGTTTTTCATCATAATGTTAAGTGTCATTTATCAGTATTAAAAAAAAAAATCAAGGGGGTATGTTTTTCTTTTTGGTCATTAAAATATAGGAAGTGGTTTTTAGCAAATACTGTCTTATTTGTGACTTTTTTTAAAATAGATTTATTGCTTATTTACTTATCAAACCAGTTGATATGAGAAAATATGTATGCTTTTTTTTTCCAAGTATAACTTAGTTCATATTACATAAATCTATACAAGAAAATACAGAGTTATATCTCCTGTATCGTCCTGTGCAGAATTCTTTATGAACTGTTCTTATATATTGCTATCATGTATTCCTGTAATTTATTGTTTTCTTTTTCAGACTTCCAGAGGTATTGATGCTGAGAATGTTGATCTTGTTGTCAATTTTGATAAGCCAGTTAATTCAGATGTGTATTTCCATCGTTGTGGACGTGCTGGAAGATATGGTATTAAATACCTTACTTCTTTATTGGTTTCAAATGATTTTTAGCATAAAAATTTAAAGCATGTTAAATAAAATTTTGAATATTTTTTATAAAAAAAAAAAAAAATATTTATATTGAATTGTCTTATTTCAGAGTACTAGGTTTTTATTTATAATATGTGCGTTCATTAGGTATAAGTTATGCATATTTTAATAAATTTTATTTATTTTCTGTACAAAGCAGTAATGTTTTTTAATTTTTATGTTAGGTGCAAAAGGAGTAGCCATAACTCTCCTTGATAAGAATGAGGTTGTAGCATTTGAACAGATGAAAGTAAAGCATAACTTCAAAGCATATACTCTTCCTGGTAATTATAATTTCTATTAAAGTTTACTAAATTATACAACACTGGTTTTCATATTGCTAGTATAAGTTTATATTATTCCCTGTGGCAGAATAGCAGCAACACGGCGACATTGTCGCAGAAAGTTACAGTTCTTGCAGAAAGATTTTTCTTTTGAAAAGTAAAATATCTTTTCTTTTCTACAGAAATTTACACGTAATATTTGAATCATTCATTTAGATAATCACTTTTTGGAGTTCTCAAATTACGGCGATAATATCGTTAATCGATGTAATGTTTCGATTGTATTTTCGGCAGTTATTGATATTAATGCGGATTTTAAAAACACCGATATATTTCAAACAATACTGAAAATTCGAATCCTGCATTTGAGTATTTTTTTAAAGCAGTAATTCTATCGAATTTTCGGCAGTTATTGCTATTGATTTCTCCTTAGTTTTTAAGTCCGATATTTTGTATTCGATATTATTTATTGCAAATAATCTCGAAACGAAACATGCATTTGAGAAGTCTGATTTGTGTGATTTCATTGTAAATTTTTTTGTTTTTTCTTAGAATTTCTTTTTAATCTTTTTATCTTAATCTGCAGATTGCATGATTTTAAATTCCTTTTTTTTATTGTGATGATTATTTACGAAAAAGGAAATAGTTAGTGTGTTGTTTTCTTCCCCAACAAAATCCGAGAGCATCACTCATAATATTAGAATAAAAAATTATTGCACGTTCAATTAAAAATAATTATAAAATTTTTTATTTATGTAGACACAGCGCTTTCATTATTTTTAATTAGTAACATATATGTTTGTTATTACTAAAAGTATGTTGCAGAAAGATATTAGTGCTAGATAGTTTTTTGCAGATGGCTCGGGAAAAATCTGCCACAGGGATATTATTATTTAAGTTTACAATTACTTATAAAAAATATTCACAATGAACATGTCTTAAGTATGAATAAGGGAGAAAAACTAAAATGTGTTTTTGATGTTATTAAATTGCTAAAGGAGAAAAGAATATATTTCTCCCTAACTAGGAAAATGTTTTAGAAGTTATGGACATAAAACAGCATATCCCAAACTTTCGAGTTTGGTGCAAGATATATTTATCAGTGTTAGAGGAGTATAGTTGGAATTCTTAAAAAAAAATGTAACTCTTAAAAGACCCTTAATAAGAAGGCATTTATTTAAACACGACGAATTGAATTCTCTAACTGACCTTTAATTTATATGTTCACATTATTTACATGTATTGGTGGATAAAATTCTTTCAACTCATTAATTAAGTTATTAATAGATTTCCTTTATTTACCACTAGAAAAATTACTTTTTGAAACTATGCAAATTCCATCGTAGCTGGAGGATATGAAAGAGTCTTCCTTTGTTTTCATTGCTAATTTCTATTTTTTTTAAAAATTAAAAAAGGAATGAAGTTATTTAAAAGATTTATTTTGTCCTTTCAGATCCCATTCCAGCCAATCTAATAAATATTAGGCCTGATGATTCTGACTCATCGACTGAAGATTCAGAAGGTATTGAGAATTTTTCTGAAGAATTTGAAGAAAAAGACTCTGATCATATGAATGGCAATTCTAGTGATAATAGTGGCAACTTGAAAAAAAAGAACAATAGTGCCGATTCGTGCAAATCAAACAATGCAAAAGTATCTTCCAACTTAAATGGACATACGATCAAAAAGAAAGATAAGGATACTACTCTGGAATCGAGTGCTCTTAGTGAGTTTAATACAGCAAATAAAAAGGATAACTGTACAGTGAAGAAGGAGTCCAGTGTTTCAGACAGTATAGAGCAGAATTCAGTTTCGGAAGTGGTTACAAGTAATGGCGATGATCAAATTGTTAGTGAAATTAATGGAACTGAATTAGCAAAAGATAAAAATTCATTTCTTGAATATCTAGAGAGTGGATCTAAAGATATTAGATCTTCTCCTAATAATGCTACAGGTTCTGATTCTGTTGTTGTATCTAATGATAATATCTTTTCACAAGAGCTTAAAAGTAAAACTACTTTTGAAGCAAATGGTAGCCAAGATTCTTCTGAGAAGCAGTGTATGAATAATGTCAAGAATGCATTGGAAGTTGATACTAATGGAAAAGATTCAAATGCCTCTGAGCATAATGTGAGTGAGTATGAGATTAAAGAGATAATTGAAAAATTGATTCCTTCATCAGATATGCTCGAGTCCATTAGTCAAGAGAAAAATACTGTATCAATTGATACTCCAACTTCTACGTTGTCAAATACACCAGAATTAGACAAAGTTCATAACGAAGGTTCAAATAAAACAAAGACAGTTTTAGTTCCAAATCAAATACAACTTTCAGTTGGGAAGTTTTTAATGAAATGTATGAACAATGAGGCAAATAACTCGCCAGAAATTGATTCTTCTCCCTCTTATAAAGACTGCTCTGATAATAAGACTGAAACAGACCAGGATTTAACAAAAACATTTAAAGATATTAGAGGAAATTTGACCGATTTCTATTCTAAGGTGTTTCAAGCTTATAAAGCTGAAAATCTTACTGATGCTGCAATTGAGAATGTTAACAATCTTACAATGCAGCAGGAAGAATCTGTTAAAGAAAATGTTAACCATGGCAATACAGAAGCTGTGTCCCACAAAATAACAAATTGTGATGAAAAAATAACTAAAAATATTCATGATGAACTAAAGAAAGAGGATAAAAATTCTTCTGATTTAAAATCCAGTGATGTTAATGTCTGTGATATTAGTTTGTATTCTGAAGTTCCAAATGAATCTATTATATCTGAGAAAAATAAAGCATCAGGATTTGGTCAGGTTTTTGAAAGACATGTTTTTAAAGAGAATTCTGCAGATACCTCTTCGAGTAGTTCAGATAGTGATGAGGATCCATTTTTGACTTTAGAACGTGCTTTCCACGCTGCGAAAACTTCTGAAAAAGCCAAATCTAAAACAACTTTGAATGCTAGTCAAAAAGGAGGGAAAGAGAAATATATTAATATGAAGAAAAAAAAGTTCCCTTTGGCTGCAGATAAAGGACGACATTCCTCGCCACTCGACTCTGGAGAATCGAGTGACAGCTCTACGGTTAGTTCTAGTGACGAAGATACTGAAAACATGCTTCAAGAAGTAGATGGAGCTAAGAAAATGTACAGTGGAAGGCAAAATTTTAAACGTGAATCCAAGAAATTCCATCTATCTAAACAAAGAAAATTTGAAGCCAAACCATGTAATGCAATAAGAATCAGTGATAAATTTAACAAGACTCTCACAGAATCTTCTGAAATATCAGAATCTGAAAGCCTGACTAGTTCACAATCTGTTCATAATGCTTCTACTCCCTATTTTAAAGGATCAAAATCAGCTAATAGAGGGCATCAACGTGGCACACGTGCAGCTAACTACAGAAATTTACCATTCCCAAGTCATCATTATGGAAATGTTTCTCTCATGAGTCAGCCTCAAGAGCACTCCACTAGTGCAGTGAATGATGGAAGCATCGCATCCACGAGTCAGCCTCATGAACATAATGACTGCACAGTGAACTATGGAACCTTTCCGGCCATGAATTGCCATCAGGAACGCCAGTTGGATGGCTATGCATGCAATCACCAAATTAATGGACATGCTTCGCACAATTACAGACCTAACCATGTGAATACGCCTCATATAGGTCATGAAAGTCATTGTCAAAACTGCAGCGCAGATTGGTATCAAATGTACATGAAACAATGGCAATTTATTCATTCTTCTCTATTTTGAACATTCTATTTTTTTCCCTAACGTTTTTAAAGAGCTTAAATGTTCCTTTATGTTTTTTAAACTTAATTTGTTTTTGTAAAATATACTTGTGAGTTGCATTTTAAAAATTAAAGAAAACTAAGTGTTCTGCATCAATGTTATTAAATTCATTATTTGTATATGTACTGTGTTGCTAATAAGTTTTGTATAAAAGTTTATCAAAATACATTCAACAAATATGAAGTGGAGAAAGAAGATCTGAATTCTTACTTAGCATTTACTTTAAGAGATAGAAAATAGTAAAAATCTAATGAATGTGAAAATAATCATTAAAATGTTCAGAATATATATAGTTTTTTTTCCAGTTTGATTTAAAAGTGATTTTTATAAATTATTTACTACTTTCTGGATTTTCACGAGGGATGTAGCGAATATTCGGCCCTTTCGTCGAACATTCACCAAAGTATTATTTGAAATATTATTTTTTGACAGAAGCTTTTTTAGGGGGATATTTTAATAGATTAAAAAGAATAATATAAAATCTTATTTTTTACTATATATTATTTGAAATAGTTTTTACACATTTTTGTTAAATTCAAAAACCTTTGTGTTCTGAAAGACTCGTGGAAAAGCGAAATTTGAAGAAATAAAATTAGATTACTTTATACTGAACCATGAGTTTTGTAATAAATTTTTTCTTTTTTTATTTTATTAAGGCAAGTTAATTTCATCGTTTTTTTTTAACACTTTATGTTTTAAAAATTTAGAGCTTTTTTTTTTGTTTGTTTTTCAGTATTAACTAAGGAGTATTTCAGTATTTCTAATTGATTTGATTCTTTTTTTTTTCTTGTACAATAATACAAATAATTAGTCACATAGAAAACCAAGATTCTTAACAATTATGTTATATTTCAGAATTGAGAAAAAAAAATTCTGTTTCTCCTTTAATTTTTCTTTTTATAAACATTTTTATTTTTATTTTACAGTATATTTTAAAGAGTTTTTAATGAAAGTTATTCTTTTTTATGGTTACTTTATCTTAAAAATGTGGCATTGTGAAAAAGTTCAATTAAATTTTATCTACAAATCTTTGGTTTGAAAAATTAAGAACGATTTTTGTTTTGGTTTTTATCTAGCTTTTTCAAAAGACTCATGTTTTTATTACAACATGGCAATTAAGAGGGTTCCTATTAGTCTTTTATCTTAACTTTTTTCTTGAAAAATACGGAAATTGGAAAACTGAAATGTTTAGCTTTAAAATTTTCTTTCAAAAATTGAGATCGATTTTTATCTTTTCTGTTATGCTTTTGTATATAATCTTAGTTTTTTTGTATGCATTTTAATGATGGCGCTGTATTAGACATATCTTTTTAATGTTTTTATGGAAAAAAATTTTTTAGCAAGTTTTGTTTTAAGATGTTATTTTTTTATTATTTCTTTACTTTTTATTTTATTAATAGTACTTTTTTTTTATCTTAAATATTTGTGATTTTCTTAATATATAATTATCTTTAATATATCGATTAAAGTTTTTTCCCTTTATCCCATAATGATACATCTAAGTTTTGATTATTTTTCTATAATGACTTAACTTATTTCTATATAGAAATATTTATTAATTTTCAAAAAAAATTTGCTATTCGGTCAATTTTGTTTGGCTGAATATTCGGTATTCGGCCAAATCACTTTTCGTTACATCCCTGATTTTCACAAAAAAAATCAATAAAATGTGATATTGTAACTGTGAGTTGTAAAAAATAAATCCTTACAAACAAAAAAAATGCTTTTTACTGCTTAATTTCCATATGATTAACTTTAAAATGGCACACCTATACATTTTTAAAAATATGATTTTAATAAATATCAAGTAATAAAAAAATTATGATTTTAAGAAATATTAAGTAATAAAAAATATCTTTCACTAAAAAAAACATAATTCTTAAAAAATAAATATTGTTAGAATCTTTATGCAAGTTCTTCAATTATTAATTAGTGAAAAAAATCGGGAGAAATTGATGTTTGGAACATATTTTCACAATCTTATCCTTTATGTTACTTATTCAAAATGAATAGTTATAGATCTAGAAACTGGTAAAAAAAAAATTGCATTATCATTTTATTGTTAAAACATAATTTTATTTTGAAGAATGGATTAATAAAAAATTATTGGAATTATGCTTTGCTCTGATGAGTTGTAATGTACAACAGATTGAAAACGCATATAACTAACATAACTTAGACACCTATCAATCAGGAATGTTAAAGTGACTATTTTAACATTCCTGAGACATTTTCTAGAAGTGATAGCTGAATAATCATGTAAAGTTTCAGTGATGTCACCCCTTTGAGGATCAAGTTTTGTTAGATCATATGGTCCAATGATTTTTAACATTCAAAATTAATTATGAATACTATACTTGATTGTTTTAACACTAAATTTGTTTAGGATACGTTCAATATCATACTAGTTGAACTACTTTTTAAAGCAGATAAAAAATTTAAAAAAAAAACGATTCACAGAACAATATGTGAAAGTTGATTTACAATAGTAAACTGCCAAAAAGGGAAATAAGATAAACTAATGGGATTTCAAATTAGCTTAAAGTATTAGTTCTGATCTGTCTCAAATATTATTTTTTTTGGCTATGTTCATTAGGTAAATTTACTAAGGATATTAATCTATATAACACAAAATACTATATTATGCAAAGCCTCGTACTGTAAGGTTTATGTTAAAAAGAGCTGTAGATATAAAAATGTATATTTTTTATATATGTTCCAGGTTTTTCGCATTTTCCTTAGAGGTCTAGGAACAAGGCATGCGATTTTTTTGCGAAATTTCCGCAATCTCAAGACCATCGATTAGTGTATTCACATAATTTAAAATTCCAAAATCTCAATTTGTATTTTTGTGTTCTGAAAATCCAATACCGCGATTCTTGTAAGAACTGAGTTTTTTTTCTCGGATTGGTTACATTAAAGGTATGATATTCTTCATCGATAGGAAATCTAATTATAAATCTCAGTTCAAAAAATTACATTAAATATGAATAGTATATAAATTGATATCTTGTTATCGAGGTTCACTTGGTGTCACAAATACCTCTACAAATTGTTGGAATGCTCAATTAAAAAAGTTGGAAACAGCTGTCCTATTTCATTAAGTTACCTCCATTTTGTAACTTTCAAGTTCAAAAGTTTTAAGAAAAATAGATAAATGTAAAGTGACAAAAAAAAAAAAAAAAACAAGTGAATAAAAAAAAAACTAATCTAAGATGAGATATGGGGTCTAATAATTCAAATTACTGATAACAATTCACTAGAACAATTTTTTTTTTTAAAAATAAAAAGGGATATTTTTTTATCTAACTATAATTCAAAGTTATAATTATCAAGGTTTAACTGTTTTTGATTCATTCAGCATACTTTAATACAAATTTCCATTTACAATTTCTACAAGTAACAGACATTTAGATAATTTAAGCAATAAGCTTTTAATAACATTTAATTATTTCAATACTTTTTTAAAACAATTTCATCTTTACATTTAAATAAAACATTGCACTAAACTGACTAAGAGCGTAATCTTGCACTCAATGCAACCGGCTGAATGTTTTTACAGTCTTCTAAGGATTCAAATGTATGAATTGTATCCCCTAGTAGAATATGTACAAATATTCTTCTATCATCAGCTTCAAATAAAGAATTAATTTGACCACAATAATCTTGTGCATTTGGTAAAGGAAGTGAATGCAAAAGTTCTCCGTCACTCAGTGACCATAGTCTAGTGATGTTATCTTCACCAGGAGCACACAAGATGTTAGCTGACTCATTAAAACTAAAAGTTAATTTTTTATAGAGGCTGTAGTGATGTGGATATTGAAAGACTTCTTTTTTGGCTCTCAAATCAACCTAGAAAGGAAATAGAGAAAAGTATTATTAGTTTGCTACAGTTGATAATAGATATTAGAGGATTTAAGAAGACTTTTTTTTCCCCCAACCCCCACCCGATTGACACTTCTCATTCAAGTATCAGTAGGGCAGATTTGCTGACCACTCTTTTAGGGGCTCCATATTAAGTGGGCTAACATTGCTCCCACAGTAAAGACAAATAGCACAGAGAATGAAAGAAAATCCATGCCTTGTCCAGGATTCAAACACCGGACCTTTCTGATGCAAGGTCAATTCCCTGACTACTACACAGTTCGGTAAGCGATATCAGAAAACCAATGTTATAAAAAAATAAAACAATGAGTATCACTGTAGAATTGCTTAATTATGAACCAAATATTTTTTATTTATATCTCGGTGTATAAGTCAACTTCTAAAAAAACCAAACAATATAGATTTTTAAAATTAAAAATATTTTACATTGTTAACGTATACCTTCAAATAAAGATAAATGACGTTATTAAATCTGAAAGAAATAGATGATGTTCTGGAATTTGTAACTTCATTATGGTATACACCAATACCAAATATCAAGAGTTGTAAACAATTTTATAAGCAAGTTATTAGATTAAATGAACAAATTTTTCAACGAGGACCAGTTGTATGTATTACCATAATTAATTAAGCATCACAGGTAATAATAGTAGTTAGTGATTTTTTACAGCCACCTGTAGTGAATAAGTACCAAAATGAAATAAATTCTAGGAACAATTTAAGATTTCCACCTCAGCCCACCAAGACACCAAAGGGATTTTAAACTTGAAATATGTTTTTTTTTTTTCAAAATTTTTTTAGAGTTTTGCCCCAGGATGACTACAAGTTATATCCTTTAAGTTAATATTCAGGGGTCTGTCCAGACCAAATTTACTACCATTTAGCAGTACCTTCACAAATTCAACTTTAGGAAAAACGGTAGCTTCACAAATTACTTTTTTTAAAAAATTTTATATTTGTATCCTGTGAGAAACGGTAAATCCATATTTTTTTCCAAAAATTCATAAAATAGGTACCTCTCAGAAAAACCTAGACAGACCCCTGATATTATTTATCCTTCGGTATTTCCCAGAAGTCACCAAGTACCTCTCAGAAAAACCTAGACAGACCCCTGATATTATTTATCCTTCGGTATTTCCCAGAAGTCACCAATATTTGGAGATTACTTTTAAGTTCAGATTAAGAAATCTTCCAAATATTGTAAGGGAAAGTATAAATTTATCACCTAAAAAAGGTTATAGTCAAGTAGTTTAAACGATTAGTTTAACATATCCTCATTTTATTTTAATATTTGTAAAATGCTACCAGATCACACACATCGTATCTAACCCTCTACAAAAAAACCCAGAATTTTTTAATATGAAATTCTATTATTGTAGAAAACTATCAAGCAAAACTAAGAAAACATCTAATCTATACAATCTATTAATTACTACTTTGCCATCTTTAAGAATGGAAAAAGTATTTTCAAGCATTAAGTGAGTTTAGTCTGAATTGTGAAATAGATAATGGGGAGATTTCTGTATCGTGATCTGCGGCAGAATGATCGCCAAATCTTGGCTACATCCATGCAGCATCCGAGAAATTAAAAAAACATCACACAAAGGGAGCAACTCAAAAGGTATAACTAGTTACCACCCCCAAGCAAACATCTACAGCCCTTTTTTTTAAAAAAAAATTGCAAGTTTAAAATCTATTTGGCAGTTGTCATTAGAGTAACAGATCATGATACAGGAATATTCCCATTTCTGTATCAGTACCTGATTGCACCAACTAAATTAGCTAAGATATCAAAGCTTTTTTGAACTAGCGATACATAATTGTTTGCTTAGGTACGATAAGCTTCTACAGGGTGCGTAGTGTTTTTAAAAAGTGCTTAAAGGTGCTTATTTTCATTTTTTAAAAGACCTTAAAGGTGCTTTTTTCATTGGGTGTTTTCAAAAAGTGCTTAATTTTCCCCTTTTCAAAATGAGATTTTTCCTTTACTATGTTGGTTTTTGCTTCGAATTATGCAAAAAGACACAGTTCACATTGTTCTCATTTAACGTTTTCAAAATTAATTCAACCCCAATCTATTTCGGCGTATAGTCAGTCCGTGGCGTATGAAAACGCCATTCGTTTTACATGATTCAAAATTTCATGATTTTTGACAATTGTAAAAAACAATGCCTAATTTTTTTTTAAAACAAGATAACAAGATAAAACCGTCGACTGTTAAAAACTTTCCAACCCTGCCTAATTAGGATATTTTTTTAAAGTACTTAAAAATATTTTTTGAGCGCTTGAAAAGTGCTTAAAAGGTGCTTATTTTTTGTTGAATAATTTGGCTATGCACTCAGATCTATAGATGAAAATAAATACTAACATTGAGGAGAACACTATTGAATCCACTTGCAACCACATTCCTCTCATGAGACATAAGTTTTATATATGATATATTAGTACATAAGGGTATAGTCATAGCAGGTACAGCTTCAGTACGAAGATCATAGCACACTAAGTCGCCCTGATGAAGACCACAGTACAAAATATTGCCATCACTATTGAAATCTAAAGAATACGGTTGTCCTTTTGATAACTCAATCTTCTTAGAAAAGCTCTGGTAGTCATGTAAGTAAAAGCATCTATCAGCGCCTATTGCAAATCGTTTTTTATTATCGTTCCAAGAGCAACTCCAGAGTATATCTTGATGCTCAAACCTTCTAACAATATCATCTCGCGGTGCCTCACCTCCATTATTAACTCCAGCACGAGCAAGATAGGCCATGTTTTTATGCCGAGAATAGGAATTAGCCACATAAAGTACATAATCTTGATTGCCACTAGTTAAACCACACATATCAAATACTTTGTAACTAGGTAGTGTAGCAATATGTGTGTAGGAAACTTGTGAAATACTAGTCTCAACGTTGTTGCTTTTTGAATCGAGCTTTTTGTATTGGAATGACACAGATTCAAGTAATGTGGCTGAATACTCATGATAGGTCCATGCTCCTATTATATTTCGTTTAAAACCAGTAACATAGTAGCAATTTACATAATCTGAAAAGTCTATTTGACTCATGCTGACCCATTTTAGCTGTCGCATTTTCAGTTTTAAAATTTGAGAGTTGAAATTACTCTGACTAGTCATTCCATTTTCGCGGTATGATAGGCATTGGGGAAAAGAAAATTTACTTTTTTGAGTCTTTCCACAATGTAGGTTCAATTCCAACGGTTTAAAATTCAAATGAGCTGCATCTTCTCTTCTTTTTTTATATGGATTTTCAACAGTAAGAATGGGATTCATGATTTCAGAAGCATTTCTGTAATTCGAAGCGTTATTCCATTGACGGTCATGCATTCGCAAAAAATCTTCTTCTGAAATTTCATTGTCTTCTAAGTCCATGGCTGATAATTAATTGTTTATAAACATAATAGAATGTGAAATTCTGCAACAAATATTACAAAGTTATATACATAAGTTGTGTTCAAAAATTCTGATTTAGTAGTAAACAACATGAGAAGAGTTTTGTGAAATTCATCTATAAACTTATCAATCAGTTGAACCGGTTGTATTTTATGAACTGAGAACTTTACAAAATATAATGTAACTTTAAAATTAAACAAACAAAAACTGAAAAAAATGATGAGCTGTAAAAAGTTTCGCACATTTGCGAACAATGGCGAAGCCGGGGTTTTGTTTACATTTCATATTTTTTTTAAACAAATTGCTTTTCACGAAAAATTCCAGAAATATGAGTTGGTTTTCTTCAAAAATTTGGCATTTTTAAATGAAGCTTTTAATTTATTTTTAAATTTGTAACAGGAGCAAATATTGAGAAAGATTTTGAATTTTTTTTTAACAGTGCACGAATGGCAGTCGAAATGAATTACGATTTGTTGATGTTGACAACGGTGACAGATGGCGGCTTTTGAAATCAATTGTTTATTTTCCAACTTGTCATAGACTAGCAATGATTTTCTCAAAGAAAAAAATCATGTAAATATTATAAACTTGTTTATTATGTATTATAAAGACTACCTGCTTATTGTGTTTTATTGTCCTATTCGTTTATTAGTATAAATTAAATGTAAAATATAGAGTTAAAAAGCTCAGTATTTCTATCTGATTTGATTTGTTTCCCTATTTAGAATTCTAATATTATATTTATACCTATATGTGTGATAATTAATTTGCTTGAAGGTTAGAATATAACGTGATGGATTTCTAATTCCAGTTTATGGAAACGGAACAAGTAAAGTGAAAAGTTGGTGTAATTGAATGTTGATGTTGACTAACATCAAAAATATTTGTGAGATATAATTAAAAAACTCTAAAATAAAAGTTTATGTGTACATACTTTTCGTAATAAAAATACATTTTAAATATTTCCTTAAATTCTTTTTACAATTTATCATTTTGTAAAAAAAAATTTAAAATAATATTTATTTGTATTTACTGCGGTTTAATTTTTTTTAGAATTTTCCTTATTATATTTTTCTACTTTCATTAATGTTTTTTTAATGATCGATAATAAATATTTTTTTAATGTAATTATAGACAAAGTTTATTTCTACCCTTTAAATTTTTTATTATTCTAGAGCTGGTTAACTTATTTAAATACTCCTCAAGTACCTACTAAAAAAATAATTTATAAATCTTAAGCCCTAATATATAAGTGAGAGGGGGGGGGGCATCATTATTCCATCAGAACACTGACAAGAAAGGAGAATGTTTAGTGTTCTGTTTAGTCTTCTGAAGACAAGATTTCTTCTTTTATTTACTCAGCTGTTGGTGAAGAATTCTAAATATTCTTGCATCATGGAATATTATTTGTAAACACTTGTCCCTTATTAAAATAATAGGTTATTATAATTTTTTTTACTATATCCATGTAAAGTTTTGTTGGATTCCTTGTAAATTTATTTATTTAGAATAATTTTATCTATTACATAAATTATCAGAATAAAGATTTTTGAAAGTTTTAAAAAATTGTTTTTGCCTAAAAATAGGTTTTTGCTGTTTCTTGATTATTTTTTATATTTTTGAGCAATAACAAATTTTGATTATTAAATTAAAGTATTGCTAATTTAGACTTTTATTTGCATCTATAGAAAATCAGTCTATAGTTTAGAAAATTAGTGTTGTTTTATTTCCTGTTTTGTATTTTATAATAAAATTTTATTCTAAGAATTTTTAAATAAGGTATTTTATTAATCAGACCTTCTATATATTTTTTATTGAGTAATTTTTTACTAATTTAATTTATTGTTTCTAAAGATATTTTTTGTATTTTCTTATTTATAATTCTGAAAAAAAATATTTGTATTATCTTTCTTTCTTTTTTCATGTATTGTTTATGAAAATCTTTCATGCCCTTATTATTCTTATTTGATTAAAACTAAATTTTCCAAGCTTATAAACTTTACTGCATTCGCTCTCTTATTTCTCAAAATTTTTATTAGTTTGAAAAGAATTCTCTCCCTTCCTTCCTGTTTGCTGCTAGAGTCTGGCTTCGTCTAGAACTAGATAATCCTTTGAAGCCTTATTAATGCCCAGACAGAGCTTATACTAACCTACAGAAACAAAATGAAAGTTCTATTTATTATTGTATCACCTGTCCTTATTGTACTGAATTTTTAGTACTAATGCTTATTTGTGAAAACATTATTTTTTCTAATAATTTCTTAACATTTTTTTGTCTGATTGCTATCATGGGTTATTATTTGCCTTTAAAACCAAATCCTTTGAATTTAGATGTAAAGGAACCGAATTGGAAAAGCCTTATACAGAAACTTGATATGGTGTCATATCATTGCAGCATGCCTGTACTGGAAAATGTACAAGTCTCATTAAATGAGATATTAGAAGTACGAGGAAATCCTTTAAAAGAGTATGAGTTATGGGGTCTACTGTTTCAGACAACTCAGGCTGTACAGGATATTTTTTTGCGAGGTTCGTATATAGCATCTGTATTCTTATACATACCATTCTCATATTTCTAACTTGTTTATGTATCTTTTTATGTAGTTCTTTCTCATATAATGTAAGTGGTTTTGACTTTAGAAACATATTTTTCAATGTGTTTTATACAAATACAATAGTTTTAATTAATTTATGGTACAATGTTTATTCAAGCAGTTTTTCTTGAATAACAGAGTATGATTTTTAGGTTTAATAAATTTCTTTAAAATTATGTCGTCAAATTAATTAAAAAACATTTGAAGATGTTGATTAGCTATATCACTTTAAAAAAAGAAATCAAAACTATTTTCATTCAAATTTTTTTAATTAAGATTTTTTTTCTTTCAAAATATATATTTTTTCTCATAGACTTTGCATTAGCAACAAAATATGATGTATGTGTTCTTAAGATATACAGCTAAAATGTATTTTTTATACAACCACTTATAATACTTTTGTATTTCTTTCTTTTACATGTTTGGTCATATCAATTTCTTAAAGCAATCTTTTTCTCTGCTCTGAATAAATATTATTTTATTAAATCAATATCTAAGCATTTTGAGAATTGTTAATATATCTATACATAATTACTGAAAAAAATATAGAAGAGGCTAAGTAAATATAAGTAATAGTGTTTATTTTATTTTTTTATGGAAGAACAAAGTATTTTATTAATGATTAAAAATTGATTAAAAGAAAAGTGTGCCATGGTTGTAATATCTTAGACATTATTTTTAATATTAGTTAATTCAGACATTTATAATTTTCTTTGAAACTTAATAGTTGTTTGACTGGCATAGAACTTATTAATTTATACTTTAAATTAATTGTTTTTATGCATATTTCAGTTAGTTTTTAAGCTTATTTAATTTGCTTACTTTATGCAATTTATTTCATTTATATTAAAAGTAAATAATCAGTTCTCATGAATTCAATATTTACTTTGAATATAAATAAAATAATTTTGAAGGGAATTATAATTGCTTGAGTTAATTTTTTTTAATATTTAATATTTTGTCAATCAGAATTGAAATTTTTTTTTTACTGCATCATGTAACAAAAATATATTTAATAATATTATATTTTTGCTACATGGTTCACTAAAAATGAATTTTTGCTTCTGGTTGATAAAATATTTCAAAAAATTAAACTTTATTTTTGAATAAACTAAAACTAATGTTTTTTTTTTTTTTTTTTTTTGAATTTTTTAGCTCCCGGTGGCTGAGCGGCAGCGCTTCGCGCTGCCGTGCCACAGGTCTCTGGATCGATCCTGGGGCTGGGCAGGGTTGACTCAGCCTTTCATCCCTTCTGTGGGTCGATAAATGAGTACCAAGCACGCTTTGAAACTAAACACTGGGGGTTCCGCGTTCGGCTGACCACCTGACCGGAACATCTGCTTCTGCACCCCAGAGCCCAAGGTTAAGAAAACTGAGATGGGCACAGTAGGCCTTGGCCCTCTAGGGCTGTCACCCCGCTGAGTTTAGTTTATTTATTTAGTGAAAGTTGGAGTTAGAAAGTTTTGCATTATAATTAATATTTTAAAAACCCTAAAAGAATGAATTGCAAGAGTTATAGTCATAATTGGTTAAAAAAAGACTAGTTATTATTGGATAAAAAAGATTTTTTATAGATGTTGATAATACAATATTTTTATATGAAAGAACAAGTTACAATTAGCAAATTTTCTCTAGTGTCATTGATGCAGTTTTAATTTGAATTTTTTTTTATTTGACAACAACAAATTTATAAAAACTAACTCCATATTTTTTAATTTATCATAGGCATACTAATCAATTTTATCAGAAAAGTAGTCTTAAAACTAACTTCTAATTTAATGTTGCACCTAAAATATACTTTAATAAAAATTGGATAATATTTTACTTTTAATTAAAATTCTTGATTTTTATGTTTGAGTGGTGTGTTATTTACTTTGCACTGTAATATTTTAGGGCATGCAAATGAGGATGGTGTTCCACAATATTTAGTTACGCCTGATAACCTTCTCTGCACTTCAACGGGAAGAGTTATATTAAGTGTTTCCCAACTTGAAATCATCAAAAAATCTCAATCTTGGTGCGATGAGCTTGAGGACAAAAATATTTGTTCTCAAAGTGAAATCTTGGAGAAGGTATGTATTAAAAATTGTACCATAAATTTTTTTTTTTTAGTTCAGAATATCTTATTACAGGGCTGATTGTGCTCCGGAAAAAATCCGGATTTTTCGCCAACAGTGATCCTGAAGTTTCCGGAGATCGAAGGTCCAGACGTTTCAAAAAATTATTGATCACAGAAGTTTCCGGAAATCAAATTTTCAAAGGTGGAACTAAAAAACACAGTTTATTTTATTAGTTTGTAAAGGAGAGCCAGAGAGATACTTTATAAGCTTATATTCATGATAAATATATTATATTTATATCAGTAAATAGCTGTTATAATCATAAACCCCAGAAAGAAAGACATATTTGTAAATTTTAATTACTTCTCCAGGTCATCATAGGTATGTGTAAATGGTAATAGGTATGTGCAAAATTTTAAATATATTTTAAGTAAACTAAGAAATATTGAGAAAAAGGAAGAAAAAAAACAATGTTTTAATTTTTTTCTAATTTTTCAATTTAAACCGTTTTTTTTTTTTTTTTAAACTCAAGAAATTTTCTGGAATTTTGATCTGGGCTCACAATCACCCCTGTTATTATATCCTGAACTTTTAAACATTGAACAGAATATATATTTGTTATCATTATTCTGAGCTTAATAGTCATTAAATGTTTTTGTTATTATCTTGATGTTATTATTGAATATTGCTATTTTGTGGCTGTGTTATTGGATAATTGCTATCCATATAATCTTATTTGTCTTCAAACAACTATGTATATGTTATTATTGAATATTGCTATTTCATGGATATATTAATGGGTAATTGTTAAGGTTATGAGCTTATTTGTGATTAAATGGTTTTGTTACTATGTATATATGTTTTATGTTACTATTAAATATTGCTATTTCATGACATAATATATAACATGTGCCCCGTGGCAGAGTTGCAGCGACTGTCATTGTCTCAGAACGACATTGTCTCAGAACGTTACTGAGTTTTTGCAGAAAGATTTTTCTTTTGGGAAGGGGAAAATTTTGGGTTTTCTTCCAGCATAATTTTTTGAAATATGTTTTTTTTTTCACTGCAGAATTTTTTTCAAAGATTCTCTCTTGCATATCAGAGAGGAAAGAAATAATTGTAATTTTTCTATTCTTATTTGAGATTTTTAAAAAATCGGTAATGGCAGGCTTCAGCTAGGAATTCAAATTAATAATATAAAATAAAAAATTCAGAAATAGCTAAAGTTTAAAAGATAGTTTCCTCTAAAAATGATGTTCTCTCTTTCTTTTCTTTCTTTAAAAATCATCATATTTTTCATACACTTATTTGAGTATCTTTTGAAAGTCCTATTTGCGCGATTCATGATCTTTATTTTGGGAGTTAATGCGTGGATTTTGCAATTTTTAATTTATGTACGAATTTTAATTCATTATAGTTTAATTTATTTATGAATTTTAATTTGTTTAATGATTTACAAAATTTGAAAGAGGAATAATTGGTGCATTTTTCCTTTTATAAAATGCGAGAATATCGCCTATAATATTAAAATTAAAAAAGTATTACTTTTACAATTAAAATTTTTGTACGTTTTTATTCTATGCTTTCTTTGGTAAACACAGCATTTCTGTTACTTTAAATTAGTACTTGTTATAATTAAAAGTATATTAATGAAAAATATTAGTGCTGGGGAAGTTTGTCACAGAAAGCCCGAAAAAATTCTGCCACAGGGAATGGATCTTCATCATTTATCATTATCTTTAGCTTATTTGTCATTAAATGATTTTGTTACTATGTACATATGTTTTATGTTACTGTTAAATATTGCTATTTTTCTTATCACAGATATATGTGTTTTCTATTGGCCAAACTATATTTCGTGCTGCTTACTTTAGTATTAGTGATAAAAGTCAGGTAAATAATTTAATATATCTCATTTTAAATATGTGATTTAGGTGTTTTATTTTAAATTTAGTCATGAAAAGAAATAGTTTTACTATTTTCATCAAATTTATTTTTGTTATTACACCATAAATTTTTTTTTTTAGAAAAATCCATGTTATTGTATTTTTAACAGGATTTAAATCATCTATTAGCTAGTATTGAGTGGGTATCTATTGAGTATCTAGCTAATGTATTGAGTGACTTTTTATGAATTTTTTGTAATTAGATTTTCTAAACTCACTGTAAGTTTACATGAATGTATCTTTATATACTATTGACGCAAATTTTTCCAAATACTTTTCCTAATATTTGGAAAATTTGACGATCAGAAAGTTTTTATTAGATTCAGACTCTTCCTCTGTAATTTATTCAATAATAATTCACCTATATATTATTCACTCATCAAGATATGACATCTGAGTTATATCAATTGAGCTTATTCCTGGAATTAAGGGTACGAATGTTATAAACCTAAAAATAAAAAAAAATTTAAAAAATGGAGATTTGGTGAGAAGCGCATTATTAGGATCAATTTATTTTTACTTAGGATCATTTTTTTGGTTTATTAATGCTGTCTTTTGATATTTTGACAGTATTTCTTTTTTGATCTGGGTGGTCGGAATAGGAAGGCACAGAGCCATTTCTGTTCTTTCTGAAAAGAGTGCTAGGCTGTTCATACACTTTTTATGATTTACTATGTTTTGAAAAAATGTCAGAAAAAAGGTTTTCTATTTTAAGGAAACGTACAGAATCAACCAAAAAACCATAATGAATTTGAATTCAAAATATTGAAGAATGTTCACATATTTCAGACCCTTCCTCTATTTGAACATAAGAAAAAATGAACACTTCTGTTCAACTTATTTGCCACCCACCATCTCTTGCTTGTTTAATAAAAGTGTTGTAGTGTTTTGTAAATATTAATTTTTGACCATTATATGAAGATTTAAACAGATTTTTTAGGCTTTTTTTTGTCCTGATATATTGTTAATTTCAATTGTCAAATCATTGTTTTTGGTGATTATAGCTCTACGGAATTATGACTGATATATTCTGCATTATATATGTAAAGCATGCAGTGTTGCAAAAAATAAATTAACTTTTAAAAGGAAAGGCTTTAAAGTGTTCAATGTTGGTTATTATTTATGATTTAAATTGTGTAGTTCCTAATATTAATTTTATTTTGACTTTCAGAACAAACTATCACCATTAATTAGAACTGTCTTTCAAGGATTGTGCCAAAAAGATATTGATTTGCGAATGACTTTGTCTGATGTAATACAGGTATGAGATGCATTGATTTATTGAATTCGTATTTTTTTTTGCATTGTTAAAAGAAAGATTTTACTTTATCGTTCGTAAAATATGTGGTATGAATAGATAATTCTTTTTCACTGTATATGATAATTTTGTTCAACACATCATATTATATAGCTGAAAATTAAAAACTGTTTACTGACTTCATAGGTCTTGTTAAAACTTTTAATAAAATACTATACTCCTGATGATTTTATTTATTTTTAGATATATCTAAATTAAAAATATGAGTTCGTCTTTATGCAATTTCATATAGCAAGAAGCAGCTATACTACTTTTCATGTTATAACATGTTGGTTTCTAATTGGATTGAATTTTGAATAATTTGAATTTTGTTGGAAGAATTTTTGTAAACATAGCTAATATGTGTATGGACAGTGACTTCTTGAAATTAGCCTTACTTTTAAATTATTGTTTTACATAGCAGTAGAGAATCATTAATCTGAAAATTGATTAATTGAATTGTCTAAGCAGTCTGATTGATCGATGGTCTTCCATTGTATACCACTTTTTATTTCTCTTAAGGATGTCAATTTTTTTTTGTCCCTTATTGTCCTTGGAGAGAGGATCTAAGAGTTATAATAGTCACAGTGATTTCATCCCAGAAAAAAAATGGGTAAGAATTTCTCACCCTTTCTCAAAAACAGGGTAAGATTTCAAAAAGTTAAGTGAGATATCTAAAAATTAAAAAAAAAAAAAAAGAACACAAAGAGACTTAAAAAAAAAATCATTTCTTTAATTATAATACATTTTTAACATCTTCTAATTTTTAAAGCATTGAATATTTTTTTTGCATCATCGTATGGAAAATGTTCTACATCTACTTTTTCATCAGCTATTCTCATTTGGTTGCTCAAATGCGTGTTTGTTTCGTTTTGATCGTTTCTACCCACATTAGTTTCATTTTCATTCGTCTGTTTCGGAGTAGAAGATATTGCCTTTACAAGGTATTTGTCCATCTTACATTAATGCGCAAAAAATTTTAACTTCTTACATGGAGAAACCTTACCTACGGTAAACACGAGGGTTGCTGAGAAATGCGTTTTGAAAGAGGTTCCTTGGTTCCGAGGGATGATGTTCTGTTGTTCTTAAAGGTTCTGAACAATACTGATAAATAGGGAAGCTAGATAATGGGGCAGATATTGAAAATAATGAAAGATCCAGGAATATTGAAAATAATGAAAGATCCAGGAAGGAAAATGAAACGGATTTCATTCTAAATGGCGCAATGAAAAATTTTTTTTCAAAATGCTAGAAATTCACAAATTTTGAAATTGGATTATAGAATGTACGAATTTCTCGCGGCTATCATTTTTTAATGCGAGAAAAGAAAAAAATATGCTAAATTCTCGCATTTTTGCGCTGTAGGGAAAACACTGAGTCAGCATTGAGTTAAAGCAGCAAAGATAGAATCTAAAATTATGATGAAGAGTTTATCTATAATGCCGATCAAATTGGGCTCAATTTGCTTAAGAGTGCTCTATTTGTCTGTGACAACTACAATTTGACTAAGACCACCATAAAATAGCTATCAGTGGTTAGAATTATCAGACCAGTAATCTATTAAAAAAAAACAGTGTGCTATTTTTTTTATATGGTTTTCTGGCTTGTATTTTGTCTCAAAATGAGATATGTCACATAATTGCGAACATTAAAAATTCTCATAATTGTAATTTTTCATTAAAAAAAATTTTATTGTCTTTTTTTTTACAAGAGAAACATGTAAACGGACTAATGGAATTGTATATGAACTAGTAATATCATTTATTTACTAGTGCTTCTGAGCAGTGACTAAATTTTCTTAATTTCTATCCCTGTAAAGAAACATTAGCGTAGACAAACAAGAGTACCAATTACCAGTTTAATTGCCAGAAAAAATATGAGCGGAATATACAAAAAGAAAAAGGCAAAAAACTTACCCTAGTGTTTTATTTTTAAATTAGTCTACTTATATGGATTTTTTGTTTATTGGGTTGACCTCAGTTCTGAATTGTCTGAATAATGAGCACCCTACTGTAATTGTTTTGATTGCAGTTTTTATGATTAAAATTTTAGAATTCACATGTGTCGATAAAATTCGAAGTTGAAATAAATCTTTAAAACGTACATAATTTTTTTCCTTAGGTTTGTACTCTGCATGCTGAAAAATACATGGATGGGTGTACATTTTCAAATGTGATTGTAAAGTTGCATCAAGAAGTCCTAGGAAGTTTGCCAGAGGTATGACTGTCATGAAATTATCGAATGGTTTAATGGTTAAGGCACTAGGCTGTCATTGTGAAGGACTAGGGTTTGACCCCCCAGCGGTGACTTGAAGCCCTCCCAGCTTCAAATCAATGGGTACCAGCGTGTCTGGAAGTAAAGGCGGTCCGTGTGCAATTATTGAATCCACAAAAAATTGTGGAGTCTTGACTTCCATGGCACTTCTGGTCCCCATTGGGCTATTACAGGAATGCTTTTTTTTAATAGTATTGGGATTTTGTTCTTGTACAGAATAGTTCAAAAATTTAAATAAGTTTGAAAGTTATGCAATAGATAGCAAAATTATGATTGAACAATTTTCTACAGTTGTTTTTTATCCCTCTCTTTTCTCCTTATAACTTCTCATTTACCTGTTATTATTTTGAGGCCGTTCATTACTAAATTTTTTATTTGAATTTTCAAGAGAATATTAATCTGATTTCCATTTTGGGAATAATTTATGTCACTTCTTTATCAATGTAATTATTATTTTTTTAATAATAAGCACTCTAGTTTTATTGTCAAAATGATGTAAATAAAACATAAGGTTTATAAACTATGTTAAAGGGTAAAAAGGAGCTTTGGCAATTAAAAAAAAGTTTCATTTTGTCTAGTCAAAAGATAAATATTTTTTGAAATTTTAAATTATGAAAGTATATGGACTTGCTTAATGAATTCAATTTAATATGCCATAAAACAAAGGAAAATTAATCATTAAAATGCTATTGAATATTTTTGTAAAAAATCTGGATCTACTTAATAGTTTTTCAGAAAAATTAAAAGAATTATTCTCTACAGCTAGTTTTGTAAAATTTTACTTTAAATCTTCTTTAATTCGGGAACAGTTTAAGAGATAATGTTATCAAAGGAAGCTTAGATCTATCTGTTTTGAATAGTTCATGCAAAAGAAAGAAAAAAGAATGTTTTATAAATATAGGTAATAAATATCTTCATTGCTTGTCTTCTTGCCTGAAACTGTTGTTTGCTTATGATAAGATGTCCAATATAATATAATATTAATTCTTTAACTTAATTAACAGTACATTAAATTTTATTGCAAAACTATTTTTATTTCATTTTCTTACATTAAATTTATATTAAATTGAGTACTAAGGTGTACCAATATTACTTATTAACCGACCCATATATCTATGCAACTAAGTAAGAGCACAGAACCTTTCTTAATAAAGGACTGCATTCTCAGATATAGACATGTTAACAACAATTATGGTGGTTTTTGAACATCTTTGTTATTACACTAAATCTTTTTAATCAGTCAACTTAATACGTCCCAACAAGCCACAGGTTTTGCACACCTACAATAGTGAATAATCAATAAAAAAATTCGAAATTCTACTTTGATCTTAGAAAATGCTACAAAGTCGTTTAAAGTTGTTATTTTGAAGGTCTCATGTTTACTAATGTAATCTGCGAAAATGCAACTAAATGTCTAACGTTAGATTTTAAGGATTCTGTATTCATAACCTTGTGTGTATATTTATTTGATATTTTATTTTTCTATTGCAGAATGAAATTCTATCCCAAGTTGATCAAGATATCTTAAGAGAAAATGAAGCAGATGATTTAAAAAGTAAGTATCAAAGTTAAATTTTTTAATCCTATCCAAGCTAATCTAGCATCATCAGTTTAAATTATTAAAAACTGCTAAGCGAACATTATTTATGAGCTTATGATGGGATACCCTGCTAAGCAAAGTATTCTATCATAACAAAGCACATTAGAATAAGTCGAGTCTTTGTGCTTTATCAAAGAGAGAGAGTAAAGAGGCAAGGTATACTTAGTTCTGTTGTTGATTAATTGCAACTATGATTTTTGGAATGTTTTCTTTAAATAGTTCTGCCAATATTCTTGAAATGCCTTGTAATTTATGATTTAAACATGAGTTTGATTCTTTTCTGTGTTTGATCATGTTTTGTATTCATGATACATTTATCGCATTTTTGAGTAATATTTTTTTTTAAATAGAATATCAGGTAATTCTTTTAATAGAATATCTGGTACTTTTTCCAGTGGAATATCAGGTAAAAAGTCTACAATATTTGTTATTGAACAATTATTGTTTTTTAATTAAAAATAGTTCATAACTTAAAGACTTCTGGGAATTTTTGTGTAAGTAGTTTTTTTCAATTAATTTTTGAAAAGCAATGATTTTTCTCACACAATCAGTTTTCAATATCATCCTGAGGCAAATCCACATTTTAAAAAAAAATTGTGAGATTATGCTAATCTGTGTTTTATTGCCTATACGTTTTAATTTAATCATACATTTCAATAATGATTTTGAACATTGGATATGCATGCAGTTATAGCCAGGCGTGGTTTACAAATTATGGCTTTATACATATTTTACACAATATTGCATTGTGTACCAACATGGGTTACAAATCTTAATTATCTTTAATTTAAGGATAAACATTTATTGATCATTTTAAATGTGATTCTGTTATTTTTTTTTAATTTAGCAATTTTTTTTCTATCATCATACATTAAATTATGTGCCTTATAATATCATAAGGGATTGAATAAACTTTTATGATAACCTTTTCTTTTTAATGAAGTTTATTTCATAATTCAATAAGTTAATTTTTTTAAAAATACTTTTCGTTTTCTATTTTGTAAACTTTTGTCATTAGAATAGTTATTTATTTTGTTAATTAATTTTTTTATTGTGTTTTTTTCTCTTATATGTGAATAAATAAAATAATTGTTTCATAAAAAATTATCTTCACTATTTTTCTAAATTCATTTCAATGTTTTTTTTTTAATACTTGAAAAGCAATAAATTTGCTTACATGTAATTTTTTAAGAAATTATTTTTACTCTTGTAGCATTAAATAAAATCCATAAGTCTTTTCAATTTCAGTAAGTTTATGTTTCTGAAACAATGTATAGTTCCACCAGATTTATGATAAATTTTCCTACATTCTATTCAAATGATCCTTTTTGATTTTATAGCCTTTTGATAATATAGTTCAAACCTTGTTGTGCATAATAAATTTACCTCATGTTCAAATTGCTTGATGTGGTCTACAATTTAAAATATATATCTGGATTATTTTTTCAATATTCTTTGCATATATCATATAATATAATGATCATGCTTGTGGTTTTCCCACTAACTTGCATTATTCCTCAAATTAAATTTGTCCTGTTTACGAAAATCTGCCTTTATTGTTACTTTGCTTTTTACTCTGTAATTTACAAATTGAAAATTGCATGTATCCTACAAATGCTATTTACAAACCTAATCTTGCATAATCTGCAGACAATATTTTTATATCAAGCAGTGTGATTTATACCAACATGATTTGCAAATTCCCCATTAGGATTTATGTTTAAATAATTTCTTAGCAGAACCTGACTATTTGTCTTAACAAGATTTTTGAAAACCTATTGCAATTCATACTAACCTAATTTTTTGAAGAATGTATCAATATTTAATTATAAATCTCTCATTTTGATTTAGCAGAATTCATATTCATGTGATTGAATTGTGAACCTTACACTATGATGCATACTAAGAGATTTACGAACTGCTCATTGCTACTCACATTTGAAACACTTTTTGATTTGTATTTAAAACACTGTTTGCACTGTTGTGGCTCATGTTTTCTCAGTTTGCAAAACCCTTGCCTCTGTTTCCTTTTGATTGATAATTATGTAATGTGATTTGAAAATTGGATATATCTCTTAACTTTTTGCTCATAAATCAGGCATGAGATTCTTCAAACTTTTGGTGAATTTGTCAAATTTCTAAAATTTAGAAAAAATTAAATTTCTACATTTATTATGTATTTATTCTTTTTTAATCATGTATTTAATTTATCTGTTAAGTTTAACAGTTTTTCAGATTGTACACACATTTATATATTTATAAAAAACTTGTAAAGCATGTAAATATTTTAGCACATTTTGATCAAAAGCACATTTAGCACAAAATTCATATTCATGTGATTAAACTGTGAACCTTATACTATGATGCATACTAAGAGATTTAAAAACTGCTCGTTGCTACTCACATTTAAAACTTTTTTTGCATTGCCATTTGCATTTAAAACACTTTTTGCAATCATTCTTTGTGGCTCATGTTTTCTCAGTTTACAAAACCTTGTCTCTGTTTCTTTTTGATTCATAATTATGTAATGTGATTTGAAAATCGGTCATATCTCTAACTTTTTGCTCATAAAACAGGCATGAGATTCTTCAAACTTTGGTGAAGTTGTCAGGAGCTTTCAGACTCAAACTTTGGGAGAAAATAAATTTCTAAATTATTTGTTTATTCTCTTTAATCATGATTTATCTATTAAGTTTAACAGCTTGTTAGAACAGACACATTTTTATAAAAAACTTTAAGTAAGTATGTAAATAATTTAAATGTTTCCTTTTTGTGCAAAATAGTTTCATACTCTTTTTTATTTATTTTTTCATGACCATATTTTTCCCCCGTTCTGTTCTTATATCAAAAACAAATATTGAAAGAATTTTCTGTGGATAAGCAATCACATATGTGGGTAATTAATTTTTTAATTTATGTATTCATTAACATATATATATTTTCTTCAATTAGATGCTAATAAAGAGATGCTTGATTTGGACTACAGTGTGAAATATCTATCCTATGGCCATAGATTAGGCTATCATCCTGAAATATCAGTTAACATCAATGCAGGAAATATTTTAACTGCAAAGGAGCGTTGGAAAAAAGCATATCATGGAGTTAGAGAGCAGATACTGAAATCCAAGTTACATATTTCTACCAAAGATGAAGTCCTTAAAAATTGGCAGGAGCATAAAGCTCACCAGTCAATCTTAAGAGTTTATGAAGAGTTAACTGAAAGAAGGAAAATGCTTGAATTATTACGATTGAGTATTAACATTGGCCCGTCTGCTCCTGTTGATGTGGATACAAATCTTTTAACCACCGGTTAGTTCTGTTTTTGTTTTAATATAACCGTCCTTGAACAGCCGACCAAATTTTCAGTTTACGGCTACCAATGCCCAACTCCATTATTGTTATTATTTAATGCAATAATATTGTAATGTTAAATGTACAAGGAAGAGGTTCTATTAATTTAATTATTATTGAATGAGCTAGTAGCCTAAGCTGTAGAGTTTTTTTTTTTTGGGGGGGGGAGCGTTTGAGTTTTAAACTATAATAAAATATAGCATGTACAATCTATTACAGTAGTTTCATTTTTAAATTTGCTTTTGTTTGGGTCCTTATCTGCTATCTGGATAACAGACAAAAATCTAAATTCATAATACACTGGTATAATAAATGTCAGTGTAGAATACTTTTTTGAGTTTTATTTAATTTAGTTTATGTGGTGTTTGCCTTAAGACAAATTTATTTTCAGCAATTGTAGAAGAATTTACGATTTCAAGTCCGCTATCTAAACTGATTTTTTTCTCATTATAATGTTTTTTTATCATAATGTTTTTTTCTCACTATAATATAAATTGAATTAATTAAAATAAAGGTATACCTTTGTCAAATAATTAACAAGTTGATACATTGCTGACTCATATATTAATGATACATCACTGATGTATTGATGAGGTGACTTTTAGGTTTATCTAAGTTTGTTTGGATCCCAAATAATGAATAGGTATAATTTTAGGGCCAGGATTGCCTGGTTGGTAGGGCACTGGGCTCATTGTCCAAGAGGTTGTGGGTTCAATCCTCGCTGGCTGAAGACTCCTCACGTAGTATATGGTGACTGATGCACACCAAATCTGTTAGGTCACAAAGTCCTTTATGTTCGCATAACAAATCATTCCTCTGAGAGTACTGATTCAGGAGTTTTCTTGTCTTTTGGATTGGGTTCAAAATTACAAGGCTTTGGAGTTGAACATTAGTTGTCATAAACCCAAAATTGGATCGGCTGTTCAACGACGGTTATAAAATAAATATCATTTTAAGTGTCCAAATAGTGTTTGAGAAACATGCCATATGGCTCATCTTGCTCACACTAGGACAAGTGAAGAAACTTTTTTAACTTTTGAAATAAATATGCTTGTGAAAAAAGATTACATACCAAATCTAGACTAAAAAATAGGCTAGAAATATTAAAACCATGATTCATAGTCCTGTGGGTTAGAAATAAAGGTTATGCTGACTTTGGACGAGGCACTTCTATTAATGAATGAAATGAAAAACTAAAGCTACTAAAACAAACCAGTAATCCTTTGGTGCAAATTTTTTCTTGAACATAAATTTTATACTTTTTTATTATTTTGAATTAATTAATTTGGACTAAAGTATGTGAAAAGTATTATATTTAGCATTTTAATAATTTATGATTAAATATACAGTATGAAATACCAGTGTGTTTTTCTGTGTTAAAGGTAAAATCTTTCAAACACGGCTCACTTCCAAATTATAGTTTTTCGAATTTGCAGTTTTCTAGATGTAAGAAAGCAGTTGTTTATTATTGAAACTTCTTTAATTTACAAAATCATTATTGATAAATTTTGTAACAAAATTTTTTTTTAAAAATTTAAACTACTTTTTTTAATTTTAAATTTTAAAGCAAATATAATTTTGATAATCTAACAGATTTTAAGTAACTATTAGACTGTTTTTTATTATAAAAAAATAGCAAGATATAATTTTGCTAGTATTTAGAGCTTTGGAAAATAAATATATAAATGGGACATCGGTGTCCCATCTTCGTCAAAAGTTTAAAACTACTGCTTACATTGAGAAGGAAAAAACTGTTAGATGATTTTGAAATAGCATTTATAAGGTTTTTATGATCAATGGGTGAAATTGATCATAAAAATCTTATAAATGCTATTTCAAAATTTGCTCACAGTTTTTCTCTATTTTTTTATGATCAATGGAGGAAATATGAGGCTCATCCAGAAAGTAAGTTTCCCTATTTTTTTGAAAAGAAGAACTCAAACTTTCAGGATCCTATTTATTGGCAACAAGTACAACAATGCTTCAACTATTTTTCAACATAGCCACCACCAGAATTGAGACACTTGTTGTATCGTGGGATCAACTTTTGTATCCCTCTGTCGTAGAACTCTGTCGCTTGTGAATGGAACCAGCATGTGCCGAAAAAACCGGACACCCGAACACAAAATTCAACGCTTAGGACGCTGTCAGTACGAAAAGTGATGTGCACGGTGCTCTGGGACAAAAAGGGCATTCTGCTCATTGACTTCCATCCAAACAGCAAACGCTGACTGTTACTGTGAAACAATGAATAAATTGTGACGTGCCATTCAAAACAAGAGTCGTGTAATGCTTACTGCAGGTGTTGTGCTTCTCCATGACAATGAATGATCTTACTCCCAGCGATTTTCACGTTTTCTTACACCTGAAGAAATTTCTTTCCTCCGGTGAGCGTTTTGGCAACGGCGAAGAGCTGAAGAGGCCTGTCACACATTGATTCCATTCACAGCCGGCAGAGTTCTACGACAGAGGGATACAAAAGTTGATCCCACGATGCGACAAGTGTCTCAATTCTGGTGGTGGCTATGTTGAAAAATGGCTGAAACATTGCTGTACTTGTTGCCAATAAATAGGTTCCTGAAAGTGTGAGTTCCTTTTTTTAAAAAAATAGGGAAACTTACTTTCTGGATGAGCCTCGTAGCTGGGATAGCCTGGTTGGTAGGGCGTTGGACTTGTGTTCATGAGAACTTGAGCTCGAATCCTGCTAACCGAAGAATCCCCCTGTATTAAATCTTGAAATCTTTTGGGATCACAAAGTCCTTCAAGTTCCCATAACAAATCATTACTTCTAGAGGTACGGATCCAAGAGTTCATTTGTCTTCTGGATTGAATTAAAAATTACAAGGCTACAGAGTTGAACATCAGTAGTCATAGACTCAAATTTGGGTCGGCTTCTCAATGACGGTTATAATGCGGTAAATTGCTATTAGACTCCACTTATCCTAAACCATTAATGGTTCTTGTTGTAAATAATGAACTTCCCATTTATGCCAAAGTATAAGAAAATAATATTCATTGTTTTCTGATAAAATATCTGCAAATATGTAATTACATGGTTATATTTATGTTTTTCTACCTTATCGTTGCTTGTTTAACTCTTTTTCAATCTTACATGATGCAAGCTAGCCCCATTTTTTTTTTAAATGGCCTTAAACTTAATTCTGTAGCTGAGCTGTTTCTATTGTTATGAATACTTTTTTAGCTATTTACCTTTTCTTTTAGCTTGCTTGTTTAATTACTTTTCAATGTTACATTTTTAGTCCAAGCTAACTTTATATGCTTTTTAACAGGGCTAAAACCAAAAACTATAGCTGAACTAGTCTTATTACTACAAAGACCTGCTAAGCAACCTGCCATTTCTTCTAAGTCACATACTGAAGTACAAAATGATAATAGGGCTTCTTCAAGTAGCGAGTATGTAAAAGTTTATAATATTTTGATTTAAAATTCCTCTCTGAATTTTTATAGCTGAGTTAATTTTTTTGTTTTAAATTATCAAATGGAGAATACTGAAAAACAATCAACCCAATTGTTTCAAAGGTTATGAAAAGTTTTTACAAAGTTGTTTTTTTTTTTTTTTTTTTTTTTAATTTTAAAAATCAGATAATTGCAATCTCTTTTCCACATCTTAGTGTCAAAGCAAACAAAATGTATTAAGAATCAAAAAATGGTTAAAAAGGAAACATATTTGGAATGATATTTAGAATGAAATGATTGTTAAAATAGTTCAATAACTGTTACTCACAATAATTTTATTAAATATTTCTCAAGGATATAACATAATATTCATTTTCTCTAGTTGTCTGATCTAGTTCCAATTCAATCTTTAAATGTCGATAAACTTTAGCAATCTTTTTTGAGACCAAAACTGTTATGCAATTTTGACCAAACAAGTCCACATATAGAAAACATTCAATAGCTTCTGATCTACTTATCTTAAATTTTGAGTTACTTTTCTAATTGCAACTGTGATGATAAGTAAATGTTAAAGGCATCTCATTTTGTGTCTACTGATAATGGTCTAAACTAAAATAAAAAATAAAAAAAGAAGAGCCACTGGGTTGGAAAGAATATAGAGTGTTTTTCTGAAAGGACTGCCTTTTATGTAGTTATATAATTTTTATATTACAGAGTTTAAATTAAATTAAAATTGAGAAAAAATTTTGTCAAGTTCTTATCTAATAGAAAGTGATAGGAAACTGTGTATTGATTTTATTTGTTTGTTAGTTTTTTAAAATAAATTTTATGTTTAACATTTCTTCTATTATTAATGGTGTATGCTGTTATAGATTTAATAATAAAATTATTTTATTGTCTTTAAGATTTACTATGTATTTGACCCTTATCCCTCCAAAAAAATAGCACCCAATTAAACCAAAAAACCCACATGGGTTGGAGTTTTTAACCTCAGAGTATGAAAAATACTCAGTTTAGGAATTTTTTAAAGAAAATCTGATATTTTGATGTTAACGTAGGCCCCCATCCCTGAAATCACTTTAAAAAATGGAAATATTTGATATGTCAGCTTTTTTAGATAATGGAATATTTTTAGATTTAAAATAACCACCCTTGGGAAAAAATCACCCCGACAAACTTATTTTAATAAAGTAAAAACTTTTAGAATATATTTTTGCATTAATATTTTTTTTTCAGTTATATTGTTTTATTTATTAAGGGATTGTAATTGATGTTTTGGAACTTTTCTTTTTCTATATATTTATTTTTCATTTCAGTTCTCAGTTTGCTTTTTCAAGTAATAGCTCTACTTCAGATGAAGAATGCCCTAGACAGCACTATTACAACATTCAAGAAGTTGCTTTAAAGCAACCTTTTTCAACTGATTCTGAATCTCAAGTAAGACTTGTAAAACCATAAATAAAACTTTACTCTTTTTTTTAGTACCTTTTTTTAATACCTTTTTTTTTAAATATCCATACTATTTTTTAATACATATTGCGTGACCTCCTGCCAACTTCTTCAACTTTTAGCCAGAGATTTTTTCTAAGCATTAAAAATGATTGCAAAGTTTATTTTTTAACATTCGATTTAAGTAGAATTTGTTCACCATGAAATAACAATGAATCAAAGATGTAAATAAACTTGTATTTATTTACATTACTTGTTATTTACATTTTTTGGTTACTGAAAAAAGAAAATTCTTTTCATGTTATGACAGTAACCTAAAGCTAAACTGAAGGCTATGTTAAAATTTTTTTATATAATATATTATGGCTTGCACTGAGCGCAGTGCTGATGTAAAAATTCCTCTTTGATAGACGGGTGATGGGTTAGAGTCCTTTTGCCGCGAAGCATACTATGGGAGGTTTTTGTGGTTTTTCTCTCTATGTAATGCAATTTGAGGTTTGGTCTATCGAAAAGGTCCCCCTCAAAGGCAAATTTCTCTCAATACTTGATTCAAGAGTTCTCTTGCCTTTTGGACTGGTTTCAGAAATTTCAAGGCTATAGATTTGAGCATTGGTAATTATAAACTCAAAATTGGGTCTGTTGTTTAATCACAATTTTATATAAAAGAATTCTATTTTTATCAATCTACTATGCATTTCACATTTTCAAACATAATTTATTATTTTTAGTTTCTGATGGGACCTGAATTTGTAATAAATCAGCTAAAACCTCCTGAGCATGCATCTCCTTTTTGTAAAGATGAGGTAAGTACTTGTAATATATAAAAATGATTATTTTGAATTATTTGTGTAATGGAAAAGAAAATCATAATTATATTTCTATTTACAAAATTGTATTCATATTTGGTGTTATGTGGCCATCCTTTAAATAATTTAGCGCACAACCCTTGAAAGACGTCATAATTCATCTTTTATTTACTTTTTAAAAGATATTCTATAATTTAAGCAAGATTTTGATTCTGTGCTATTAAACATTGTCAACAAATAAATAAAAAAAAGGCCGAAAAACAGCTGATAGTTCAGGGTTATTAAAAATGCCACACTGCACAAAAGATTTATACATTTCCATTGTTGAGCAATCTTTTGCTTTTTGTGTCATTTTCTGGTTGTGTAATTTGATGATCAAAAATGACTTCCTGGGTCGTGCATAGCTATCAACTCTACTGGATTTTCCAGTAAACTACGTGATTTTGCCAGTTTCTCCTGGTCTACTGGTTTAATAAAAATTCTCCTGGTTTTTGAATATGTCAAAAAATTCCCTAAAATTGAGTAAGTTTCCTAAAAAAATCTCCATAGAAATCGAATTTTTTTCCATAATGAATAAGTGTCACTAATACATAAAGCGAACCTCATTTATAAAATTCAGTTAACTATCGTAGAGGAATTAAATGCCTATTACTATTCAAAATTATGAATAAACCTAATACATAACATTTCAAGTTCTTTTAATGTGAAATCATAAGTGGAAATTATTACAGTTTTTCTTTTTTGATGACTATAAAAATCCCTAAAATACCTTATGCTTAAAATAGTTAGTACATTTTGCAACAATTATCATGAAATTAATATTAGTTCGTAAAATCTATTGGACTTTTTCCTATCCGTGCCGGCAGCTATGGTCGTGGGATTTAACAGCAATGTGTGACTTTTTTTTTTAAATTGAAGGTTTATACTAAACAAGCCTATGATCACTCAAGTGGTAAATGATAAAATTAGGTGCTATATCAACAATGGAATTCAGCCACATTTACATAAAACAGTATTAAAAGTGTAGGCATGTGGCAGCAAAGCCCCTCTCATTACCTGGCTTTCCCTTACATTACTTTAAATCATGAATTAATAAATATTTTGCAATTTAAATTTAAAAAAAGCTATATTTTCTATCAAAATTACTATTTGGTTTAGTTTTGGGACACCTTATACTAGATTTTATTTAATAAAATAGTGGAATTCCTTATAACAAGTGCGAAAGAACTGCAATATATACTCATTACAACCAGTGCTCATAGGTTTGTAAAAAATTCATTTAAGTTCTGACTAAACTATAAATATAGAACTTACTTAATTTATTTTTTATTTCTGTACAGTACAAGAGATGTTGCAAAAAAAAACCAGTTCAGCATATAATTTGCTTTGAATTATCTTATTGTCTCTTTGTTATTGTTCTTTGGATAAGACTCATGACCCGAAAAACATCATAGACATCAAAAGGAAATTCGTGGACTTGAAAAACATTAATAAAAAAGAATTTTTCCAAGAAGGAATTAAAGCTTGGGAAGTGGAAATAAGTAGAAATTTTATGAATCACGAAAATATTTCTCCCCTTAAAAAGGAGCTATACTCTAATGGACTTAGCATTTTACCAACCAAGTGTTTCTGATTTCTACGTTATATCCGAATTCTGGTTAAATCAGGGTTTGATTTACATAACCAAGTTTGACTTAACATAAAATATTTTTCAGCATACACATACAAGTATTGCTCTGATGGTATAAAAATGAAATGTTTTGCTGATGAATAGTGTTTTTTTTGTTTGAAAAAAATCTTAAAACACCATTTTTTCCCTTTTAAATAAGCATAATTTTTGTTTTATCAAATGTGAAATTAATTATATTTTCCTTCTATAGGATATTAAGAAGTTTGCCTTCACAGTTGTTGTCCACTTGCTTTCTGGAGAGACTATAGAAATTGAATGTGTTCCATCTACAAATGGAAAACAATTGATGCAATTCATTTCTGATAAGCTTAATTTACAAGAACGATATTTATTTGGATTAGTTTTTAATTATGGTGAATATGTTTGATATTTGAATTTTTTCAGTTATTTCAAATATTATTTGAAATATCCTCAGTTACTACTGTTTACTTTTTATTCAATTTTAGTATGACTGTTTTAAATAACAATTTGTGTAATTTTTATTTGTCATTTAAAAATTGTATGTGAATTTCTAATTTTTTTTATTTTTAAGAAATGATATTGATAGTTCAGGGCTCTTAAAAAATGGCTAATTATGAATTTTTTGTTGGGTTGTGAATTTATTTGTATTTTTTTTCTTTCAAAGAAGTACTTAGAGTTGCTTATTATTCATTTGAATTAATTTTGTATTCTTAAATGTAGACTATTGACAGATAGTCTACAATTAATAATATAAAATTAATAGCTGTTAATTTTATGAATAGCTTTTGGTTTTTCAAAATTGTGAGCAATCTATAATGTAATTCTATTACATGATTGAAATGTTTTGTTTACTCAAAATATTAGAGTAAAGTTTAAAAAAATGTTTTATACTTGGTAAAGCCAATACGTAATGGGAAGGGTGGCACTACTTTCAACAAACTGTGTGTATTGAGTATTTTCAAAGACCTTTAAAGTATTACTCAATACCATTATTCTAGGAATACCTTTTGAGTCTAATAGATTTCATACAGTTGTTTTAGAAATTAAGTATTTTTTTTCATAGTGTGTGAGTTATGAGTGTTAGAACTAATGAAATCCCATTACTTCTGGCTGTATTCCTTGCTTATTTTTATTATTTCATTTATAGTTTTATATTTTACATGTTTGATTGCATAATTTTTTGTTTATAGTATGAATTTGCTTTCGTTGAACTACTTATACCTTTCTTTACAAACTATAATTTTTCTACTTTAGTTTTAGAATAGAGATAAAATTCCCGGAGGATTCCTTTGAAACATGTTTTAATTTAGTTAAACACAAAGTTGTTTTTGAACTGTTTAAATTTTCACTAGATTGCCTCCATGAAAATAATTATACTGAATCAAGTATAAGAAAACAATGCCAAATGAATATCGTTATTTATTTTTGGTTTCTTGGATGTGATTTTTATCATTTTTTTTTAATATTTAATTTGGTAACATAGGCAATATTTTTTTTCTAAGTATCTAAACCTTGTCCAAAACTTGCTTGTTCTTATTTGCTAAACTTACATTATTATTTTATAATATTATGATTTTTTTATTAGTTGTGCAAGTTTTATTATATAACAATTTAGTATTTAATTGGCAGATTTTAATAATTTTATTTAGGAAATAAAATAAATTGTTGATTGAAATTGGTTGCTAAAGTAGCTTGTTTGTATTTTTTATTATCTGTTTAGGTGGTGAATATACATTTTTAGAGAAAAAGCAAAGAATTAGAGATTTGCTTCGTTACGATGCAAATTCCACTATATTTTCTAACAACATGATGCAGCTTTATCTACGAGTGAAATTTTATATTGATGACATTCATCTTATGAGGTAATTTTTATTTTGCACATTTATTTTGTCTGTAAACAATCATTCTCTTCTTAACTGAAAATAAATTTTTGTTGTATTTGTTTTAGAACCGGTGTGTCAAGAAGACAAGTTTATTTACAACTGTTTCAAATATATAAACTGACATATTCAAAAAAATTTGAACCAATCACATACAAGAGGAAAAGTTATCCTCTATTCCAGGGCTCGAAAAAACCCAGAAATTTTACTCGTCCCCGAGGACGGCTTGTCCAACAATGTACCCGTCCTCCTTTGAAACTAACCCGTCGCTTCTAAATAAATAAAAATATAATTTTCTCTTATTTATTACAAACATTTACATAAATTGCACAATGAATTAGTAGTTACTAGGATTACAAATACTAGGATTACATTATGCAGTAATATGCATTACATTATATAGTATATACTAGGTTACTAATAGTAACCTAGTATTTCCTTTGTGAAATAATTTAAATGACAAAGGTCAAGTTATCTGGAATGTCAATTTATCCGAGGGTACTGCATTTTTGAAATGAATCAAATATCACGTTTGCCAGTTCCACAATCAAGCCAATGATTTACAGAGGTTTCTGCATAGAAATCTGAAAGGGGTTTTCCATTTAGGTAGTTGTTCATAACTGAGCTAAACGCTTCTTGTTTAAGACCAGTACGTAATGTAATTCATTGTAATTATTGTAAGTTCATTGCTAAAAGCCTCTTTCAACCGCTGCAGTACTCCCAGACAGAGAAAACATCAATTCCACCATGAGCAGTATGTTGCTGTATTTCTAGATTAGAGGGTCATTTTAGAAGTGAGGCGCTAGATTCTTGTAAGATAACAAAAATTGGAAATGTATCACGAACATTAACGGGAAAATGGCCGTCCGCGCGGACGTCGGATTCTAGAAATTTGTTGTCCGCGGGAAATTTTTGACCGCCGAGGACGGGCGTGTTAAATACGGTGATATGATCTTTCAGATCTCGGGGGTTTCATTCATTACAAAACGCCTTTAACATAAAATATATTTAATAACAAGAAGGATGATGATGATGTTACAGTGTTATGGAGGAAAACTGTGTAGAAACTAACTGATTTTACATTGCTGCGCAGAGCGCCATCTATTGAGTATTAGAAATAATTAATATGGAGAAATAAATAATATTAACACACTTCCCCCCGATGAACTCTTAGTTCATAACAATTTAGTCATTTCATATATTAATCAAAGTTATTTTTCTCAAATGTAAGGTACCAATATTTAAAATATAATATAATCTTACCCTTTACAATATGAGCCCTTCTTAATTATATAAAGATTATAATGCAATAATATTAATTGAATTCTTAAAATAATATGTTTTATGAGCATTAGTTCAAACCTTTAACAAATAAATGAAATTACCTTAACCTTATAAATGAAATTATAACCTTATAAATGAAATTATTGAAATTTAAGTAAATATCAATTGATGAAATTAAATTATCATATCATGAATAATAAATCAAGCAATTTTCACAACACAAATTCTTTCACATGCAAAATATTTCAATTTTAAACAAACATGCATTTAAACAAGAGAATATATATGTATGCATATTTTCTTTAAATCAAAGAAGTTCAAATAATATCTTAAGATAAACTTAATTTGTAAGTTAAATGAATATCTTAAGTAATATTGTAAAATAAAATGTTCAAATAATAATAAATGTGAATTTAAAGTTCAAATAGAATGTTCATATTAATTTAATTGTCCACTTCTAAATTATATAATAAATTTATAGGACGTTTTATTATTGACGTATCTGTTTTCAAAGCACATGCTCTTATTTTGTTATCACGTCCTTGAAATGTTTCCACAATTTTTCCAAGTTTCCACATGCTCCTTGGAAGTTTGTTATCATGAATCAAAACAATATCATTTACCTTAAAATTTTGATTACCTTTATCCAAATTTACATAATTGACAGCTCTTAAATTTAAAAGATAATCCCTTTTCCATTTCTTCCAAAATAGATTTATAAGTCTTTCTCGATATTTAAATTTTTTAATTATCATTTTTTTGTCAATCATGCAGTCAATACCGGATAACTTGACTGACGGTAAACTTATTAATCGTCTTCCAAGTAGCATGTGGGATGGCGTTAGAGGAAAAGTTTCTGGAGAATCTGTAGTCACGTAAGTAATAGGCCTCGAGTTAATCACAGCTTCTATTTCACATAGTACTGTTTCGAGTTCTTCACTAGATAAAGATGTTTTCCTCAGTAATTTCCGAAGAATGATTTTCATTGAACGAACCATTCGCTCGTAGAATCCACCCCACCAGGGTGCTCTTTCAACGATGAATTTCCACATTATTCCTTTTGAGGAATAAAACTCACTCACTTCAGAACTGCTCAAAATAGTCCACATTTTTTTCAATTCAAACTCTGCTCGTTTGAACGTCTGAGCATTGTCTGAATAAATTACAGAACACAGTCCTCTTCTGGAAATGAAGCGACGAAAAGCAAGTAAAAATGCTTCAGTTGTTAAACTGGAAACAATTTCCAGGTGTATCGCTCGTGTAACTGCACAGGTGCATAGCATGATGTAAATCTTACTGTCAGAATCTTTCACAAATAAGGGTCCAGCAAAATCCAGGCCAGTAACTGAAAATGGAGGTGACTGTTCTATTCTGTCTTTAGAAAGAGGAGCCATAATTTCTCTTCCTGATCGAACATTGAATCTCTTACATAAGACGCATCTTCCAATTATTGACTTAATAAATTGCCGACCTTTCGGAATCCAAAACTTCTCTCGTACCTGCGTTAGTGTGTCTGAAATACCAGAGTGTAGGGTCTTTTCGTGTGCTTCCTTCACTATCAGTTCTGTAAATTTAGTTTTTGATGGTAATAGTATAGGATGTTTTTCATAATAGTTCAAATTGGAGTTCTGTAGTCTTCCACCCACAAGTAGAATCCCTTTGTCAGAAATGAACGGATTTAAGTCTCTGATTTTTGAGCACTTCTGTAAATGTTGTCCTTCCTTTAAGCAATCTATATCCTTACTGTAGTTCTTTGCTTGTACGTGTCTCAACCAAAGGTTTTCAGCTTCTTCTAATTCTTCTGCAGTTAAATCATTTTTGATTCTATCTTCTTTCTTCACTCTCAAATTTGTTATAAATCTTCTAATCCAGGCTGTTATTCGGTAAACCTTCTTAATAGAACTAAATTTGTGGATATCGAAAATTGAATCGTGAACATTATTTTCACTTCCATAATTAACTGCAATAAATTTCGATCTCTTTTCTTCATCTACATCTGCTCTTCTAAAATTTTCTTCATTTTTCGGCCATTTTTCTTCGCTTAATGTCAACCATGTTGGTCCATTAAAAATAATTGCACTTGAGAGCAAATCATTAGCACTGCATCCTCTTGATATGATATCAGCTGGATTATCGTTTCCCTTTATGTACTTCCAATTAGAAGGATCTGTTAAAGTTTGGATCTCACTTACTCTGTTTGAAATAAATGTCTTCCACTGATTTGCATTTCCTCGAATCCAACTAAGGGCTATGGTTGAGTCAGAATATAGTATATAGTTGTTATTTATTTGAAACACTTTCCTTAAAGTATCCAATAATCTGGAACCTATAAGAGTGGCCATCAGTTCTAATCTTGGTAGACTCAACTTCTTCAATGGTGCAACGCGTGCCTTTGAAGTAACAAAGCTTACGCAAAAATTTTGATTTCTTTCATATCGAATATATGCAATCGCTCCATACGCCTTCTCACTTGCGTCACAAAATATAATTATCTTATAATTCCCTACTTCGGAACAGCTATCTTCTTCATGAAAATAATATCTTGGTAGTGAAAGTTCCTTTAATACATTTACTTCCTTATACCATTTTTCCCATTTCAGTCTTAAAATGTCTCCGAATTCCTCATCCCATTCTAAGCCTTGTTCCCATATTTCTTGAAGAAGAATTTTAATTCTAATCGTGAATGCTGTTATATATCCCATTGGATCAAATAATTTCGATGATATGCGTAATACGCTTCTCTTAGTATTTTTCACATTTTCCAAAGAGTCAATTAAAGAACTTAAATCTAAATTAAATTCATCCCTTAAAGTATTCCAAATTAATCCTAAAACCTTTAAAGGTACTGTTTCTTCACTAGGATATTTTTCAAATTTCGTGTCTTGCCATTTTTGGCATAACTCCTTAGAATTACTCTTCCACTTCCTAAGATTTATTGATGCATCCTTTAATATTAATTTAGTGTCCCTGGATAATAGTAGTCCATCTTCAATCGTATTTGTACCAGTAATAAGATCGTCGACATACAAATTTTCATTTAAAACCTTACACGCCAAAGGATGAGATTCTTTATAATTTTTGATATGATACTTTATTGTTCCAGCCAGTAAAAATGTTGATGATTTTACTCCGAAAGTTACGGTTCTATTGCGAAAAACCTCAATTTTCTTGGGAGGGAATTGCTCTGACCAAAGAAATCTAAGATAGTCCCTATCATGTTCATCAATTAGCAATTGTAGGAAAGCCTTTTCACAATCAGCAATTATTCCTATCTTAAACTCGCGAAATTTTAATAGTAAAATTAAAAGATTGGGGTTTAGATTGGGACCCGATAATAAGTTATCATTTAGAGAGTAGCAATTTTTTTCTTTAGCCGAAGCATCAAAAACTATCCGTAACCTTGTAGTTTGTTTATCATTTCTAATTACTGGATGATGAGGTAAGTAATAAACCATATTTGGAACTATTGATTTATCATTAACAGGTTCTATTATTCCTTCCGATAATTGTTCTTTAAAAATACTAGCATAATTATCAAGCAAAGAAGGATTCTTATTAAAACGCGATGTTAAACTACTTAACCTTCTTTTAGACAAATTAAAATTGTCAGAAATGTTTACCTCATCTTTAAATGGTAATTTACGTATTTGCCATCCTGAAGTTTTATATTTTGTTCAAACTGTTTTAAAGTTTCTTGCTCTAAAGGTGTATTCTGAATTTTATCATTTATGCCTAAGCTTTCAATATCCCAAAATTTCCGTAACTGTAAATTTATATCATCACAAGAATTATTTTCATTAGTTAATTCCTCACAATTAAATTTTTCCTTACAATAACATAAATTTTCAATGATAGAGTCATTTTTTAAATCTGAATGAGTAATCCCAGTTACGCTTCCGCCGAGTAATGTTTCGACATAAAACAAATCTTTAGTCAACTCCTTTATGTACCCAGTGTGGAGTTTCCAATAATAATCTGCTCCAATTAATATATCAATGGAATTTATTCCTTTCGAAAGGCATAAATCAGTAAGCGCAAAATCCTCAAGCAGCAACTTTATTTTATTATTATGCGGTGGGAAAGAAGCACGTGTTATGGTACTTGAAACCAATAATTCGAACTCTGACCTTCGAGTAGGATATTTTTTATTGCTTATACTCGCCTTTACTATATCAAATGTTTTTTCTTGTGGTTCACGGCTTCCAAAAGTATAAACTAATAAATTTTCCTTTCTTATTATCGGGAGATTAAGCTTTTGAGCTAATTCTCTAGTAATGAATGACCTCATCGATGCGGAATCAAATAAAATATTTATCTCCTGCGTTTTATCTGCCAAATGTAAATTCGCAACACATGTTTGTAAGAACACTGATTGAAATTCCCCCTTTTGTCCCTCTTCGACATGAGAAACGCTGGCTACAACTGTATTTTTTTCTGCGGTTTCTTGCGAACTTTCATTTTGAGTTTTCGGAATTCCAAAACAAATTATTTCGTGATGAGATTTACTATTACATTTTTTACAAGGACTAATTTTACTCCTACATTGTGAACTTAAATGTGATTTACGGAAACATTTAAAGCAACGACCTTCGCGCATTAATCTATCTCTTTTTTCAGAAACCGACATTTTTTCACAAATAAATGAATCATGTTCTGATTTACAAAATACGCAATTAAATTTTACATTAGTAGCCAATGCTGAAGCTGTGGGAATATTCGATCTGAACTGTTTTTTGTTATTTATTACTTCCCTGGAATTATAATAATTATAGTGTTTATTTTTCTTAGCATTATCATGGAATAATGTAGATGATTCGCGTACTTGAATTTCTTCCTTAATAAATTGAATTAATTCCGATACATTAAATTCTGATTTTGATTTTCGTTTGCGGTTGTATTCTAAAGTTAAATCTTCTGGTATTAGTTTTAATAATATAGGGCATAATAAGTGTCCATATGTTCCAGAGACTACATTTAAGCTTTCTAAAGATCTAATGTTTACTTCTAAATTATCATATAAATTCCGTAATGCTCTAATATCACTAGAATTTTTTACGGGATCAAGATTTAATAGACGATTCATATGACTATTAATCACTAAATCTTCCCGCCCAAATCTATCTTTTAACAATTCTATACTTTTGATATAATTTTCTTTAGTCAAAGCAAACCCTTTAATAGCATTTAATGCAATTCCACCCAATAAACTCTTTAAATAAGTAAATTTTTGTATCTCAGTTAAACTTTCGTTTTCATGGATCGCGATTTCAAATTGATTCCAAAATTCAAGCCATAATGTTGTTTCTCCGTAAAATTTGTTTATGCTTAGTTTTGGGAGTTTAACTGCATTACTTATTTCTGGAACAAATTTAGATTGTGCGCTGTTAAATGATTCTTCTCCTCCTCTACTTTCTTTATTGTTTTCTTTCAAAAATCTTGCGATTCGAGATTGCCACTTTATTATTTTTTCCGAATATTCTTCAATTCCAGTAATTTCATTTTCTATTTCCTCACTTTCAATTAGTGGTTCAATTCGATTATTTATTGCTTTTAAACTTTTATTTTTATCAATTAACTGTTCCTTATAATCTATTAATTCTTCGATCTTTTCTTTAGTTTCAACATTATCATCATTCATCAAATTTTCAATTTTTGTTATTAATCGAGTTGTTAAAGAGCGAATTGTTTTTCTTTTATTTTTCAAATCATCGTATGAATCCATTATTTAAATCAAGTGCACTCACCTTTAATCAAATTCTTAGCTCCAGGTTGGTGCGCCAATCTTAGATACGGTGATATGATCTTTCAGATCTCGGGGTTTCATTCATTACAAAACGCCTTTAACATAAAATATATTTAATAACAAGAAGGATGATGATGATGTTACAGTGTTATGGAGGAAAACTGTGTAGAAACTAACTGATTTTACATTGCTGCGCAGAGCGCCATCTATTGAGTATTAGAAATAATTAATATGGAGAAATAAATAATATTAACAGGGCGGACGGGCTGTTTTTCGAGCCGTGCTCTATTCTATTTTTAAATGAAATAGCCAAATGGGTTTTCGTTTATTTTTCATTTTAGGATGCAATATTTGTAAACCATTAAGATATTTATAAAATATCTCTGCGTAATTAAGTACTTACTTTTGAGTATAATTACTATGGCTCAAACTAGCTATGTACTGTGTACCCGTAAAGATTTCAACTTGCAAAAGAATATCCCTATCTGGTATCAGGAGCCCAGACTCAGAAGACCTAGTACCTGGATCCGGTCAATTTTACTAGGTATCCAGAGCTAGGAAACACTGTTTTATGTTTGAGACAACCTTATACAGATTAATAGTAACCTTAAAACTATTCATAAAGATAATTATTGTTTTCAAGATCTTTGTATTCTAATAGTTTCTTAATTCTTTAAGCTGAAATAACAGTTTAGGCACTTCATATTTTACTGATGAAATTTTAATTCAAGGAAACATTCCATGTTGCTCAAAAGAAAGTCATACAAATTTAGTAATATATTTCTGAAAACTTTTTTATGATAGTTAAATAAATGAAATCTTTACCTGTGTTCATAGAAAGATTCAATTTTCCCTGCTTACTTGAACCAGGAAAAAAGTTTGAACCTATTACTTCTCATTGTTTAAACTTTAAATGTAGGTACAAACATTTTCTGCTAGTAAAATTTGATAAATATCTGGACCTAATATAATTCTAATTAGTTATGCAATGCATCTTACTGAAATTACTGTAATCAAACAAAAAGTACAGGATTTGTTCAAAAAATTCTTTTTGACCTTTTTTTTCCAGGAGGGGAATATATATATATAACGTCGTTACCGAGTGGAAGGATTAAAACAGGTCTTCGGTCGGGAAGGAGGGTACAAAATTTATTTATTAATTATTAGAACAGAGCAGTCATGAAAATATGTAAAAGTGCACACGAAAACTTGCCCTCCTTGGTTATATGTTAGGGAAAATCTTGCAAAGTAAAATCCGTAAAAAAAAGTAGCAAAGTAAAATGTCTTAATTTAGGGAAAGAGGGAAATCTTAGTAGTTGCTATTGGTTTATGAAATAGATCGAGCATTTCCCACACAGAGCAAAGGGAAATATGTCCTTCTTTTAATTAAATGCACACTTGAGCCAAAAATAGATTTAAGAACAGGATGTGGCTTTTAAAAGTGTGAGAAAGTATTTCGATTAGAATAATTAATTAGAATAACATAAAAATCAATTGAAGCTTTTTATGTTACATCCCCCCTCGCCAAAAATGTTTAATTACAATAATAAATTTTAAAAATTATCCATTTGCAAAATCTTCCCTCTGATAGAAGCACAATTAAAATGAAAAATATCAAATTTGTAATGTTGACAATATATAAAAGTAATATAAATTATAAAACATTTACATATGTTCTCATTGTAAAAATTTTAACACAATCAAAAATCTGTAGTAGCATTATCAGCAATTTTAGGATTTTCATTTTCAACAATTTTTTTGACTTAACAGTTTTTTCAGTTTCAAAAGTATTTTGTTTAAAGATCACATTACAGTTATTCTCCAAGAAGTATTCCTTATAATACCAATTTATGTTAACTCTTCAATCATGATGACAAAAATTTATAAACATTTGTTAGATATGTGTAATTTAAAATGTAAAACACAAAATACAAAAAAAAAAAACAGTTTTACAGGAGAAATTTCAATCTGAAATTAGATTTGAGTTTTGTTTACCTTGTTAGAAAACAAAATAAAAATTTTTAAAAAAAATTGACACAGTGGTTGTTATTGTGAAGTCCAAGATTTCAGTATTGTCTTTATTTCACTTAATTTATTATTTACCTTTCATATTTGTCTCCTTAATAGCAAAATACTTGAAAATTTCCTGAAATTAGGAATTTATTAATTTTCTTGGATTTGCACAATTCTGTTAACATGATTTTGACATTGTTACGCACCATTATCATATTTAGTCTCAAGAATATTAGAAAACACAAGATCATTTTCAATTCTGCTATTTGAAATTATTATTTTTTTTATATAAATATATTTATTTATTTATTTATTTTTTTTAATGTCCAAAATTTGCCTTCTGTAACATTTTTTCTTTTCTTTTTCTCTCTTATTTTTCTTTCTACTTTCTTTATATTTATACTTTTCTTTCTACATTTTTTTATACTTTAATTTTCTTTCTTGGTATTTTTATTGCAATTATTAACCCGGATTTCAGGAAATATGTGTAAAGACAAATTGCTTTTTTAATCAGAAAAGGTGATCAGTCTTCTCAGATTTTACATTACAACCCGTTTAACACAATTTATCACTAATTGAAATCCAAAACAAACTTTCAAATTTAATATGGTATTAAGGTAAATCAGTTTTTAATTTTTGACTGATCTAGCTATTTTCCTTATTTTTAATCTAAAGTGCAAGTTTGGTTAATTTGCAAATTACCTTTTATTTATTTATTTTTTTCATTTATATCTTTCTTTCTTTTTGGACATAATTTTTTTTTTTCAAAAATTTTAGTTTGGATATTTTTTAAAGTAATTTTTGTGTAGAGATCTTAATTGGTTATTTAATTTGTCACAATTGTGTGTTAGAAAATTCAAATATTTTATTTCTATTTCTTACGTGCTTTTGAAGTGAATTTGGTTACTAATACTTTTCAATTTGTGTTTGATCATTTTCCTATCTGTATGCTGGAATTGTCACTCAGCAATAAGAGACTTTGTTTTTTTATGGACATATCTGAGCTACAACTGAGCTATGAACTAATTACCAACATTGGATTCAAGCATTAATGTTTGGTTACTCATTTCTCGTCGAATTAACGAATTAATCGCATTTCTCAAGGTGACGAATGCTTATCTCTGGCCCTGAATAATATAGCTAAGTTTTGATTATTTTTCAATAAAGAATAAATTTATTTCTTTGTAAAAAATATTTATACTTCATCTTTTTAAAATTTCGAATATTTGGTATTTAACTACAGTAGGGAACCGATTATCCAGAACGATCGGGACCATCGCTATTCCGGATAACTGATTTTTCCGGTTTTCTGAATCGTTACAAAAAGCCGTTTTTTTATTGTTAAACCCAACTAAAAATAGAAAAATATTTAGAAATAATCTTAAAAAGAAGAAAAAACGATGAAGTAATACACTAATGATTATTTCTAAAATGATGGTAAGGTAAACATCTTTCAAAAAAGAAAGAAAAATCCTAAAATCTTATGAGGAAAAAAAAATTTTTTTTTAAAAATAGCGGGAAAATTTATCGAATTTCGTTCCGGTTTTTTAGTTTTCTGATTTCTGGATAACGAGTTCTGTACTGTATTTAGCCAAAATCACTATTTGGTACATCCCTTGTTGAAATATGTTATAATTATGAAATATTTGTTTTGTGATTTTTTTATTTTTGTTATTAGGACTATGAAACTGCGACATCTTTTCTATCTTCAACTGAGAAGGGATTTTCTGGATGGTCATTTTTATTGTGATAATGATTTAGCTTTTAATCTCGGCTCCATAGCATTACAATCTGAGTTTGGAAACTATGACTCTTCTGTTCATGGAAAAGAGTATTTTCTGTTAGAACATTACTTGCCTTTCTCTATCATTAAACAGTTTAATAGAAATGATGCAAAAATCAAGCTTTCTAGACAACATGATTTGTTGAAAGGAGTCTCAAAACAAATGTCAGAGTTGAAATTCATTCAGGTATCTAGAACTTATTAAATTAGGTGTAAAATATTTTTTTTAATAAAATTATTGAGTGATTTGGATTGTTGATATTTTCTGAAATGTATGTTTTTAAAAAATGTCTTTCATAGCAAGCAAAATTAACATTTCATAAACCTTACTAAAAAGATGTGAATAAATGACTCAAAATAGTATTGAAAAGATTATTTTTTTATTGTTTAAGGTTTTTTATTATTGATTTTTGGGTTAACCTCCGACATTTGAGATTTTTACAAAATATATTTTTTTAGTGATGTTGAGCAAAAACAAAAATTATTAAAACAAATAGATATTTTAATAAACCTTTATTAGAACTTAAGAACAAGACCATATGACCCCCAGATCAGTTGTTTCATGTGTTTGCTGAAATTTTTTATATGTACAGGGATGAGATTTTTCCGCTTTTTAGCGGATTTCCGCTTTTTTCACTTTTATCACTTGAATTTCAGCTTTTTTGTCAAAAATTCAGATTTTTCTAAAAATTTCACTTTTTTTTTATAAGTATTCCGCTTTTTCAGAAAATTCACTGATTTTCAAAGAGAAACAGAAAATTCAAACTAAATAGCAGCTACCAAACCTTTCTCATTTTTACTTATTTTAGCTATTTTCTCTCCTTTTACTCACAGCAGATAAGATTTTCCGAATTTTTTACCCGCCCTCCAGATAGATCCGATTTTTGTAGTTCAAACGACGCTCCTTCTGACAAGCCTTTTAGAGGTCCCAAGCCTGGAATCTGCTAATATCTCGATCTTATTCACACGATTTTAATATCAAACATAGCTTTTCATATTTGCGTGTTGCGATTCTGATTCACGTGTTTTAAGTATTGTATATTGCGATTCTTATTAAGGAGACTTAAAAATCCGATATTGTGATTCGTATTTACGCCTTTTTAAAAACCTATGTAGCGATTCGTATTCACACAAGTTTAAAATTCAATGTCTTGATTTGCTCATGCGGTTTATAATATCAAACATTGATTTTCGTATTTATACGTTATTTTAAAATAAGGCATTGTGATTCGCATTCACGCATTCTAAAAATTCAGAATTCTTATTTATGCAACCTAAAAATTACGCATCATGATTCGTATTTGCGCGATCTAAAAATTATGAATTATGATTTGTATTTATGCGTTTTAAAAATTCTATATCCCAGTTTGTATTTTCTCATGTTCAAAATCGTATATCTAGTTTCATATTCATGTGATTTCAAAATTCATAATTGTTATTCATATTCACGCAATTTTAAAATCAACTATCACGATTCTTGTAAGAAGTAAATCTTTTTTAATTAGTTGCTATAAAGGTGACTGTTTTTCTAACGACGATTATTAGTATATGTAAGTGTTACAACATCAGAGAAACTGGAAGGGAATATATTCAAAACTTACATTCTGTGCTTGCAAAGAAGAAAAAATAGGATTTGTCACAAGATGTTTGAAGATGGACTAACGACTAAATATAGCAAACAAAAGCAATCACTTAAAAAGGCATTTAATTAATTTATTTATTTATTGGAAAAAGAGTTAACTCATCATCAAAATTTTATTTATAATTGCTGTTATTTATGCTATAAAATGCAAAATTCTTATCAAATAAAAAACAATTATCTAAACAGTTGCTGATTGTCATGTAATTTTTCAAACTAAAATAGCAATTTTTGTATGTTAAGGAGTTACTATATATTTATTTCTACTTCACTGTTATTGATATGTTTCAAAGGGCTCTAGTTAGATTAGACTATAATATGAACATAATGATTCGGTCCATTGTTAAAGTTTTTTTTTTCCAATATAATTTAAAAAGTAATATTACTGATATATTTGCTATAAATCACATAACAGTATTTATTAAAAGAAATGAAATATTAATGTATATTCTCAGTAGTTTTAATTTGCTAAACCAGGTAGTTTTTCAAGTAATAATTGTCTCTTATGTGAACTGAGGAAAAATATAATTTCCAGCTTTATTTTTTCAATTGGTAATTTTTATTTTCACTAAATGTTAAGTATCAATGTAATCATTTATATAATAATAGATTAGTACACAATTGCATGTCAACACATTATTTATTACCTTAAACTGTCTGGATTTTATTATTAAAGGATTGCGCTTGCGTAAAATTTACTATCGTGGAAATTCAGCTTTTTTGCCTTTTGGCTAATCTCATCCCTGTATGTAGAGATGAGCAAAAGAATTTTAGATACCAGTTTATTAATATATTAATACATTACCTTTGCTATCACTAAAAAAAATCTTTTCTGATACTATGGAAATTCCATATCAGTTGGTCGTTATGTTTTACATTGTGCTTAGTCTCCTTATGTTAAAATTTCTTTATTAAAATTATTTATATTAAGTAATTTTGTAAATTAATTTTTACTAAAATTTCAATTTTACTAGAAATGAAATAATTAGTTTAAACTATTGCTCATTAGAAATGGTACAAAAAAAAAAGTCTTTACAATATCATTTATATTTATATAAAAATTGTTATTACTGAGAATTCCTTAACCTTGGAAACCTCGGTTAAGGAAGGAAACCAGATTTTTTTAGAATCAAATTCAAATGAGTTTGATATTCATAAAAGCTGAAAAGTGAATGCTTATCTTTTTCAATAAAAGTCCTCTCTTCATATTTTGCTTCTAGTTTTAATTAAGATAATAAATGGATGCTGACATACTTGACCTTTAAAAGTATCAATTTTTATTAAATTTCTTGTTCTATCTTCTATAAAAACTTGCTATTTAGATGAATTTTTTTTGCTATTTAGATGGAAATTTTAAAAAAAATTCAATATAATGAAAAATTTTTATATCTTTTTTAGGCTTATATGAAGTCTCCTGAGTATGGCAGTCATTTTTATAAAGTTTATCAGGTATTCATAGCTTTTTGATTTATTGTTTATAGAAAATGAATTTGATTTTTCATATTTATAAACTTCTTTCCAGCTATTATTCTTATATATTCCCATATATCATTAGTGCTTTATTTTTTTTTATATCATATGCTTTATTTTGCCTCAAAATATAAATTTATAATAAAAATATATACTTAAGCATACCTAATCAACATTCATGTTATTTTTAGCATTATAATCTGGTAAAACAAGTCTTAACTCAATGCTCTTGATCGAATTGTAAACTTTGGCCAGGCATTTAGATTGGTTTTAGATCACTCTATGTTTTAATTTTTTTTAATAGAAACTAAAGTATTTTCACTTATTTATATTATTTTTCTCTTCTTTAATTTGCTTGGTGTTAGTTTAATTTTTCAGATACCATTACTAATTCATCTGTGGTATTTATAACTGATTTCACTAATTTCAAAACCCTGAAATTTTAATCTAGTGTTTTGATAAATACTTACAAAGTGTAGTACGAATCTAGATCTTCTATCTTTTCAATGCCTCAAAGAAGAAGAAAAATTCTTTTTAAATTTCCATTGCTCCAAATGTTACTAAACATTACAAAAATAACATTAAAACAATGTCAAATGTTAAAAAACTTGACAACTTAATTTTTTTCTCTCAATTACTTTAATATAGTCTCAATTTTACAAAAAATAGAGAAAAAATATTTAAAATTAAAGTCATGAAACTCTGCTCAAAGAAATACTATTTGCTGTGTTTACTTTTAGAAAATATATTGAAAACAAACCAAATGCGTGAAAAGACATATAAGTTGTTTACCTTTTTTATTTCACACTTACTACAAATTTAGCTTGTGACTTCAAGTGTGAGTAAGTAACTCACATTTAACTGTGTTTTAGTTTCAAATTAACAACTTAAATTGTGGAACTTATCTGGTCGCTTATTTCATGTTATAGCCAGTAAAGTTTTAGAACCCTCAATTATTATCCGTATAAATAATTACATTATGTTGTGAAAATACCATGGGAGGTTCTCATGGTCTTCCTTTCCATGTAACGCAAATGCAGATTAGCTTCATCAAAAAGTCCTCCACGAAGGCAAATTTCTCTCAATACTCGATCCAGGAGCTCCCTTGTCTTCTGGATTGGGTTCAAAATTACAAGGCTGCGGAGTTGAACATTAGTAGTCGCAAACACATAAAACTGGGTCGGCTGTTCAACAACGGTTATTAAAAATAAAAAAAAATAAGGATTTTAAATATATACATTAAGGTCTTAAGGAAAGATCCTGTATAGTCATAACATGCCAGTCACCAAAATTGTTTTTCTTTTTTTTTTTTAATTAATTAATTTATTTTTTACATCTTTGTAGGATAAAAGAAATCTGTCGTCAGCTGTTTGGCTAGGAATAAGACCAATTGGAATAGATGTGTATGACAACTTATCTGGTAAAAGGACTGTCACACAAACTTACTCGTGGCAAAATATTAAACGAATATCATTTTCTAAGAAATATTTTTGCATTGCTCCAAGTAATGAAAATCATTTTGGTAAACATGTTATCTATAAGTTTTACACTGCAGAATTATCCAGGTAAGATTTAGTTACTTTGTTTATCATTTCTATTTGAATATTTTTTTGATTCTCATACTTAAAATTTTTATCTTTTGTTATAGGAGTCAGTATTTGTTTAGTATGTCAATGGCTCATCATAAATTTTTCTTGAAGTTAAGATCAGTTTCTAAAGCGTCTGAAATATTTTCAGAAGGTAAGTTTTTATTTTTATTTTAGTAATGGTTATGATTTATGTTATGAAATTTTTCACCACATTTTTATGTATTTATTTGTAGATTTAGAGGAAGATCATTTATGTGATTGTTCAAAAATTGAAACCGAAAAGGAAATGGTTTGTGATCTTTATGACTCTCATGAAAATTGTCTATTGAATGAGAAAACAGTAAACAGGTAGAGTTAATTTCTTTTTTCTGTTTTTCTTTTTTTGAAGATTTATTTTAAGCATTTTGTTTTGTAATACAGTCGAACCTCGCTAACTCGAACCTCGATTTCACGAATTTTTCGATATCTCGAAGAAGAAAAAATTCCCTTCAGATTTCCTATACACTAAATGCTAAAAAAAACTTGATTTCACGAATTTTTTTTTTTCTTATCCCTCGATAACTTGAATTTTTTTCTCCATAAATAGTGTAGATTTTTTTTTCTGAAAATAAAAAAGTATTAAAAAAAAAAAAATAAAAAATTTTAAGAATAGAAAACCAATTCTCATAATGATAAACTTTTTAAAAAAAAATGGACATAAGGAAGTCAGTGGCATGGAATGATGTGTCTCTCTCTCTATGATAATGAATGGCTTCAAGAAGGCTGGATTCATTAAAGATCACGAAAGTAGTCAAATAATCAATATCGTTAATTCTGCTGAAAATTACACCGAAAATGATCGGGACAGATTGACTGGACTCATGACACTTGATGACTTGGAATTTTATAACTTTGTAAACGTAGATGATGCAGTAACAGTGTGTGGTCAGTAGCATGACAATGATATCATTGCTCAAACGTAAGCTTCTTGTGAACTATCAGAAGAAGAGGATGAGGAAATCGAAGATTTACCACCCAAAGCACTTTCCACCCAAGATTTACCACCCAAAGCACAAGCACTTTCTGCAGTGGACACTGTAAGGAGGTTTATTTGAGAGGCAGCCAAATATGTCAGAGGAGACATTTAAAGCTATAGTCCACTTAGAAAGTGCTGCAGACAAACTTTCTTACACATCTCTTAAGCAAACAACAATTGAATCTTTTTTTAAATGAAAGTGTAAAAAGTGTAAATAAGTTATGTAAAGAGCATTTTTCTTTATTCTACCATCGATAACATGCGATTTTCGATAATTCGAATTTTCGGTATCTCGAATTTTTTCTCCTCTCCCTTCAAGTTCGAGATATCGAGGTTTGACTGTATTTTAGTTGCAATTTAGTATCAAATATGCCAATAATTAAAGAGTAACTATTTTTTAAGCATCAAAGAATATACTCTTTTAAGCAAGTTTTATTAAATTTTTCATGATTAAATAAACATTTTGTGATCCAACCTGCTTTTAGTTTATTCTTGAAAACAAGTTGCGTTTATTGAAACATCAAAATTTATTATAAATTTTTTGGTTGGTCTAAATTTTGTAGTTAAAATAAAAATCCTTTTGATATTTTAAAATATTTTAATAAAAGTTCCAATGAGTACCTTCTTTAAATTTTATTTTATTAAATATTTTTAATAAGTTATTAAGTCATATTTGGAAAACTCCAAAATGAAAATAGCTGATCCAAATTTATTATTTGAGTAAAATGTCAAAAGAAAAAAAAAATTTTTTTAAAGTGTCCTGTGCTCTGAAGTTTGTGATTAAATATACTTTTTCTTTTATTAATAATTTGGTGTATGCTCATGATAGTATGAAATTATTATAATAACTTTGATTTTAAAATATATGCAGTTCTTATATCTGTTGAGGTAATCAGTGCATAAAAAGATTTAAAAATTATAATTTTACTTGTTGGGTACATTGCTGATATTTACTAATAAAAACTTTTTGTGCAGATAATGTCTGTATAGGGCGACACTGAGACAATAAAACCATTTGGTGCATAATTTTTATTAAACATATTTTTCATACTTTTTTTCAATTGTTTTTGTATTAATTTAGGTCAAAAGTATAAGCAAAAAATATCATTTTTAGCAGTGGTGGCTCAGGGGATAGAGCGTTTGCCTTCCAATGAGGTAAACCAGTTTCGAATCCCAGAAATGACAAGTCGATATGAATTCCGCATTCGGCTTGCACCGACTGATGCTGATATAAATATCCTCAGTGGTAGATCGATCATGGGTTGGAGTCCCCTTGCTGTCAGGCTAACCATGGGAGATTTTTGTGGCTATCCTCACTATGTAATGCAAATGTGGGTTAGTTCCATCAAAAAATCCTCCACGAAGGCAAATTTCTCCAAATACTCGATCCAGGAGTTCCCTTGCCTTCTGGATTAGGTTCAAAATTACAAGGCTACGGAGTTGAACATTGGTAGTCCAAAACCCAAAATTGGGTCGGCTGTTCAACAACAGTTATAAAATAAAATAAAATATGTAGCGTTTTCCTAATTTATGGTTATGAAATACAGCATGAAATATGGTATCTTTTTCTACATTAAAGGCAATCACGGCTCACTTCCAAACAATAATTTTTCAAATTTGCACTTATTGGTAATTATTTAGATATAAAAGAAACAGTTCTTCATCTTGAAATTTGCACTTATTGGTAATTATGTAGGTATAAAAGAAACAGTTCTTCATCTTGAAAATTCATCAATTTACAAAATCAGTTATTGATAACGTTTTGAATATGAATGAAAAAAAATATTCACAAGCATCTTTTTTTGAATTTTACATTTTAGTAATTTAATAATCAGATTTTTTTTTAGTAATTATTAGATTGTTTTCTTTAATTAAAAATTCCAAAATATATTTTGCATCAGAAAAATATAAAAGGGACATCGGTGTCCCATTTGCCTTAAGGCGGCACGGTACCAAAAAATAAATAACTGTTATTTTAAATTAAAAAGCTTAAAATACAAAAGATAATGAAAGAAATAACATGAAATAATACTTTTTGAAGAGAAATTCTTTTAAAAAGTCAGTAGTTAGTGTAATATTTCAAAAAAATTGAAATTTTTTAAACTTTTTAAAAACCCTAAGGCTTTTTCAAAAATAGACTTATTTAAAATTTTTTTTTTTGAAAATGTTAATTAAACATATTAACATAAAAATTTGCATGGAATAGTAAATATATGTGATAGTTATTTATTTAGAATTTTTTTTTCAATTTAGTACCAAAAAAATGCAAAAAAGTAACATTTTTTGACTTTAAGAATCATTTAAAAAAATTCTTTTAATCACAAAGCTTATTCCATACAAATTTTTAAAGAACATATATCTCAAAACACTCATAAAAAATTTTAGAGCTCTGAGTCATTTTTTAAAAAAGCCTTAGCATTTTGAATGCATTGAAATACCCCAAAATAGAAAGCTGAGAAAAAGGCATTTAAAGTTTTGAAACAAGAAAAAAATTTATTTAGAGAAATTGCATGCACAACTTGTATGCAAATAATTATTTACCATATATTTATAAGTACAAAAAACAAATTTGGAAGTTTAGAGTCTATTTATAACAAAGTTTTAGTAGTTTTTGCATACAATATAGTACCATAAAACTAAGAGTCGAAAAAATGATATTACTTCATTACAAGCAAGAAAACTATTTAACATATTTTTACTCAAATTTTTATAGATTATACTTGATATCAGTTGTTAACAAAAATTCAATGTTTTAAATCAAATATAATAAAACTAAAAATTTGAATTTTTAAATAAGTTTAATGTGTCTGAAAAATAATACTAAAATAAAATCAGATATTCACACAATTCACATAAATATTTTCGTAGCTTGATCCAGAAAAAATTATGAACTAGCAAGGAAAATTTTATATAATCTAATTATTAAGATATATTTTAAGATTTGTCAACAATTAAAGTATGTTATTTTTCTTAATTCCATTCATAAAAATGAATAAATAAAACACAAATTGGTGAATAGATCGCGACAGTTTTTCTCTAAAACGTTTCAGAGCACTTTGTTGATATGCAGTGCATGCTCGTTTTCTGCGTGGCATTTTAAAAAATATAAAACAAAAAGCAACAAATAAAAATATAACTAACTATTTAACAAAAAAATAACGAAGCGATAACAAAAAAGTATTCAAATATGGCCTTGAAAAAGACCGTTGTTGTAAAAAAACGTTGATAACCAGCTAGAAGCACTCTAAAAAAAAACAAAATAATCAATTAGATGTGTACACAGCATATGAAAAATATCTCTTGGTAACTTGCTTTAGCTTACAGCTTTTATCTACTAAAATCAAAATTAATTTATGGCATATTTTTGTTGCTAAAAACGCATGCATTGAATGTTTGTTTACATTGAGCCACGCCCCCTTTGACAGCTGTGAAGCGACAACAACTATTAAAAAATGTCATAACTTCTTTTAAAATCAAAGTATCGCTCTGAAATTTTGTACACATACTTAAAAATGTTCAATCTTTCAAAAAATGCAATAAAAAAAATATCGAAATTTTGGTCGAAAATTAAGTACTGTGCCGCCTTAAAGGGTTAAGGGACAGTAATAATTGTCTCTTCTATTATCTTGTTCCCTATTTGTGTTAAAATATGAATATCATGAAATAAAATTTTCAATTTTATTTAAAACAGTTAAGAATTTTTTTTTTGAAGGAAAATTAACATTAAAGGTTTATAGAATATATTTTGCAAATTCAAGTTTGCTACTAAAACAAATGTTTAGTACATTGTCCTAAAGTATTTTATCTTTTAACGTGAATACATAAACATGCATTGAGATATTTAATTGTAATTAACTTTTTAACCACAATAATGATGCTGGGTGACATTTGCTGTTTATCACATAAAACTCTAAATACAAAGATTTTTAATTCAAGACTTTTATGTATCTAAAGTATTATCTTTAAAACATATCTCGCTATCAAAAAAATCGTAAATTCTTCCACTCTTTTTGGTTGTTCAACTTTGCCTAACATAATAAGACACCCATTTTATGTTTTTAACTATAAATTAATAAGTTTAAATTTTTTTTAAGTATATTTGATAATTTTTCAAATCAAAGTATCTATTTATTATGTTATGACTTTATAAAAAAATTTTTTTATTTTCATTAACTTGTAAGGAAAAAAAATTTTTTGAATGAAAAGCAATCACCATCAGAGTTGGTGAGTTGTACGAACGTGGGATGTAGCCTCCTTCTGAAATTAAAAAAATAAATAATTAGTCAGTACAAAATTTTAAAACAATTTTTTAAGTTGAATTGATATAACTAAGACGCCCGGCAGCAGAGTGGTAGGTCTCTTGTGCTACAGGTCCTGGGTTCTATCCTCGGGCCAGGCAAGGTTGATTCAGCCTTTCATCCCTTTAGTGGGTCGATAAAATGAGTACCAAGCATGCTTGGGGACTAAACATTGGAGGTCCGCGTTTGGTTGACCACCCAAATGAAACATCTGCTCCTGCACCCCAGAGCCCGAGAGCAAAGAAACTGAGATGGGCACAGTAGGCATTGGCCCTCTATGGGCTGTCGCGTCACTGAGTTTAGTTTAGATATAAGTAAACTGTGACCGCTCATAGATGTGATTTATTATATTCCATAGACATTATTTTGATATAAATTAAAAACATTTTTTAATTATTTGCATGCATAGTATATTTATATTACTTAAAACACGGATGCCACAGGTCACGGAGAACAGGAAAAACCTTTAATTGTCAGGGAATTTTATTTTGACTCTAAACAGAAACCTAGAAAATTCTTACATTATTCTTGGAAAATAAACAGTCTTACAATTGTCATAACATAAACAGTATTAAATTTTAATTTAAACAGTATTAAATTAATAAACAGTATTAATAAACAGTATTAAATTTTGAGTTAAATAATTCCAACATCTATTACAATTATTTGTTATGAAAATTGCAAATTTTAGTGAAACTTTTCCATGTTTCTATTCTCATCCAGTGATTAATTTTTTTTTTTTTTTTTTTTGCTCACAAAATCTAATATTTGACATAAAAAATTTGAAAAATAAAGTTTTCTGATGAAAAATTGCATTGTTTAAATAAAATATGGTCTGGATTTACTTTAAAATTTTTCTGAAATACCTGAAAAAGTCATAGACTTTTTTTGCTGAAATTAAGTGGTAACCCTGTTAAATTTTTAATATTAAAAATTTTTATTTGGTAAATTATTTTGTGTAATTTTAAGAAATTCTAATTTTCATTTTCTTCATTTACAGTGTCCTCAAACCTCTAAATGAATCCCAATTCAGAAATACTTTGCCATTGTTGAGTAGAGATCGATACTCTAAAGCTTCCCCAAAACGAGTTGTTCGTTCATCATCAGATCCATACCCTGGAAAAAGAAGAAAATCAGAATACTTTAGCATCGTAAGCTCAACCAAAGGTAATTTTTTTTAATATTTTCTTTTATAAATGCTGTTTGACAACTTCAATAATTTCAAGTACTAGTTTTAAAACTTAAAAGTAAATGTGATGATTTCTGTTGCAAACTAAAGGCTTCGTAGTGGGCCAAAGAAGAAATCAGAACAAAAATTTTTTTTAGCAAAAATCAGGATATTTTTTAGACATGTACCAGACTAATTTTAAAAACAGACAAAGCAAAAAATTTATAATTTGCTCTACTAAAGTATAATAAAGGCAAGTTTAATATATTATTTTTATGCAAAATTTTCTTTTTTTAGTTTCAAAATTACTTTGTAGTGGTCCAAGGAAGAAATCAGAACAACAATTTTTTAAAACAAAAATCAGGATATTTTCGGAGGATCAAATTCAGTTATCAGGAGGATCAAATTCAGTTATTACATTTTTATAAATTTTAACAGTGGCAAGTGAGTGCACTTTCAAAACTCAAAGTGCCCTTTTCTGCAAAGAGGCATCCTGGCCTTTTTTATTCCTAGGGAGAGCTCTGAATTAAGATCCTATTTCATTTAATAGAAACTGTTTTAATTTACATTTGATGTTCCGATTGAACCTGAGCTACATTTTTTACATTGAAAAGTCTTAACATTGTCATATTTTCATTAGCAGAGTTAGAATTTAAAGATTCAAATGGTTTGGAAGTTTATTAAAATATTTATAACTTCTATATTACTTTGAGTTTGAAGGATAAATTCGAATTTCTAGTTTATCTGCCATTTAGGTATTTTGTTAGCTATCAAAATGTAATAAAAAATGCACCCTCCTCACCATTTATTCATAGCTGAATCATAGTGGAACATGAACACATTTACGTAGATTGTCCTACTTCATTTCTTTATTTGTTTAAAATGTTTAACAGAATCGATGTTCTATAGTTATATGATGGTTTATCTAATTAAATTATGTTTTAACTGAGAAAATTAATGAGTGAATGATGATCATTGTCATTGAATGATGAGGAGTACTCAATAATTTTCCTCAAATTATTATCAATTTTCATTTCAATTCCTTTTCTATCCCCCTTCCTGTTTTACATTCTTCTTTAACTATGTCGTCCTAATTTCTAGAAGAAGTATGTGCAATTTATTAACCCCATGTTCATGGGTGGCAAACTGAACTTTGCTATCTATGACTATCTATTTCTACACATTATACATGTTAATGAGACAGTAGATATTTTGACTAAAGAGTAATCCGTCGGCACACCTGATTCATTAACTTATTCTCAAGTGCTAGAAATGCTTTTTGGACCATCCAGCCTGTTCACCAATTCTGATGCCACAATTGGCATTACATATTTCCTACCTTTTAAAATATCTTTAATTACTTAAACTTATTTTATTAATAGAATTATATTTAAATTAAATCAAAGAGTTAATCTTTTAAAGGGAGTAAATTATTTTATTCTTTTCTTATCGATCAATGTAACGGCTAACTTTTTATTTCAATACTAATATAGACTCATTAATTTACTGCTGTGCCTAATCGAAAACATTTATAGCTTTTTATTCTTAAATTTCTTACCGCAAATATGTTTCAGTTACATGATTGTAATAATTCTCACAGTTTTGCTGGCCAAAGTATTTTCAAAGCCAATATTGAATATGCAGGGTTGGCTTTGTTTTGGCTACGTTATATTTTCATAATTCGCCAATTTTGGATCTACTATTCATGCTTCTCCTGTGTCCATTGGGAACGAATACGTTTAATTTCAATTCAAAATTTGTAGCGACTGGGGTTGCCCTTGCGAGCCTTCCCAGTCCCGATCCTTGAATATCTTTATTATTCATCCTAGCAAAAAACTTCTCGAATATGTTATCTTGATCCCTTTAAGGGATTTCTTTTTTATGATTTGTATTTCATATATGGCCATTTTTTTAAAGTTACAAATTCTAGCCTAATAAATCAAATTTTTACTTAAAAGATTTTTATTAATTCCTGGAGATCATCATTTTGTGACATCCATAAAATAAGAGGTGTTGATAACTGCCAAAAATCCATGATGAATATATATATATATATATATATATATATATATATATATATATATATATATATATATTACCACTATATGCTAATAATGGCGATCACCACCGCTATACCAATGATACCAAGGAAAGTGCCCCGGGATGCTTTACCACTCAAGTTTTGTAAGTGGTACCCAGCGGACATCACCAGACTTGTCAGTAGACATTTGAGATCTCTGTCTTTTTCTAGTAGAAAAAAAAGGTTTTTCCCACCCTGTGTTAAGTGTGCTGACCATCAGACCACCCCTCACTATATATTAGATTGCCTGGGGCTTTCCAGACAAGGTCTTTTCATAAACCCAATTCTAGTAGTATTAGACTTTCTTAGAGTGACAGATTTCATAGACCTGATTTAGCATTGCTAAACAACGGAGATATGCAACGACAACATTATTGCTATACATATCTATGTGACTTACGTTATCTATTGCTGCACTTCTTTCAATCTTTCAGTAAGAAATTTCAAAGTATTCCGATAAGAAAGATCGTAACTTTTTATTTTCATCTTTAAAACAGGTCTTTTAAAATTTGATTTTGCAAATTAGTGAGAATTTTATTAAACATATTTTTAATAAAATTCTTAAATATAAAATTGGTTTTAACATATTTTGGATTTTGTATTGATTTTGTTCTTTCAAATTTAGTTTGAAGTGCAGTCGCTGTACTTACTTTGTTGATATACGAAGAAAAAAAAATTAAATTACTGCATATGTAGGGTCTGAAAACTAATCCCCTTTGCCCAAAATGCAACTTGAACCTTACCAATCCTGCCTATACCTTAACATGCTGTAAGAGCCAGCTGCATTTCAGTTCTTGGTTCCTAATTGTTTCAAAATGCAGATTTGGTTTAGATGTTGTTATCAATCAAGTAGGAATGAAAACAACAGCAATAAAAATATATTAAAATTTTAAACTGTTAAATGAATGATAATGTTGGTTATGGGAAATATTTGGCTCTGATTTATTTAGACTTACCACTGTTTATCCAAATCTCAGGCTCAGGACATGATTTCATTTTTTTAAAATCAGCAGCAAAATTTGCTAAAGCTAAAAAATACTACTACCAAAATCAGGGTTCATGCAAGCATTTTTTAAAGTGGTATCACAAAACATTTTTTTATTCAGGAAATTCAAATAATAATTGCTGTATGACTTGAAACGATCCCTGAAAGGTAAGTATAATATGATGATATTTATACTCGTATGAAAGTTAAAATACTCAAATGCGCTATTCCGAATAAATCTGTAATAATAATATCGTATTTAAAGCACTGAGATTTTAAAACGATGTGAAAATCGTCTGGCCGGAAGTAAAATAACTAATTCTAATTACTGATGAAAAAGCGAATGGAAAATGACATTTACGGCGGCATAGTCGCGAGTAAAGATTCGCAAAAAGCGAAAATTTGAAATTCATGATTGTAATAACATATTAAAAATATCGTTATTTGCAAAAGTATGTGAAAAAGACCATAAAAACGAAGAATAATTACCAAGAAAATAGTCAGAAAATGACGTAGATAAGCGATAAAATTGTCGAGAATGAAGCACGTCAATAGGCGATTGCTCAAATTCGAAATTCTTGTGTCCCTGCTATCGTATTAATCATTATTATAAGTATCGTATTAAAAGAATCAGAATTTAATAAACCATGTTAAAACAGCCGAAGAAACGATAAATAACTCCCCCAAAAAATAAGATCGTGAAACAAGGGGGATTTAAGAAGATATCGTCGCGAAGTGAGTGCATCAAAAAATATTTACTCAGATTTGAAATTCACGTGTCATGATAGCATTATATTAAAAATAGCGGAATTTGGATGACCATGCACATCAAGAAGTGATTACTCAAATTCGAATTTCGAGAATCGCAATATTATCGTATTGAAAATATTGAAATCTTATGGTGATCTCTGAAAAAACGACGAATAACTATCGAGAAAAATGATCGGAAAAGGATGAGGATTAACGATGGAATCGAGAGCGCTAAAAAGTGCTAACTTTGCTTTACTTTGATAACTAAATCGCTTGACACAATAACGTCGTATTAAAAATATCGGAATTTAAAAAATCGCATGAAAGAAATTATCAAAAATCCAGACCATTAGACGTTATTTTTTATTATAACCGTCATTGAACAGCTGGCCTACTTTTGAGTTAACAACTACCAATGTTCAACTCCATAGCCTTGTAATTTTGAACCCAATTTAGATGACAAGGGCTCCTAGATCATGTATTTGGGAGAAAGTTGACTCCGTGGAGGACTTTTTGATGGAATTAACCAGCATTTGCGTAACGTGGAGAGGAAAACCTCAAAACCTCCCACGGTTAGCCTGACAGCAAAGGCACTCTAAACCATGATCCGTCTACCACTGTGGTCGGTGTCAGCCGGGTGCGGAATTCGTATCTACCAGCCATGGCTGGGATTTGAACCTAGGACACATTTTCGGGAGTCGAGCGCTTTATCCCCTCTGAGCCGCCACCATACATAGTTCGATTTAAAAAACGCCTTGCTTCTTAATGCCTATTAGACGTTACTAGTAATTTTTGCTACTGCGCTTTTAAAAATAAAAAAAATTAGCAATTTACTACTTACTAGTCGATGTCATCGCGCCCTGTACTACTATGTGTGAAATTATTTTGACATTTATAGTAGACTTCACCAAATGCATCTTTAAAGACCATTAAGCTTGAAAACTAAACAATGATTTTGATAAAATCTGCATTAAAATTCTTTTGCGAAATTGCTGGTTGTCCTTATTGTTTCTAAACTGAAAAGTGTTTGAACTTTAAAAATATAAACAAAAGAATATGACAATCATATTGAAAAATTTAAATAAATAAAAAACTATTATTTTAAGTTTCGATTTTCATAATACTTAATACAATCGTATCATGTGCTTTGTGACTTTTATTTTTGATAAAAATCACAATAGATGGTATTGTGATTATGCAGGAAACTCTAATGCATATATAGGGCAAGATAAAAATATTTTTCATGCAAGATTGATTATTATGTAATCTTGAGATAGTTATGTATTTTAAAGACACAAGCCTGGGTTAAGGGATTAAAAATATATCTATTGTACTTATGCATAGTAAATATGCATGAACACAGCTTTAAATGTGTCATATTTGTTACTTATATTTTTAAACTATTAAATTGTATATTTACAGATATCTCAATTTTCATATAAGACAGATTGATGTGCTATATTTTCTTACTTTTAACATTTGCTTAATTTTCAATTTTAATTATAGACTCACTTATTCTAGATTATATATATTTTTTTAAATATATATATGGGGAAAAAAATTAGAACTAAATTTTTATTAAATTAAAATTAGAATTTCAAATTGCTATAAACCAAAAAATCCTCAGTGTTCTTTATCATCTAATTTCAGTTCGTTAATTTTGATTAATTTATTACACTATCATATTTGTCAAGAAATTCATTATTTCTTATTATTTTGTACCAATCAGAAAGAAAAAAATTTACAATTTTTCTAAACCAAAAATATTTTTAATTTATTTAAAACAAGCTATTATATATCCTCCCATTTATGTAGAAATTATTATCTTTCAGTGTTTTGTACTAATCAGAAAAAGAATTCTCTTTTAATAAAACTATGCATCAATATTTTTATTTAATATCTATGATATATTTTTCCTTCTTCTTTTTTTAGTTGTGGCATAAGGTTAATACAATTGCAAGAATAATTTTGTAAATAACTTAACTACAATTACTACACGCAAATACTTTTATCACAATTTTTTGTTATTAATAATTTACTTTTCTGATTATTTCAAACTTGGGTTTATAGAAATAAGTTTACAAATGGCGACTAACGAGGAAAGTGGTTATGGATTGAATAATACATATTCTATTAAGTATCGAACTGCTTGAAATTCGGCAATTTTAGCGAAAACTTCAATTTTTTTTAAATCCATATTTAAACTTCAGTTCATTAGCTTTCCAATCTTTAAAATTTTTATCTCCGATTTTTAGAAATAAAGTTAGATTTTTTTCTTTTGTGCTGACAGACGAAACGGAAACCGGAAGTCGACTCAAGAAAACGAAACCAAAATGGTTTTTGTTTTGCTTTGAGTATTTAATCCTAATTTATTTGAATAATTTATATTAAGACAAAATTATTATTACTATTTTTTTGTTAGACTTTTCTTACATTTCAGAATTTTTTTGCATTTTCTAAAGAACATTGATTTTGAGAAAAAATTTTTACGTTAACACACATTACAAAAAAAGTTTATAATAGAATTCTTTGAAATTTGGAATGCAGATCTTGAATAATGAATGTTATCGCTGTTTTAAACTTAGAAGCTATATAAGGTCTCAGTTAGAATTTATTTTCATCAAGCTTTAAGAAAAATGTTTAGAAGTTTTATTTAAAAATTCTATATTAAATAATGTATCTTGTTCTTTTTTTTTTTAAATCTTTTTAAGATTTTTGTTTAAAATACAGGTAATTACATTATTAATGATGAAAAAAAATATTTTTTAAAAATTATGCATTGCAATTTGTTGTAGAGCTGTTAGCGTGGCATGATAAATTTTTAGTTTTTAAACTTAAATTTACCCTTATTTTAGAAAATATTGTATAATTTTTTTTAAAAAACTTTTCTTTAAATTTATAGTTTTAGGACCCTGTTTACCAAACTTAAAGTTGAAATTTTTATTGAGCCTCAAAAAAAAAAAAAAAAAAAATTATCGGATACCCTTGTTGTTTCATATTTTAAGAGTAGTATCAACCCTATTTAAGCCAGTTAGTTGACTTACATAGAGTGACATAAAGAGGAAAAAAATCGTTTTTCTTTTTTTTTACAACCAAAAAATTAATTTATTATTAAATTTAACAGTATTTAAATTCTATCAATGCATGAAATTAAAGAAATAAAACTTAAAATTCTCATTAAAAAATTTTAATTTTATTTGAAATAATTCTTTAAAATTACATTTCAATAAGACAGGATATGAACTTCCAAATTATTTTTTAAAGAGAGTGATTGAAGAGAAAACTTCTTCTATAGTTCTATATTATATTTATTATATATACTTGATTGAAATTACACATATTCAGATTTATGGATTCGAAATTTCTCTCGTTTGTTAAATCAACTGTACTCGTAAATGTTTTTTATCTTTAAATAAACCATTTATTTAATTAATTGATTTCTTTTCCTTCATTTTCATTTCACATTGTTGCAATTCCCTTTGAAAAAGATTATTATTACCGGAAATGACTTGATTAGGGTGCCCTCTTTTTGTTTGAGACAACTATCAGTTCAAAGAACGCATAAATTTGTGTATTAGACAAACGGAAGTAGATTTTTTCTTCTTTCTGTTACGACCGAAAAAAAATATTGTTTTTTAAGCAAATCTTAGATTGAAGCAATAAAATAAAGTTTTATATGGAATTATTTATAACTAATAACAAACGGAATTTTTTTGATCCTCTTTACGTAAAAAAAACTATTACTATTATTAAAATCTATTATTTGGAATGCATTAATAATGTTTATTTTTTATTAACAAACGATTTTTATAATTATCGCCATTACAAAGTAGCAAAATCGTTTTCAAAGTATAAAATCGTTTTCTAATTTTCAGTTTTAATCTTTTGTTTTGGAATAAAATACCAAATTACATTTTCTCATTCACATTTTATTTTCTTCAATTATATGAGAGTTTTACCTCCCTATTATGCCCAAGTAATCCTTCCTCCTATTTTGTTTGCTCATTTTCTTCTTTATTTAGTTTTCATATTAGATATAGTTTGTAGCGTTATAGTTGTATTAAGCACGTATTGTCATTAGATTTTGCTTTTGTGCCGTTAAATTGTTTTATTTTTTCCAATCCAAAACTATCTTTATAAGATAAATTAGTGGCCCAAACAGCAGCCATGTTTTTAGGGATTCGCCAACTTCAGGGAGCATTGACTCAAGGAATAATACAGTAAATTTCTTATCATTCAAGATAAATACTTAGCACTATGATTCGTGATTTTTTTAAAATGTGAAAACTATTTTAAACATTCAAAACTTCTAACACAATGAAAAAGCTAGCTGTAATAACGACAGAGTCTACTTTGGCAATGTGAAGAGTATAAATATTACATATACTTGAACGGGGACAGCAGTCTGGAAGTAACTTTTCCTTAATTTTTCTAATGATTTCAGAGACATATCAAAACAACCATTAACTTGAACTACTTTCATTGATTCTTCAAGTAAGAGGTAGACATTATTTTTACTTCCAAATGTATCAAAACATCAAAAGACTTAACGAAACGAAACTATCAGTTAAATACACCACTTAATATGATGACTGATTGGATATGCGAGGGTGGTTCTGTTCTACGATTGTAGATCAACCTGACAGGTGAAAGTCGTCCTTGGAAAAACCACCCCCTCCCCTTCTCTTTTCCTTTTGTCGTGCACGCGTGTGATGTGTTTACGGAATATTATTATCAGTTCGTCGCATTCCGTCGATTTCTTCAGCTCTCACTTCTGCACGCTGTCTCTTCGTTTTCCACCTCTGGGATTTTGGTTCTCACATGGTTGGATTGATTTCCTTTTTTCGCGCGGTCTTGCGTTGATGGCTGGCCATCGGATTACATCTCCGCCTACTACTACTCCTCGTCTTCTGTATTGAAGCGAAAAGCAGAAATCCTCCGTGATGTTGAAATTTTGTCAGGGATATGGCGGTGGTCAACATCGCGTTCAAGGTGAGATTTTTCTTTTTTTTTTAAAAAAACTATCTGTAAATGTCATCGTCATTTCTTCAAACATAATGTGAGAATTTTCAAACGAAATACTACTAGTTTTAAATAGAGGTCTACGAATTCTGGTCGTCACGGCGCCTAGAAAATTGTAGCTGGCGTCCTAATATTTTACAGACATAAGATTTCTGACTTTCGGGCTGAAATTCCGACGAATACTAAAAATTGCGATGAATTTTTTCATAGAATAAATAGTGAGAGAAAATGTTATGTTAAATGTTTATTTTATCTTAATATTTCTATATAAATTTATTGTTTTACTTTATTATTTTATTCTCTTCAATAGTGCAATTCTGTAAAAGTTTAATAGTTTGTTCTACTATCTGCATGTACACATATATTTTTAAAAGAGATGTAAATTAGTTTAATTTTTTTTCTTTTTGTACAAAATAATTTCACGCACTTTTTTTTAAATCATGATTTGAGTTGATAGTTGTTTTCAAAATTTTTGTTTTTCTACCCACTCCTATGTCTTATTTAATTTAAAAAGAGTACTTTCGAAGAAAAAAAAATTTTTTTTTTCCTGATATAACTTGTATAATTGTCTGTGCATTAAGATTATATACAATACCTCTAACTACTTTATTTATTTTTTGTGAATATTAAATTCAAAATTTAAATTGTCTTTTTTGTTATTCAAATTAGCTAGAGATCTTTCGGTATTTTCCATTCCATAACATATTTTTTTCCATTACCTAGTCGTATATATTGATATTCGTCATTCGGATATTAAAAAGGCAGATATGTTGACCACTTTTTCAGGAGCATCATATTAGTGGGTCAACGTTGCCCACACCTTAAGAAGGACAGAAAGTACATAGAAAAAAGAAGGAAAGAACAACAGTGCTCTGACTGGGATACGAACCCGGGATCTTTCTGACATGAAGTCAGCTACCTTACCACTATACAGCCGGTCGGACTATTCCATAATATCTGGCTGCTATAAATTGTTCTTGGCTCCAAAAAATAATAATTCTTTCGTGGTTGCCGATGTTAGCACTTTTGTAAAACCCTGTTTTTAAGGAATGATTGAAATAGCCCCTATCCCTCCTCAGTCATAAACTAAAATATCGTCCGATAAGAACAAAATTATATTAAGAATAACTTCATATTAAAGAATTTTTTAAAAGATCGCAATATATCGTTCTAAAATATTTATATTTTGCAATGTATCCTGATGTTTTCTAATTCAACTAATTGGCGTTAGTTTTATTGTTATTAGTATTTTTGTTGCCAACATTCATTGATTATTGAAGGATAATTACTATTGATATAAATGATTGATATTGAAATTATTCGATATTGTAATTAGCGTTGTTGATAATACTCGCAAAATTTACATTTTTTTTTTCTCGATACTGATCACAATATTTTTGTATTCAATAATTATTCGATACTATAATTAACCTTGCTGATAATACTCTCGAAATTTTAATATATGTTTTTTTTTCTTTCTCGGTATTGATTACAATATTTTTGTATTCAATAATTATCGTTATTGAAAGTATTTGTGGCATCATTGATATTGTAAAGTGAAGAAATTACAATCATAAATATCTATTTCTCTTAGATCTAAATAAGTGAAAATTTGAAAAATTATTGTTAGGAAGATTTTACGTTAAACCCAGAAAAAGACACCGGCCCTGCGGCATAATTTTTTCGAGCTATCTGCTACAAAACTCTCTAGCACAAACATCTTTCTGCAAGATACTTTTAATAATAACAAACATTTATGTTACTAATTTAAAATAACAAAAGCGCCATGTTTGAAAAAAAAAACTGATATTTTTTTAATTGAACATGTAATAATTTTTTATTCTAATATTATGGGTGATCTTTCATTTTCGGGAGGGGGGGGGACAACGCACAATTTATTTATTTCTTCGCATTTTGTAAATAATCATTACAATAAAAAATAATATAAAGCATGAAATCCGTAGTAGTAATTGCCGGAAAAAAAAGATTGACGACGAAATCACACGAATCGGACTCCTCAAATGCGAGCTTCGTTTCGAGATCAGGTTGTTGTAATAAATAATATCGTATAAAAATATCGGATTTAAAAACTATGAAGAAATCAATAGCAATAAATGCCGAAAAATCGATACAATTATTTCCTTAAAAAGTAAATGCTCAAGTGCATGTTTCAAATTTTCAATATTGTTTGAACTGTATCGAGGTATTTAAAAAAAACCACGTGAAAATCAATATCAATAACTGTCAAAAATACAATCGAAACATTACATAGATTTACGATGCTATTGACGTAAATTGGGCGCGTTAAAAAGTTACTATCTAATTGCATGAAGCAAATATTACGTGTAAATTTGTGTAGGAAAGAAAAGTAAATTTTTTTGCCTTTCGAAAGAAAAATTTTTCTGCAAGAAGTAAGTAGCGTTCTGCGACAGTGTCGCTACAATTCTGCCAGAGGGGATACCTGTATTTCATAGCCATAAATTATTTAAATGTTAACATTTCCCCCTTGTTTTAATCTAAATTAATACAAAATATTGTAAAAAGTATGAAAAATATGTGTATTAAAAATTCTGTGTCGAAGTGTTAAATTAAAGATTCTATTTTTTTATTTTATTTTTTAAATTTGTACGGACCTAATATATTAATTTTGTTCTTCATTAACTTTGTTTTGATTATGACCACTCTTTTAAAAGTCGAAAAGAAAAAGAAGGAAACATGGGAACTATCTAATTGTTCAACATTTACCGTCTCCTATACAGCGTTCTTTAAATTTGGAAAATTTTGAACAGGTAAAATTTTGAATTTTAAAAAACCCGTTTACATATCATCGTATTATGACATCGGGCGGAACTCAAGATGACTAAAAATTTAATAATTCTATTGAAGGTTGTGGTATTTCGCCTTACGTCATCAGAGAGGGGTTCAACTATGGAAGCGACGTTGTTGGAGATTGCATAGAAACCAGATAACACCATATCTCGACATCTGTTTTGAGCTACATTAAAAATCCATATGGATATTATTTTGTCATCATTCGTGCTCAAGCGATATTTGACAGTAAAAAACTCACAAGATAATATAAAAATCTTAAGCTGAAAGTTATTTCTGTTGTGTTAGAAAATATGTTGAAATTCAGTTGCTATTGAAGTTTAACTCCAAACATTCGGTTTTTATGGGAATATTTTACGTTTAAATCAAAATCGTTAGCAGACAAAAAAGGATTATAGTCAGTAAACAGGAAAACAATCTCAAACTTGTTCGGCTAATAGTTCATCATCGTCCTTTCATTCTGTAATACAAATTGTTATTACTTTTTGTTTGATTGGTGTGTATTGCAAAATTTACAGTTCCAAAGCAGGTATTTTTGAGCTTAATTACTCTAATCTTATTCATTCAATTAAAAATTTGTTTAAATAAAAAGCAATTTTAAAAAACTTTGAAAAAATGTTCCAAAAGGGCATTTTAAACCAATTAACAAAAAACTCGTTCAAACAACTTGCAAAGTAAAGAAATAAAATTGCATTGTGTTTTAAATTGATAATTTAATTAAGTAATTTAATTAATTATTTATGCGGCATTAAAAAGCTAGATTTCGAATTACGATTCCAGGTAGAACAATAAATATTACCGCTTAAAGAATATAAAATTCTCGCTTTCTCTATATCCATACCTGCGATTTTGTTGCTTTGAAAATTGTTCAAAAATCATTCAAGCATATTATCATTCGTTTATATTTTTCTACTAAGTTTTTTTTATACTGTAAGCAAACAATCAAGAATTAACGCAAGACATTTGATTGCATCTATTATTGCTCAATTCGCGGCACTTTTTTGATCATCATAAAAGTTGAGAAAAGAAAAGCGATTCTCTATAGCAAACGATTTATAAAGCTAAAAGGCAAAAAAATTACTTTCATATCAATTTGATGCCTACAAATGACGTCATCGTAGGCAAATAGTGGCATTTGTCAATTCAGAGGCAACTCGTTTGACACACCCGCGTGACGTCGCTTTCAGGCATCCAATTAAATCTGATTTAAATTATATGGTTAGTCATAATCACTTCATTTCTTCTCGAGTTGCAAGTGTCCAATTCTTATCTTTTGTTTTGGAATAAAGTGTGTTTAAAACAAAGTTCTTTTTTTAAATAAAATTTCGTTCAAAAGGTTACAACAAAAGATAGTATTGCAAAATAAAATTCAGTTATTGTGCAGAAACAGATTTATTAAGTAACTATTTCAGTGCTCTGAAATAATGACAGATATAGAAAATCTCGTAACTGTGTAGATAGCCGATAGTGAAAATTCATTAGCATTCAAGAATCCTGTCTTCTAATTGTTGCTGCCGAAAAGTGGAACAAGGTTAATTGGTACACATTTTCATTCGTTAAGTGATCAGCTTTGTTTTAACCTTCTATTCTATTTTGAGTTTACGTTGCCCTGAAATTCCTTGTAGATCTTGACATTCAGATTCGCAAATCAATTAATAAGACTTAAAAAAATGACGCATAGTAGAAATATTTACCGCAAAAAAAAAATACAAGCTTGTCCGTGACCCTAGGTTGAATCGTTTAAGGATTCAGATTTTAGTGCATGGGAATTTTAAATAATCTGAATCAAATTACCTGTTATTATCGTAATTATAATTATAAAAATTATCGTAACTATATTTATTTTAAATTCTTGTTTTAATAAATTTGTAATGAGACTAATAAGTCTGAAATATATTTGTAGCAGAAATTTAAGCTCGTTTATATAATGTGAACGATATAAATAAAGTGATAAAAAAAGTTTAAATCTATTGGTGGCAAAAATTTCTGGTTGGTTCCTATAATGAAATTCGAACGATATAGATATAGTGCGAAAAATTTGAAGTTCATTGGTTGTCGAAATTTTTGTTATATATTGCTAACAAAATTGAAATATATCTACACAAATTTATGTTTGTCTTCATATTGGGAACGATATCCGTATAGTACTAATACAGTTCTATCAGTTGAAAAAACTTACTTTAAATCAAGGAGTTGCAGAAATTTATAATGTGGATATTATAGATTTAATGAGAATGAAATAACGTAAACGATATAAGTATGGTGATAATTAGAATTAAAATCGCACTCACTGGAACTGAGTGAGAGGGGAACTATCTATGTCCCTATTTTAAGTTAATTAAAATCAATTAGTAAAGTCCCTTCCCCCTCCCCCCCAGTTTTTACTTTTCATTAAATGAAAGACGTTGCTTAAAAATCAATTATATTATTATCAAACATTCGAGAAAAACGGATTTGTAGTTTTAAAAAAAATAGCTTAATAGTTTTTTTCTTTCTTTCTTTATTTAATTTTTGGTAATGGTACAAGAGGTATGGTATGCTATGCTGCACTCAGCTCTAAATAAACGAAATTTACGATAATGCTTATTCAAGGTTAAATGAAAGTAAACTTAATTGTAAAAAACTAAGTCTAACGCAAGAATTTAAATGAAGAACCCCAAGCAACAAAATAACTTGGGCCTTCATCGGCCATTCATGAATCTTGGCTCAGTTAGGGTTAAAAGGGCCTTTATATTCCGATATCGGTCGTATATAGAATTGTCAGATTCATCCGATATTTTATATCCATTATTTAGCCAATGTAGGTTCTATATTGGCCAATGTAGACCCTATATAGGTTATTCTAGGACCAATGTTAAAAAATCTAGACATCCCAATATCGGACCCTCGGTGCATGTTCTTATAGGACCCATATCGAGCCAATTTTGAGCCCAACTGTGGTCAAGGTAAAATATTTGCTAGTGTTCCGACATCAATGGAGAATTAGTTTAAATGATTTGTTTTAAATCGTCTGCCAACTTTTGTAAATATAATAACTGCAACTCTGGCTGGTTGCTAGGCAACCCAAACGATTTAAAACAATTATTTAAACAATTGGGTATAATATGAAAAAAACACAACTACTTCGATTTAGTAGGAACAACATATGACGCAATGCTAAACGAATGGAATTTAGTTGTTGTTTATTTAGTTATTGTTATTAGTAGTTGTTGTTATTTGTTTTAGTTGTTGTTGTTTATTTAGTTGTATTTAGTTTCAATAACTTTTCTTTATAATGCAATAAAATCTGGCGAGCAGCTATTTAAACGATCGAACACTTCGTTTGTTTATTTGTGGCTTGAAGTTAGGCTCGCAGAAAATGCCGTTCATGGGTTAAATTTAGTAGGAACAACACAACCTGTGACGTAGGCTATATTATACCCAATTGTGAAACTTTTGAAAAGTGTTACCGTTATGTATATATCACACTTTATTTTATTTATTTAATTTTGTTAAAAAAAAAATAGGAATGTTTTTACAAAAAATACAAATTACATTACTGTGATTTAAAAGATTGTGATTTTTTTATTTATTAATACTGACGATGATTGAACAAGCAATAATATGAAATTAATGTTCTTTCCTTCTTCAAAATCAGTGCAAGCTTTGGAATATCATTCCTCTCGTAATCTAAAAATGTCTGGCGAAAGAATTCGATTCATGTCGGTCTTACGTAATTTTCTGACACTTTGGTATGTGCTATCAATCTGTTATAACTGTGTGTCTTCAGCTGTTCGCTTAACTTTAAATTTATGTTCGCCCTTATATCGCATTCTTTTCTAGTTTTACATTCCATTCTTTTTCTGCGATGCCATTTTTTTATTTCATTTGATTTTTTTTCCTTGTTCTGGAAGTTTTATGATGTTAATTCTTAAGAATCTCATCTTTCGCCTTAAATATTGTGCCGGGTGTCAAAAAGTGAGTGTTGAAAACAAGTTCTTGAAAACGCGTCTTATTTTTATGAGTTGGGTGGGGGAGTAATATTTCATAAGTTATCAGTCAATCTCAATGGGGGAAGGGACAATTTAGGCAAACGTCTGTACTTTTTTTTATCATTCTTTTACTTATTTTTTTTAATCGTTTTCAAAAATATAGGCTCAAGCTGGAAGTTCGTCTAAAGTTTTTCCAAATTTATATTTATTACGAAAAAGAAATATAAATGTATTTAATAGAACCGTGGTGGCCCAGGGGATAGATCTTCTGCTCCCTGCCCGCAACGACTACAGTGCTGACGTAAAATATCCTCTGTGGTAGACAGATCACACCACGGGTTTAGAATCACATTGTCGTCAGGCTAATCGCCGGAGGTTTTCCTCTCCATCAGCGAAAATGAAGATTAGTTCAATTAAAGAGCCCTTCACGAAGACTAGTTTGTCCCAATGCTCGATCCAGGAGTTCCCTTGTTTTCTCTGTTGGGTTCAAAATAACAAGGCTACGGAGTTAAATATTGATAGTCATTAACTCAAAATTTGGGATGGCTGTTCAACAGAGTTAATAAATATAAGATGGAAAGTTTTTTTTTTTTAACAAAAAGAATTTAAAAAATATAGTGTTTTGCGCTAAGTATCTACAATTAATTAGTTGCACTGATCCAACATTTTGATTCTGAGGGGCATTTTAAAATATTTTATTAACATATTCTTAGCAATTTTGGACTCATATTTAAAGGACCTTATATCATATTTAAAGCACCCTTGAGGGTGAACCTTTATCAGATTGACAATTGGTTCCACGAACTACAGACGATCGTCTTATTTCCTTCTTTTATTTTATTTAATTTAACCTTTACTTTTGCTCCAGATTTAGTTTATGACAGCGTTTGATTTTGTAATTTTTTTTAAAACTTTTAGTGCGTGTTATTTGCGTTTGATCAGTATGGCCGCTTCTGGTTCTTATGCCCTTTAACTCTGCATTCAACCAAACAATCTTTTCTCACATTTATATAACCCAAAGATAGTTCAATGCAACTTTTAAACTACTCTTTAGTATAAAAACCTTAAACTGAAAAAAAGTTAAATTTCTCTTCGTTATAAGAAGATTGATCTACTTATTTTAAAAATATCTATTTTTTCAGTTGTAACTTCATGAACTTATAAGTGAATTAACTTATAAGTTGTATAAATTTGTCAAAATCCGTTGATATTTTATTTAATCAGCAGTTATTAAAATTGAACAGCATTTTTAAGATTATATGGATGTTGAAATGTTTAAGGAACAGATGATAGATAAAAAGGAATGAAAATAGAATTTTAGAACAACTTGTTTTCTAATCGGTGTCCTCAAAGGCAAAACACGCACAAATTTTTCCTCTGCGAACTGGGATTCTGCCTTAGGTACAGTTTCTTTTACTTTCTTAATACTGAATAAATGTTATTTATTTTTTTGAGAGGGGTAGGTAGAATTTAAATGATGTATATTTATTTCAGCACCTTAAAATCTATTTAAATATCTATTTTTTTTATTATTTATTTATTTTGTTACTGGTGTCAATATCAAGGTGGAGTTATTATCTTGGTAAGTGCATGAAAATCTTATGATTAGGTCTAAGGGACTGTTTAAATATTGCGTAAGCGCTCCTAACGTGAAGAGGGGGTGGGGGAGTGATTTGCAAATTTTGCTAACAAGGGAGAAGGGGTTGCTAGAGCAATGCTTACTTAGGACAAAAAAAATCCCCTCATTTTCAAAATTTTATTAAAGTGCAAAATAAAAGATGTAAAAAAAAAAATACGTGGAAAAATTTCAAATTTAAAATAAAAGTTGAATTTTGGAAGAAATTTTTTTATTTTCGAATTGTTTTAGAGTTTTAAAAAGCAAAACGAAAACTCAAAAGAATTTTAACTATATAATTCAAAATTTTAAAAAATAAATTAAAACTTACATTTTGTTTTATGCAAAGTGACGTCTTTTATTTGAATTTAATCCTAAAATTGGATTAATACTGTAAAAGTCAAAGCAAAACTCAGGGAGGGGGGTTGTTACGACTTTCTTACGTAAGCATAGTATGAGAGTTTGCGATTTGCTTATTTTTGTTGACTAAGGAGAAAGGAAAGTCCAAAATTGCGGAAAATTTGTTGCGCACGCAATATTTGAACAGCCCTAATGTTAGTCTGTTTTTCATATAATTGCAATTTAGCCCGCTCAATGAAATTGAAATACAATTTATTTCAGTCAAATAAACGGATTATTCTATTTTAAGATATGTTTATTAGTTAAATTTTAAAGGATAATTTTACAATTTTCTTTTTTAATTTGAAACGGTATACATTGTAAATAATTAACTAGTTATTCTATTTGAAATTGTAAGTTTCGCATCCTTATCTATATATAAGTAGTATAATAGCTAATTAAAATTGAAATAATACCGAAAAAAGACTTACGATTGTTTTATTTCATTTGTCTCAACACATATTTGCCTGAGCATATTTCGATGTTTTTTTTTATTAAAATTATATAGAACACTATAAATTATATGAATCTCCTGCTCAGCATTCCTGGACGACGTGACATTATCCCCCCCCCCCTGCGTGTCTTTTTTTTGGAGGAGGATTCAGAGGGAGGCAAAGATGGCAATTGCCATCCCCTTCTAGGTCACCAGATTTAATAGTGGGACAATATATAATAATTATTTTTAATATAATAGTGTAAGTTTACTTAATATCATTTACAGTAACAGACTTATATTTGTTAATTTTTATTGTTACTTACGGTTATTAATTAATATAATTGGGAGATTTTGCATAGCGTTTGTCTTGCGTTAATTGTAACTCTAATCTTATTTCCTACCCCTTAACAATACCGCCATTTGTTGGGAAATTTGTTGTCAAACTTGAGAGAGTGTTAACGTCAGATTTGGGGGAAACAGTAGCGCTTTGCAAAATCTCTCTAATTTTAATGTAAGCTACGGTAGAAAAGTGATTTTAAACTAAATTCATGTTTAATAATAAGATTTAAGTGCCATTCCACAGCAATATGAATACTACTTAAGTAAATCTTTTTTTTAATAAGAATACTATTTAAAAATAAAATTAGAATATTAATGATGAAACAAATAAAAGTTCGTTAGGTATGAATATTACCAGATCAAATTTTAATGAATTTTTTAAAGGGGAAAAAAAAAGCCGGATTCGTTGTCAACCGCTCTTGTATTTCTATCTACTATTTATATCATAAACCCTTTCTCCCCATTGCGTGAACAAGATCTGGATTTACCCTTCTTATGTATTCAAAGCAATAAGAGGAAAATGTAGTGTCTATTTTCAACCTACCGCGTTTTTTTTTCTTTTTAATTATTAATTCTTACAATAATAGAACAACAAAAAAAAATCCATTTTGGTTAGCGATTAAAATATTTTTTCTACTATCTTTCCAACATAGGGAATTTAACGTTGTTTTACGTAAAATTATCCGAAAACCTAATACAATTTTGTACTGGAAAAGTACAATTTTCCCTTGATGTAAATTAAATGCAATACTTATTTATAATTTGCAAAATACCATTGATTTTTGATATAAAATTTAGTTTTATGGAAACTTCTTTTTAAAACATATTTATAAACAAAATAAACACGTGGTTTCAGATAACTTAAAAATTAATTAGCTACATGCAAACTAAACTAAAACTTAACTCAGTGACACGACAGCCCATAGAGGGCCAAGGCCTAGTGTACCCATCTCAGTTTTCTTAACCTGGGCTGTGGGGTGCAGAAGCAGATGTTTCGGTCAGGTGGGCAGCCGAACACGGAACCCCCAGTGTTTAATTCCCAAGCATGCTTGGTACTAATTTATCGACCCAGTGAAGGGATGAAAGGCTGAGTCAACCTTGCCCGACCTGAGGATCGAACCCAGGACCTGACGCCCGATGGCTGAGTGGTACCGCTTCGCTCTCCCGTGCCACCGGTTCTGATATGCAAACATCACCATACATGGAAACTTTAAAAATTTCACGAGAAAAAGAATCGTCTGCAGTTTAATTTTTAGCAAGCCTAGTTGTAGACTAATGAAAATATTCTATTTTTTGAAAGATTTCTCCCACACGAACTAATTGAAACTTATAACAATTTTTAGAATCGTGGACTAAATCTACCCTTTTCACACACTTTCTAAATTTCAAGACGCTAGTAATAAGTTTAAGACTATAAGCTCGCTTAAGACTATAAGTTTTAAGCCAGACACACAAACTCTTTGACTGTTATAGATAATTTGGTGCCACTAAATTTTCTTCTCTCAGCGGAATATATCAATATCCGTTTTGCCATTGCAGAAATGATTATATAGAAATGTGCTGTGCTTTAGTATTTAGCATTAATGAAACATTTCTATCTATTTTGTAATGTCGGTGCAAATATAAGTGATATGTATTAAAATCACATATTTTACCGAATTTTGATTTTAGCTTTTTTTTAACATTGAAATTTATTAAAAGACCGCATTGTTCCACTTTTGTTGCTGCCTGTTTAATTCGGCTGGACGATTTCATGTAAATAGTTTATGCGGCTATGCCGCCCTTTTCGCAAATAAATGCCATTTAATGTTTCCTGTGCATACAACTGTGTCACTGTTTGAATGTGTCACTAACAGATGTAAATTATGAATTTTTATGTTTGTTATTCTATAACAAATATGACATTTTCAAAAAGTTAAGAAAAAAATTTATTACCAATGCATTAATAAACACCTATTTCCGATTCGATTATTTTCAAAACGTTTCGTGTAAAAATTTTATAAATTATATTTCTTTTTTTATAAGCTTAACGTTTTAGTAAAATGATTTTCTTATTTTATTCACATGTAATGGTTATTCTGATTATAAATGGGTTGTTTTTTAAAAGTTAAAATTTTGTAAAGTATGTTCTTTTATAAGCTAATAGATTATTGAAAACTTCATTCTCTTCAGAAATGTGCAAATTGGAAATAACAGTCGACTTGTTTCAAGCTCTCAAAAATAGGCGCCCATTTTCAAGATTTGCCAAACGTGAAACGTGAGAAGAAACAATTTTTAAAGGGCGTTTTGCGCCCTTGAAACATATTGACTATTATTTCCAATTAGTATATTTTTTATGCGAATGAAGCTTTTTATAAAGTAATATCATACCGTTTCAGTTTCTTAGGATTACCTATTTAAGCTGCTAATATTAATTATCTTATTCTGATTACAAACAGTAGCGTCATTTTCAAAAAGGTTATAAAAATATTATTTTTCAAAACTTTTATGTCATATAAAGATGTATAACTCCGTGTCTGCTTTTTGTATGCTTAAAATTTGAATAATATTTATCTTATTGTTTCATTATAACGATATTCTTTTTACGAATGCGGTATGTTCAAAAAGGTTTAATAGAATGTGTGATTAAAGTATCAATGAAAATGTTCTTTTATTTATTTATTTTAAAATTTAGAAAATATGCTTTTTTAGACTTCAAAACGCACGTAAAAGGTAGCCATATCACGGAGAAACTTTTCATCGCTAATTTGCTTTCACTTCTATTACTAATTTAAGAGAAAGAAAAAATGAGTTAAGGCAAACCTTAAGTAACCCATGAAATCTCAATTGCTGAAAAAAAATGTCTGAGTATCAAAAGGCAAACAAATTATTCGAAGAGAACGTCATTGGTTATATTCTCATAATCGTAATCCTGGGTTATATTCAGGGTTCGCCAAGTGGGCCCACTTTGAAAAAACCCGCCCGGGTTTTATTGGGTGGGCCCACCTTGAAAAAACCCACTTGGAACGATAAGTGGGTTTTTTCAAAATAAAAAATTTTTTTTTTTTTACTAGAACTTATTGTTTCACATTTATTTTTATATAATTTATTGTGCAGCATAAATTTGTCAAATAGAGTTGTATGATTTATATGATTAAGTTTTTAATATTAGTAAAGTAAAAGAAACTCAAATATTCATATAATTTTTATAGTAGGTGCTATTGAAAACTTCAAATGGGTTTTTTCAAAAAAGTAATATTTTAATGATATTAAATCAAATAAAAATTTAAATAATATAGTCTGAAAAGATCAATTTTTCAACTATAGTTGCATGCTTTATATATTAATAAACAGGTAATATAATACATACAGGTAATATAATATATTAAAAAAAATTGAAAAGAAACAATTTTTTTCTTTTTTTACCAAGTGATACATTAACAAATTTAAACAGTTTTATTTTCTAGCTTAAGAAAAAAAAAAGCTAAAACTTTTTATAGGAGAACTTTTTAAAATTATTTATCTAAAAATGAAATCCTTTTCTAGGGTTAATTATTTGAAAACAAATGGGACAAGTAACTGATACTCTTTATAATTATATGTAGTTTTAATTTCACTTTCTATTAATCTTATTATAGAAACATGTAAGACCATTAAATATTTATTTCAGTTTTTTATTTAACTCAAGTCAGATGAAATTTTAGTTTTTACTGATTATAAATATTTACAGATTATAATTTTATAATGGGTAATATCCATATGTTTAATAAATATAGTAAATAAATGTGTGTGAAAACAAAAAGATTAATAAACTTGTTCCTTTTATATTACTGCATTTATATTTTATAATTCTTGAGTTAAAAAATTATGAAACGTAATGTACTTAAAAATAAAGAAGATTCAAATATGTATTAGTGATAATGCGCCATTTAAACTTAATATAAAATACATATAACCAGGGTTCCCCAAGTGGGCCCACTTTGAAAAAACCCACTTGGTGGTTTTTTTCACAAATTGTTTTTTTTTTTTAAATTTGGTTCAAAAAGAAGTATCTCCTAATACTATCATTGGACATATCGTTGAAGTTAACAAATATTTTAGAAATGTGCATCAAGCACATGGATGGGCAAATGAAAAAAACTGCTTGATGACCAAATGATACTAGGTGGAATTCATATTGTGAGCGCGTAAAAACTTTTGCCAATAATTACCATAAATATGAAGAGATTGTTCTTGAACAATTTTATATGTCAAAAAAATTAAATAATGTTGGGCTTTACCAATAAACTATCAATTGGGAAAAACAGATATCAATTGTTTCTGAAGCTTTAAAAAAGCTTCAACCAGAAAACATTTCAATTTCAGAACCTGTTGAAATATGAATTAACTTACTATCGTCCCAACAAGCACACAACTTTTGGGCTAGTGAAGGGACAATGCCGGCTCACCTAAAGTGCCATTACGGCGGGCTTTTCATTGCCGTATCGGTTCCGTTAATAAAGTGAAATCTGGGCCAGAATGAGGGCCAGTGCATGGCATTTCAGGCAAACTTCTGGCAATCGTTGAAGGACCGGGACTATTTTGTTGCCTCTGGATTGCTTTGCCATTTTTGCCTGTTAAATACCGGGGAAAAATTTTTTTTTCACAGAATAAAGAGAAAATTGCCGTAAAGGCTTTTATTGAACCTTTATGATGTCTTTTTTGCCTTTTTATCAAAAGCTGAATACGTTCACTGGCATACGTCGTTGCCTCGCTTGCCGTTAAGGCACCTTAACTGTAGGCTGATTAGAAAACGTCTATGCCGTTTTCGCCTATATCGCACCTTTATTTCAGGTGTTTAGGCCAACTTCTTTGCCTTATTTACCAATGCACCACCCTTAACTCACCTCAAACTCGGTTCAATAGAAAGTTTTAATGGCGTCCTTGCCGGTATCACACCTTTATTTTAGGTGTCTCGGCATTTTTTTTATTTTTTATTATTAGAACTTAGCTTTTAATTTCAAAGGCTTCTTGCTGCATTTTGTTACAATTCTTATTTAGGGAACATAAATTGTCACGAGTGTTTGTTCTACTCGGCTGATATCAGTGATAGTAATTTATTGATTCTTAGCTTTTTATATTGTAATATAACAACAACTGTCATTACATGCATACTGTTTTATGACAATATAAAAAACAAAATGGTGTAAAACAATTATTTAATTTATAACCAAATGTCCAATGAATCTTCGTACAATAAAATAGACTTTTTTTTATTTCATTTTAAACAATTATAAGCGCTATCATTTAAAGTAGAAGCATATAAAAAAAAATCTTTTTGAATTGAGTATTTAAATTTTTTAAGCATTTTGAGATAGAGGAAATTAAGTACAAATTTTTATTCTAAAATAAAACACAATGCAACTCAATAAATAAGTTATTTAAGTTTTTAAAATAATGCTTATATATTTAAAACCTACATCTAGCTTTTATTGATAGAAACTTACACACAAAAGTTTATTTATCCTATAATTTTGTGTATATTCATCAAGTCATTAATTTTATTAAATATTAGATAAACAGTATATATCATAAATAGTTTTTTCAAAAAAAAAATATTTTGTACTAGTAAATAATACACCATTTTAGTAATTTTAAATATATAAAAGCAGGAATTTTAACAACAATAAAGCTTAAAATAAACCATGAAGGAGTTTTATTTCCTTGTAACAAATCAATACATCTGTATACACTATTTACATATGGACAAATATATTTTCTTTATCCCATTCCAGAAGCTTTATTTCAATGAGCCTTTTTCCTGCAAAAAATAAAGCAATTTATTTTACTATAGATATATTAAATGTTCACAGAAAAAAAAATATCATTGATTTAAATCAACTGATTTATTAAAAGCCATGGATTAAGACAAGCTGATTATTTTTACAAAAAATTATTAATTTAATTATAAAAATATGATATTGAATTTAGTTAATAAATATGCATTCTTTAGGTTGCATTTAAAAAAAACAACTAAGATCTGATTTCAGAGATAATGATAGTATTTCACTAAGAAATAATAAAAGAGATATGTATGTAAATTATTATAGTCATACATCCCTTTAATGATTATACTTAAGAAAAGTATTGATTTAAAGAAATAGATTTGAAAAAAATCAATTACTTAAATAAACTTATCATTTAACTATTATAATTATAAATACTTTTTATACTATGTAACTAATAAAAACATTATTTATAGTATGTTTAATTCAAGTCTTCTTTTTTTTCCATTAATAAGGTTATTTACTAAGAAATGGTGAAAGGGATATGCAAGCAAATTATTATTTTTTAAAATAGATCAACTGCCAAACATATTAAAATTATTCACATTTCATTTTTTAATTATTTAAATGCAGTTCATATATATGTAGCTCATAGATATCAAGACTTATTCTACCCAAAGTAATTTAAAAAAGTTTTTTCAGCAATGCAATCTGATCTAAACTAATTTAATCTGCTTTAGATATCTAATTGAAAAATAGTATCACAAACTTTAACATTCATTAGCAAATTGAGAATGAAAAACATAATTATAATTCTATTTATTCAATTAGTTTTGTAATAATTAAATAATTTTAACCATCTTAGTTAGAAATGTTAACTATTGTAGCTATAATAATATTTTAAAGTAATGTTAAGTGTTATGAAAACAATTCATTCAATGTTTTGAATGGTAAACGTAGAAAAAAAAATTTTTTTTAAATGATTTTCTTAAACCCAACAATTTATTAACAATATTCATGTTATATTTAATTTTATTTAATGCGACATTATATTAATAACCAAATTGCTGGTACATTATACATTTATCAGTTAACTGTAAAAAAAAATTAACAAAAAAGTATAATTTGCTCTAAATATAAATTTTTTAATTCCAGAAACAAAGCTTGAATAATTTTTTTAATTCTATTAATGAGCGATTCGTAACAGTTTGAGATTGATAATTAGGAAATGTTAATAGTACTTCTGTAACCAGTATCAATTATTTAATATTATTTCATACCAATATTTATTTAAAATCTGCAATTAAATTCGTGACATCCTTAATAAATTACTTTTAAGTGGAGTTTCAATTATTTTGAAAGGAAGGCAAAGTAAATATATGTGTCTTGGCATTTATATATATATATATATATGTATATGTATATATATATATTACATCAGAAATACAAATCTTTTGATTATTCAAACTGATAGTTTTAGGAACTGCATTAGTATTTGTAGAATATGTGATAACAAAAACAACAAAATCGAACACAGACATTGTCAGAAATCAGAGCAAAAAGCTAAAAAAACATGAGAATAAAGTTTTTTTTTCTTTATCAGGAATTCAGAAATTTCAGGACTATGAACTCGGATATTATTTAACTTATTAAATAAACTATTATGCTAAAATAAATGGAGAGAAAATTTATACTTTATTATTAAACTATTAGTATAAAAACTTACTTTTATTATATCTTTCCTTATCAATTTTGTATCTTTTTTATCAAATAATTATAATGCACCATATAAGAAAACGCTTTTTAATTATCATTCATATAAAATATATATGATATATTGCCTTAAATATATAAAAATTTATATTATGTTAATGGATTAAAAAATAAATATGTTCCATGAAATTTAATTACATACTAATATCATAAATTATACACATCTAAATAATAACATTAATTAAACAATATTGAAATATAGCATTTCTATATTACGGGCAAGCAAGGTAGAAAATCATTCTTTATGGTATCACTAAAATCAAATTTAAATGCTGAATGTTTATTTTGCTTGCTAAATAAAGCTGCATACTTAAATATTTAGTTCTTTCCTTTTTTATCAGATATTTTGTTAATATATTTAAAGAAAAGAGTGGATATTTTTAGTTGTTTATTGAAAATATTAATTAATAGTTAAAGGAATAGTTAAATGCTATGAAAGACCTTGAATTGGCTCGGTTAATTTCAATTGGCTTAAAATAATGTTCCACAAATTGTTTTAAAAAAACACAAAACCCCCAGTTTAAACAAAAAAAACTGGTTTCTTTTCAACCATATGGTAACCTAAGGTAAAATATAAATTTATTTCTTACCATCCTTTTTGTTGATTTTTAAATTTTGAGTTTTATCTTCATTGTTGATCTTCCATCCTGACTCCCTATGAAAGAAAAAAAAACTATAATTAGAATATGATAGTTGTAAAATTAGTTAAAACAAAAACAACAAAATCGAAACATTAAAAAAAAAAACTGTTTCTAAAATCATGTATGAAGATTAATGTAAATATTTTTATTTCAGTTATGGAATATGACAATAAGTTCATTGTTTATCATTTATCTTGTTTATACTCTAAGCATGTGGTGTGTTAGAGGAACTAAATGTGAATTGATAAATTCAATAAAACTTAGCACGAGCTTGTAGGGGAATACTTTTAGCCTTTCAGCCCAAATTTAATGTGGACAAAGTTTTTAATTTTTTTCATGTATTTTTTTAAGTAAAAAATATTTGCTAAAATAATTGCTTTAATACGAATATTATATGCTGGTGAAACTTATGGAAAAATGAAATGTTATATAATATTATCATTTCAAATAAAATAACGAAAAATATTTCGTTATTCATTCATAACTTTACGTAGTTATTTTAACAGTAAAAATAATTTCTTTTAAAATTTTGTTTTCTAACTAATTAAAAAAATAGAATGATAAAAAAATGTTATAACAGGCATGAAAACAGAGAAAACAAATACTAAAATATCGTAATGATATAAAATTGTCAGCACATCTTTTCACCTAATTTATACATTTATAAAGTGCATTTTTCATTTATTACGAAACCTTATTAAGAAATTATTAAATAAGACTATTGCAAAAATATAAATATAAAAGCTTATATGAGTAATAAAAACACTTGTTATTAATAAAGACTGTGTTAGAGAAATACATAAAGTGAACTTAATTTTGATAAGCACAATAATTATTAATTAAAAAAATCAAAATTCTTTTGCAAATCAAAAATATGTGATTTAATTGAAAAAAATATTAATATTTAATGTTTCACTATGTTCTTACCTTATTTAGCTGTTGATGGCTGTTGATCGCTGGATTAGCATTTCTTGGATCTTTCGCCCTGTCTTTCCATAAAAGAAAAGGAATAAATTAGAGTATGATCGTCATAAAAACAGTTAAAAATCAACAAAATCAAAACTGTTTCTAACTAATTATATTTTATAATTTTTGTTAAAAACAATTTTTTGATTTAAATGAAATTAATTTTGATTTAAAGGAAAGAGAAGGATCATATATTAAAATTACGGCGAATATTTATATTTTTGGTAACTGACGATAAGTTGAATGTTTACCAAATTTTACCTTACCAAATTTTCTCTTAAAATTTTTTTGATTCTAATTTAGAAAAAGAACTAGTCTTTTAGCCAATTAGAATTAAAATAAATAGATAAATTAGAATTAAAATAAATAGACAAATTCTAAATAAAGCTTTTGTTAGTTAGGGCTCCCTCTCAATTTTAAAAATATAATTTCCTGAATTTTTGAGGAATAGTTTCCAACAATTTTTAGATTATATATTTCCACTACACAGTTATCATCATAAATTTTAATTAAACAATTAATAAAAATTCTTTTTTGTAGAAAATGTATACACTTTCTTAAACACAAAATTGTCAAAGGTGAAGGCTGAACAGGTATATTTTAGAATTAACAACCATTTAAAAACTCAAAATAGTAAATTAAGAAGAAGATAAATTACATGAGATAAATTATAGATTTTGCACAATAACTGGAAAAAAAGAATTAGTAATCGTCTTTATAGCATTGAGGACCAACAATATTTAATACAAAAAGCTTTATTTCATGAAAAAAATTATTATACAGAAAATATTATTATACTTATGAATAAATTTTAAAAATAATAACCATGAAATAATATTCTAATTTCTATTCAAAAAAATTGAACGTAATTTTAAATTAAATTTGCTTTATAAAAAATTCAGTTTTACAACATAATAATTTTATAACGAATTAATTCATTTTAAAACAAATTTAATCGTAAAATTAAACTTAATATAAAGATTTGAAATGTTCTTATACCTCTACAGCAATTCATTAAATGCAAAAGAAGTATAAAAACAACAAAATAAAAATTAGAAATACTGTCCTTCTATTTAATATGTCATTTTGTTATTTATTTATTTAGAACAAAGAATATATTATATTGAGTATCAAAACAAATATTTAAATTGTTTAAAAATATATTCTGAAAATACTCAAAAAAACTTTAAAAGTGGAAGTGTTTAGTGGAACAATTTTTACATGTTTACCAACGTTATTATTATTTTTTTTAATTTAAAAAAGTCAAAGCAGAAAAATATCAAAATTAAAGTATAATTTAAATATAAAGTAACTAATTAGAGATGAGAAAATTTAAACTCTTGCTATTTATTTATTTATTTTATGGTGGTTCAAAAAAATATTTCTTCTTATATCTAATCAAAATTATTATTTGAAACAATAAGTGACACCCGCGGTTTAGATAATTCAAATAATGTTTTTTAACAATCCTTCAGAGAAAAAATATGGCTACCGAAATGAAGTAAATTATTAAATTAATCAATGCTTCCGAAAAATGAAAGAAGCATTTTTAATTAAAGCATAAGAAATCATAAATTTTTCTTTTATTAGATAGAGTTAATTGAACTTTTATTTATTAAAAAAATCGTCTAATTCATTTTAAAACTAAACTAGCAGCTTAAACTAAACAACAGGAAAGCATAAGATAAAATAGCCAACTGAAGTATTATAGTTATAAAACATAATTTCTAAAAACTTAGCAAATAAAATCAAAGCGAATTAAACTAATTTTAAAAAGCTATTTAATAAATAAGTTAAAAAAATTTTTAAATTACATGAACTAAAGAGAAAAAACTTGTTACTTACTTGTTACTTAGTGCCACCATTTCTATTTTTCGAAGAAAGAAGAAAACTAGGGGCTACGTTTATCTCCTTCTTTTTACACCCTTTTCGCCAAATGAATCTTTTAGCTTGTTCTATACATAGAAGTAATCAACGACCTCCTACTGAGCAGCTTTTCCGTACTTGAAAGGAATGTTTCTTAGAATTGGGGGTAGGGGACAAAATGTGCTTCCCCACATTCTTTTTAGTTCAAGGACTTCAAACATACTTATCTGGTGATTTCAAACCGTAATGAATATCTATTTTGAATTCTTAAAGACAATTTCTGGTCCTCATAATAAAAAATTAATCTGCACTAAAATATTTTATTAACTATTAGCAATAAGCAAGCTTACTAAATTAAAAAATTATTGAAGTCAAAATTCATTTGAGTACTTTTCGTAAGAAAAATTTTTAATACATATAAACTGGGAAATAATGCTTACATATATATTTTGATTTGCGAAGTAGTAAATTAGAATATCGTTTCTTTATAATGAACAGTAAAGATTCCATAATTAAGGACGTTTAAGTAAATAAACCATTTTTTAGGTTTCATCAGCTTTTTAACAATTTTAGTACATAAAAACACGTTCTACTTTTATGAATTATTTTTTATAAATAATTAAATAACTTTAATTGGGCAAATTTATTTACATTAGCAAACTGGTTTAGTAAAATATAATATTAGCACTACAAAATTATAAATTTTTAAAAAAATATATATATATTTTCGTCTAAAAGTCTTTATAAATCACTCCCCGAGTTAAGAATTTTTTTGTTTTTGTTTATGAATGAATGCATGACGACTGGTTTTTTTTTATATCATTCAATTACATTACTAAAAAATAATTATATTTTTGGTTGAAAGCTAATGATCAGAAAGATTTAAAATCCTAAATAACCAACTGCAACAAATTCATTACCTTGGATACTTAAAGCAAAAATTTGAGGTTACTTTATTTTTCTACTAAATACTTACTTCTTTTAACTATCTTTATAAGGATAATGATGTTCTTTTAACTTTCTTACAGACGATATTCATACGATGAAATTCTATTTAGCTATGCATATTTATACTTTCTATGGCATTAAAATTCAGGATTTTTAAATTCTTTAACATAAAAATCGTAACTTTAACTTTAAAACTTTATTTTATTTACGTTTAAGCAACAACATTGATTTTAGAAATCCATTATTAGTTTTCAAACAGTTTTATTTAGTTTATATTTTAAATTTATGCTTTGAAACACACTTATATACACGCAGTTTATATTTCAAAACATGCATCGAAATTTTTTGAAGTAACATCAGTTTTTATTTTGCTATTATTTGCATAGCTATAACACATGAAAAACGTTATTTTTTATTTTATCATTTGAAACTTTAAATATTTCATTAAATGCATAGTTAAAAATTACCTGTCTATTTTTTGTTTAAAAATCATTCCATTTATACAAAAATAAAAAATAGCAGGCTTTACCCTTTTCTTACTCCGCTCACTCCCGTAATTGCTTATCGTTCATTCATCATTGATTTTTTTTCTTTATATATACTTCCTTAAGCTGCAATATTTTTCACTTTTCGCAAAACACATAACATTTTGTTTTCAAAATATACAAGTATTGCAGCTTTATGTAAGAACATTTTGCTAAGCATAATGAAATAGAGGATTTAATAAATTTGAAAAATAATTATCTGTACTTGAAAGAAAAAAAAACTTAAGGAATTTAGATTGTGTAACTCAATTGGAAAAAAAAAGAGAAGTAATATTACTCGTTAACAAGACTTATTGAAGTTTAAACAGGGAACGGTTTTAGCGTTATTTATTAAGTTTATTGTTTTTAAAAATGTCAATATAATTATTAAGAGTGATATTAGGCAACAAACAAATCTCTCTCTCTCTGGCTGTCTTTCGCTACTTTTTATTGACAACAACTTGAGCGCATGTTTATAAAATAAATTTTTTATGACAATGGATAAATAGTCAATGGTCAATATTTAAAGCAAAAAAACTTAAAGAAAGATATAACGAATGAGTATTTAAATTTTCAATTGCTTTCAAACATATTGGAATTTCAAAACAAAATTCTTGTTAAGTTTACACATAAACCCGCCCTTTCAGCAAATTAAATTTTAACCAAGTTACCTTTCAGCCAACTACGCGAAGAAAAAGTTTTTCTTAAATTACCGCATTCTATGATAATAACATTTTTTCAAAACAAAACCATAGCTCTGTTAATAAAACCAAGTATTTAAACCATTTATTTGGTAATTTTTTTGTTAAAATGATAGCAGTTAACCGGATACTCTAGCTTTCAAAATTATAGCTCTTTTAACCTCACATTTAGTAAAAAATATAAAACTGAATAGTAAATTTTTCTGAACAAATGGTTTTTATACAGTGCTCTAAACTATCATGGTAAAATTATAAAATTTTACCACGTTTTTCGCATTTCAACTCATATTATAAAATCTAAATTTTTTATTACTTTACCGAAAACATTACTAAACCACTTCGTTAAAAAATACTGAGCTTTTTGGTTTTTCCCTATAGCCGGAAATAAAGTAAGTTTTACAATATTTTGGTAGTTTTGATTAAATTTTCTTTTCTAGCAAACATATCAACCAATCGCAGTATTTTTTTATTAACAATTAGTGATTTTTAAGTTAACAATCGAAATCGAAATTTTCTCTACAACTCATCATAAGAACAATCACGTGAAAAGAAAAAGAAGAAAAAAGGTGCGTAAAAGGCAATAATAAAATTGCAATTAATTTTCGAACATATTTGAATACCGGTATTAATTTCAAGATCAAAATTAGCCTTTACAGAGCGCAAAATTTCTAATTAGTATTTGCATTTCTGTGTTCTACAAAGCAGCCAGTACAGTATTTTTTTACACCAGATTTTGCAGATAACAATTTCCAAACTAATTATAGAATAGTCATTTTCATTTTCATCGCACTCTCTGTTCATTTTTCTGTAATCCTTTGTAATTTTATTTTATAACTGTTGTTGAACAGCCAACCCGAATTTGATCTCATGGTTACCAGTGTTCAACTTTATATCCTTGTAATTTTGAATCTAAACCAAGAAATAAGAGAACTCCTGTACAAAAGTATCGGGAACGAATTGCCTTCGTGGAGAACTTTTTCATGGTGAGATAAACCACGAAAACCTCCCGTGATTAGCAAGACGAAGATGGGACTCTAATAATCCACGATGCGTCTATCACTTGGAATATTTTATGTCAGCCGGGTACGAAATTCGTATCAACCAGCAATTCTTAAGATTCAAATCCTCAAAACTCATTAGTTGGCTAGCGTTCCTTCCCCTGAGCCTCCACCGCTTATCCTTCGTAATTTGAAACTTCTAAATCTTATATTTTTTGTACAGCAAAGCAAAATGTAAAGTTAAAATAAACACCCAAAAATAGCGGAGGGGACTTCGCTCCTTAGGACTTTTTTATTCAGAGGGAAACGTATTATAGTAAATATTTCTTTCAGGATTCGGCTCAATAATTTAGTAGTTTTCCTGCCACTGTTTATGAATTTTTTCATATAAAAATTAAATAAAAATACAATATATTGATAATTTTTTGCAGAATATTTTTCTAATTAAAAAGATTAAATCCAGTTTAGAAGTATCTGAGTTAACTCCTCAAAGTAAATATACTAAAAAATAGACATTTAAGTGCATGATTTATAAAAGATCCAACATTTTACGCATTTGTGTCTAGTTGAATAGTACTAATTTTTGAAGTTGCGAAATAAGAAGACTTAACAATTTTATTACCATTAATTTTCTTCCTTTTTTTAATAATTTATTAACAGTGTCTAACTTGTGCTTGAAAAAAAATATTAAACATTTCTTTAATTAGTAAAACAAATTCTAACAAGAAATTTTAAAATAATCCTACTTAAAAGTTATTACTATAATGGGGAAAAAAATACTATGATGCTTCTTCAGAGTTTCATAACAGTTAAACTTCTGTTTGCGCATTTGTTTAAGAAATATAATGTGCTTACGTTGTAAAAAAATCAAGATATTCAAGAAATATCGCAGTGATGCATGAACACGAAGCTTATTACAAATTTATCAGATAAATTACTCAAATTTTTGAGGGTTCAAAGAATCTAATTTCTTGTTTTTTAATGTTCTTTTTTTACCTGCACAAAAATATATATGTGTTTATATTTGAAGCATTTAAAGAAACTTGATTAATTTGTATCATGGCGTACTATAAACGTACTATATTATCTCAATAGTTGTGAAAGACTCAAATAGTCGTTCACCATGATTTAAATAATTTACAAACTTTCGACTGCTTAGATAAAGAGATGGAAGATAAAGAAAAGAACGAAAAATGATGTTGTGTAGTCTGAACATTTTAGCCAATTTAATAAATGAAATACGGTTAGAAGTTTCCACCTTAACTCATAAAAATTAGGACATTAAAAAATTAAAATGTATGAATTACAAAAGATCTAACTTTTATTGCATTTGTGTCCAGATGAGAGAAAAATTTGATTTTACTAATTTATGAAATAAGAAGATTTAACAATTTCGTTACCGTTAATTTTTCGTTTATAGTTTTCTTTTTATATTTTAGCTTTCTTTATTAGTGCACGAACCACGAGATATAGCTAATTAAGTAAGCTACCGATTTATTATATCAATTGTTAAAATTAAGGAAGGTTGAAACTGATTTCTCGCTTTATAATGTTTTTTTTTCCTACAAACAAATATATCTGCTTATAATTTTAAAACACATGAATGAGAATGAATTTGATTTATTTGAATCATTTACAAACTCTTGACTGTTCAGATACAAGGGGTTTAAAAATCCAAAAAAGTGCAAAAAATTATGATGCTTAGTTGTACCCATAAATCATAAAAAGCGAAACTCTCTCCATTTTTAACAAGTTATATTACTAATCAAATAAGACTTTAATATTGAATCAAAAAATATTTTTAAAAAGTTAGAGTTTATTTATGTATTTATTTTTTATTTACTTTTACAATTTCCCATATCCGGTTGAAAGATTTTTGTTAGATGCATAAGAAATAGAATTTTGATCTGTAAAAGATTTTTACTGTGTATTGCTTTTCGCAATCTATGAAATATGAGAATTTTCCGTTTTTCTGTTATACATTTGCTTATTTATTTTTTTAGAAAAAATAAATAGTTCAATTAAAAGCTTATTGCAAACAATTGAAAACAAAATTGGTTTTATGAAAATGTTAAATAATAATAATCATCAGCAATATAAGGAAATAAATAAAAACTGAAATTTTAGTGAAGAAAAAAAAAAAAAAATTGGAAAAGTGTAAAGTTCCTCAAGAACTCTGACCCCCAACAGGGTGGGATGCGAGAAGCGCATAACCGGACGTCGTTAACTTCTCAATTTACCATACACTAACAAAGAGAGGAAAAGCTCAAAATAAGATCCTGTATTTGTAAGTGTATTTGCACACAAATACACTTACAAACTCCTTTTTATTCCTGAAATTCTATTGCATAAAATTAATTGACCATTAAAATTCTTATGATTCTCTTTTTGATATAGACTTTACATTTAATATATACAGTAAAAAATCGCTAGTTCTTACCACGTACAAAAGTGCTTGCATTACAAACTACTAATTTTAGTGCAATAATTACCAATAATACAAATTATTATAATTTTATCGAAAACTATTTAAAACAGCACTAATTCGAGGAATTAATTATCATGATGGGTCGTGTAAAGAAGGGACAGTGAGTAAACTTTGTTTTTACGAAAATAATTCAAAATAATATTTTCATTTAATATCTGTCATAGTAGCGTAAAGATTAAAGTGTTAAAATTCTGAGTAGGAAACTAAACTCCTTTAATTTTCTATTAAGATATGTATACTGAACTGCTCTAAATTGATTTTATGGGGATATTTATTTGAGCTAAGTCAAATAAAGAATAAATAAATTAATGCGGCAAAAGAATTACGCAGCGTAAATTACTCAACGTTATGTTGAATTACAAGTTCTTCAAAATAAATATTCTACAAAAAATATGCAAATCAAATAATTTTTTTTTTTTTACAAAATAAAGAGTAAAAATTTAACTTAACTATGTCGTATTTGTTAAACTTCTTTATTCTTACTATAATTGCGAAATTTATTATATTTAACTGTAAATAAACTAAGAATAAGTTACTAGATATCAGATATTATTTATATAAAATTTTATTGAAAGATTGGTTTGAACTGTTTTCTAAAAACAGAATCAATTCAAAAAAAGATTATTAAAGTAAAAAATTAAAAAAAAGTATGTGTTATTAAGAGAAAGAAATATACTATACAATTACAATTTTATTCGTTAATAAAATGATTAATGGAAGTTACAGAATACTATTTGTTTAATAACATGAGAGAATTGTAATTGCATTATTCCAATCACTGGATACCCATTAATCATTTTTTTTTTCTTGGATAGATTTTTTTTAAGGTCGTCATTAATTACAGAAGGTGTCTAAATTAATTTTTGTCCTTTTGTCAGTCAATGGGCTAAATTGATTTTTAATTCCAGCCAATATACGTTTCGCAGAAAATTCTTTTCTTTCTTCAGTATTAATATTTATATAATAATTGCTGCCAAAAAGAAGAACAATAGTTGTGTATAAGTTAATTATAAAACGAATATAAAATTGCTTTAAGGTAATTTAATGTAACACTATTAAAATTACCCTCTGGTGAAAGTAAAAAGAAAAAGGTCAGTCTGTAAAACAATGAATTCCAAGAATTTCAAAAATTACCTTCTTTATTTTTAATTATATCATTTCGAGATGCTTTTTGATTTTCGAGATGCTATCATGATTTTTTTCATGACTCTTAGAATTCTTTACTTAAGATAATAGTGTTGAAGTTAATCTAATCGATTAAATTGGTCTAATCGAAAAGTGCGAACGCATGAGAACCTAGAATAATAGCATTAACACTGACCATTCCTGAAAATTCTTTTTATATGAAGTTGGAAAAATAAACTGCATTGTTAAATTAACGTGAAACGAGCAGATATTAATAAATTTCCTTCTCTGTCAGAAAACTGAATAAATTTCCTTCTCTGTCAGAAAACTGAAAAGGTCACTGATACCGCCACTGTTTTGGGGTTTTCAACTTAACGTTACATTTTATCAAACACTGTTTGATTTAGAAACTTCAAATTACGTTAATATGTAGGAAATTGAACGGAGATTACAATGGAATTAAAAAATAATTCTAAAATTAAGTCAAGATTATTTTTACTCTTATACTTGTTAGAAAAATAACATGCGGGCCGCTCTGTGACCGCAAGAATTCAGCTGCGGAAGTTAAATTTGGTATGCTGAAAGAGCCAAGTTTGTTTTTAACCGTAACATAGAGTCTTTATTTCCTTTTAGAAACTCTTATTTGTTTGAAAGTTATTACAATTTAAAAGTTTTTTTTTCATTTTTTCTTTAACTAATAATTATTTATTGATTGTTGTGGAAAAAGTTTTCATTTACGCGATTTTCATAATATCCCTCTTGACTTAATATTAAAAATAATGAAAATAAAGAAAAAAATATTATATAGAAAAAGGCTAGGTGTTGCCAAATATAAAACTTCGACATTTTATACCGACATTTGAAAATATGTGTAGAATAAAGAGAAATAAGAATTGTTTCTTATATGATCGGTTAACAAGAAAAAATTACTTCTAATTTATAAATTCTTTTCATTGTGTCGCACACTCTGCCTTTCTAAAATGTAATTTTTTTAAGCGCAGTTATTTATCATTCAAATCCAGCTATCCTTTTTATTTTGTCAAAATTAACAAGTTAATATAATGAACTTAAATAAAAGTATAATAATTTTACATTAAGCAAATAATTTTTAATCGACTTTTCAGGAAAAAAAAAACTTTTAAGAACATTGTTAAGAACAGTTTGTGCCAAATGCCTCTAGTTCTGAGAGAATAAAAAAACGAATTTGCGCGCGGGCATAAACTGCTTTTTCCATAGAACATCTTCAATGCGTAATAACTCTCGGCGAGACCGTTTTTCCTTCTTCTTCATTTGTCAAAACTTAGGAATCCTTAAAATGCAACTGCTGGCAATCCAATCGTAATTTTTACTTAAAAAAGTGGAAGAAAACAATTTGTACTTGATCTTCAATTATTTCAAACTTGATGAATGAGATTCAACTACAGGGATTATCGAGCGTAGCGAACAGGTGACGGTGCCTCCATGTAGAAAACAAGGATACATAAAAATAAATTGTGTCGAACAACTATTATCAGTAAGCGTATGATTAATATTTAAAATTGTCTCTAAAAAAGGACTGTAGAAGCTGATCAATTGATAAAAATTTATCTGCTGCAGTCAAGGTATAAATTATCGTCACTATCTGAAAAACATTTAATATATTTAAATATTAGCATGTTTACGAATTATGACCTGATTTTGAATTTTTTTTAAATTAACGTCAAACTTTAACCGGATTTCAATAAATTAGTTCAAAAAGAACTGCATTCTTTAAAAAGGAGGTATGAAAATGATTCATTGGATTCGTTTTGTACTATGAAAATTGCCAAGTCGATTCGGCAGCATGAAATACTATTTCATTTTTCACCAGTTTATGGTTAAAAGAGCTCCACTTCACTTAGTTCTAATTACATAATCATTCAATTTCGTCTAAATAGTTATGCCTTTTCTGAAATATTGATTTGCAAATTTACCGTAAATTCAAAACTATACCTACAGTTTAATGGGACAAACAGATAAAATTTCGGTTCTCTTACCGTTATTTTAATATTTCAGCCATATTTCTGTTATTAGTTCCTAAGATTTAAAACATAGCACAATTTTAAAATTTGTTAACCCAAAACCCCTTGTGAGAAAAAAACAATGTTTTTAATTCATGTATAGGAAACATTTTGCAAATGACATTTGAAAATGATTAAATGTATGTTTATTATTTTGTATTGTTATGTTTCTTTCATTTTTCTACAACTAGGGAACATTACTGGAAAATGAGTAATTTTTCACACAATGCATTTTTATTTAAATCTTATATCGACTTCGTAGAAGAAAAAATCGGTGACTTTTTTTTCAATCCTGCTGTAACTTTTGTATTTTTTCCAGCTTTAAATACTATGCTATTTTTATTAACACTTGAATTGAAGTATGTGACGAATGTAGTGTAAAGAAAGATTGAAACAGAGAAATTTAATGTTTAATTTTGTCTAATTTGCTATTTAAAGAATTTAGTTTCAAAATAAAACTCAATAACGCAATTATGGTTTTAAATAACTACTCCGCTATTTAATTGGTTAAGGCAATATGCAGTAGAACATTTTTTTATTTATGTCACATTTTATGCTAGAATAAATAGTGCAGACCCTTGCCACACATGAATGATAAATTTGCTTGACTATAGTAAGCAGAAGGGAGAGGGGGGGGGGATATTGTCGCCGCAGTCTCCTCAATTGGTTATGCCTGGACAAAAGCCGTACCGACTGTGATTCTGTGTAAATTGGCGAAATTCTATCAAAGTTAAAAGAAAGGCAACCCTACAAGACCCTACACTTTATATTTTCTGCCATCTATCCGCAGGACTCAGAAACACGTCTAGAGTAAAAAATAAAAAACAGCGCCATCTATGTATTGCATTCAAAACAGTTTTTTTTCCTTAATGTATATAAACTATTTTAAAAATAAATTAATGCTGCATGAAAAAATATTTTTGTAATGCAAATAAAAAATAAATATAATTAACGTTTTGAAAGTATAATTTTAATTTTTATTTATATTCTGTATTATAAGTTTTTAAAAAAAATTATTTGCTTAATATTTTGAAGTTTAATTAATAAAAATATCCAAATGTATTTTTATTACTTAAAAACGTATATTTAAGAATAAAATTTCCTAAACAATTATTATTTTCAAGTATTGCTTAAAAGTTTAGGGGAAAAAAAGTTATTTACTTTATTAGACTAGACATTTGCTATAAACAGTCAGAAAATTTAAACACGATTTTTTTAAAATTCAAAATTCTTAAGACCATTTAAACTATTTTGAATCCAGTTTTTAAGAAGTAAGTGATTAAACTAAGATATTAAATTTGAAATGAACATTAAAATAAAAATAAAATAAAAAACAATTTATATAAATAAAACGTTTACTATTATAAATGGTATACATTCATTATTACAAAACACTTAAATTGTAATAAAAGTTAGTAAATTAATGTAATAAAAAAGCCCATCTCATTAAAAATCCTTGCTCTAAATTCAAGATATTTATAATTTCTAGGAGGATTTAAGCAATTTACAATATTTTTTTATTCATTTATTTTCTATAAAATGGATTTTTTTATTTACATGAATTTTAAACTTACCTATTCATTTTTGTTTTAGAGAAGGTTTAAAAAAGGAGTAATAGTCTGGAAAAAATTTATGTTAATTTCATTTGGGGCTTACAGTAATAATTTTCAAGCGACCAAAACATAAACAATGGGAAAAGTTTTCATATCGCTTCTTCCTAAAATGACAAAAAATAGACAATGACGGACCTTTAGCCTTTTACTGCTATCATATAAATTATACTAGATTTTTTTTTTTTTACCATGAATTACAAAAATGATGGATTTTTTATTGAATCCTTTAACGTTAAAAATAAATGTATCGCTTATTCAATAAAAAAATAATAATAAGTCTTCAATAAGAAAAAGTCTTCAATAAGTATTCAATTCAATAAGTCTTTCTTAAGTACATGTTTGATACAATAAATTTAACAAAATTTTATAATAAACAATCGAAAAAATAAAAACTTTTTCTCAATGAACAAAGGAATTGTTCTAGTTAAAAGTATTAATATTTATTCTTATTTTTAAGGGAATATGTATTAAATTTTTCTAGAAAGAAAGAATATATTATATTTCGAGTTAAAAATTATACTTCAGAAAATGATTTCAAAAAGAAAAAATAAATAATTATATATATTTATTTAAAAATTTTAATAAAATTTAAAATGATTATTTTTTAATAAAATTATTTTTTTAAAAAATATAATAGGTAATACCACATAAAGTATATTTAGATTACAGTAAAATAATAAAATTCAAGTTTTTAATATTCTATGTAAAAAATTAGCAGTTTTCAAAGAATAATAAAAGTTGTTTTTTTCCTCTCAAAAATACGGTTAACGTTTTATGGATTTTTTCCATTCTCTCCTGATTTTTTTCAAATTTTTGAGTTAAAAGCACATTTTTTACCAACTCTGCATCTATTCATTATTAATCTATTGTAACATTACACTTAATTAACGGTATACAATAAAGGTCCTGTAACTAATTAAGTGTAAGAGGCCAAACAACGGTATACAATAAAGGTCCAGTAACTAATTAAGTGTAAGAGGCCAAACAACGGTTTTATTTTTCGGGCCTGTATAGGTGAAGAGTTATTCCGCCTCTTCCTGAAATGCCTCAAAACAAACGATAAAGGACCCTATTGTACTTGCCTTTTGCCGTTACCCTACCTAGAATGCCAGCTTACGGCCTTACGTTTGCCGTGAGGTGTGTGCTTACTGGGGTGTGATGAATTAGAATCCCATAAACATTTTGTTAAAAGATCAGGCTGTTCAGCCACATCATTTATCAGCATATACATCCTGGATCCCGAAACAAGGGGACAATTTTTAAATGATGAACAAGACCAATTAGCAGAAAGCTGTCTTTCTAAGCATCATCCAGAATTTCTGCCACGTGTTATGGCATCCAAAATTTCCGATCCTGAATACTTTCCAAAATCAATGATGCTTGACACTGTTATTGAACAGTTTTCATCAAAAAATAGTGAAAAATTATGGCAAAAAAAAATAAATAAATAAGTAAATAAATAAAATTCCTAGCTTCCACAAAATTTCTGTCAATTCTTTTTTCTTTGCACTCAGCACCAGCATTTTCTGTCTCTATCGAAAGACACTTTTCAACTTTCGGTTTGGTGCAGAGTAAACTTCGAAATAGATTAGGAATAGATAAAGCTACAAAACTCGTAAAAATGTATTGCCATCTAAGAGAGAAATGTAGACACTTTGAATCTGTTGTATGATAATAATAATAAAGGAAAAAATTGACCTTTTTTTTTAAGTTAACTCTTAACATCTGCTGACAATTTTTAACTATTTGGAGAAAGTTTATCACAATTAAAAAACAGTTAAAAATTAAAATATTACTTTTAAGATTTTTTAAATATTTTTAAGATTTCATTTGAATACAATTTATTTTGTTTCTTTTAATCATGTTTAAAAATATTGAAAGCAAACAAAAAAAAATTTATTAAGTGATACATTAAACAACAATAAACAAATTTAAAGTTTTATTATCTGATTTTAAAAAAATGAGCTCTAAATTTTTATATATGCTTTTTAATAATTTTAAGATTAATTTGTTTTTTGAAACTATAAAGTTAAAATGCATATATTTATCTAAATATTTGAAAAAAGGGACAAAATAACTGATACTCTTTATAATTATACATAATTTTAATTTCACTTTCTATTAATCGTATTATAAAAACATTGAAGACCATTAAATATTTATTCCAGTTTAATTTTATTACAGGTAAAAGTCAGATGAAATTTTAGTGTTTACTTATACAATACTATTTAATAAATAAAATTATTTTCACAGTAAAATTTATGAGCACTAAATGAAAAAACCCAATTTTCCCCGGGTTTTTTCAAATAAAACCCAATTTACCCCGGGTTTTTTCAATAAAACCCAGGCGGGTTGGGTTTTTTCAAAAATCCCCGGGTTTTTTCAAACCCTGGTTATATTCTCATAATTTATTTTAATTTGGATATTTTAAGAAAATTTTTCTTTTCAGTATTTGAAACTTTATGGCTTACTCTATGTTTTCCTGGAACTCACTTTTTCTGTATTTTAAATTTCCACTTAGTTACGGATATGATTGAGAATTTGCGACGAAACGTTTCTGCCAAAGGATAATTGGATTTAAGTCCTTGCAATGATGTAGTGTGCATTTCTATAATTAAATCTTTTTTTACAAGAAAACACAACTAAGAATTGTTTCTGTAAATAACAATAAAATCTCTACTTTTTTCTGCGGGCAATAATTCAAAATACTCCAGAATGACGCAAATTACTATCATCCATTTTGTTTCCTGCCAACAAATTGAGAAGCTCCTTTGTCATTTCTGTAATGATACTCTTTTGCATTTGTCGTCATTTCGGACTTCTGTTTATTCTTCTGTCAAAGCTGATACCCGTTCATAGGAAATGTTTTTTTTTTACCTGGAAAAATCTTCAAGTAACCTTGAAATAATCATGCATTCCTTTTCTGCACGTAAATTTGTTTCTGTCGTTTTTCGACATGTTTATACACACACTCATGTGAAAGATTAGATACCTGATGTTTGATGTGCCAAGAAAAAAAACCCACTTATTTTGACCTAATATACAACAGACACTAATTGCTATTCATTAAAATGTGAGTTTTTGTATGATTGAAGGTCTATAAAGTACCGGTGCACGCCATTTTGAATTTAAATGGCGTACTTTTAAGAATGAAAAACTAAGTGCATATTTAATGTAAGTATCAAACATACGGGTGTAAGTATTAAACATACGGGTAATTCTTATGAAGACTCTTATTTTAAAGTTCTTGAAATGGGAAAAAAAAAAACGTTAAGTGAATTGTAATTTTTTTAATACATTAAGACTAGAAAAAAATATTTTTATTAATAGAGGCTTATTTATTGAATAATTAATGCTCAAGAAATAGCTTCTAGAAACTTCAGTATCATTTTCTCTCTTTAGCCTTCATTTCCTTACTTAAGCATCTTTCCTTACTTTAGCATCTTTCCCTCACTTTAGCATCTTTCCCTCACTTTAGCATCATTCCCTCACTTTAGCATCATTCCCTCTCTTTAGCATTCATTTCCTTACTTAAGCATCTTTCCTCACTTTAGCATATCTCCCTTACCTTAGTATCATTCCCTCACTTTAGCTTCATTCCCTCACTTTAGCATCATTCCCTCACTTTAGCATTATTTCCTCTCTTTAGCATTCATTTCCTTACCTAAGCATCTTTCCTTACTTTAGCATCTTTCCCTTACTTTAGTATCATTCCCTCACTTTAGCTTCATTCCCTCACTTTAGCATCATTCCCTCACTATAGCATCATTCCCTCTCTTTAGCATTCATTTCCTTACTTAAGCATCTTTCCTTACTTTAGCATCTTTCCCTTACTTTAGTATCATTCCCTCACTTTAGCTTCATTCCCTCACTTTAGCATCATTCCCTCACTATAGCATCATTCCCTCTCTTTAGCATTCATTTCCTTACTTAAGCATCTTTCCCTTACTTTAGCTTCATTCCCTCACTTTAGCTTCATTCCCTCACTTTAGCTTCATTCCCTCACTTTAGCATCGTCTCTCATTTTTGGAACATTTCCTGAGTTTAGTTCATTCCTTCATGTTAATATCATTCCTTTACTTAAGCATCATTCCTTCACTTTAGCATAATTCCTTCACTTTAGCATCGTCTCTCATTTTCGGAACATTTCCTGAGTTTAGCATCATTCCTTCATGTTAGTATCATTCCTTTACTTAAGCATCATTCCCATAATCTAGCAAGCACCATTCCCTCACTTCAGCATCATCATCATCCCCTTACTTTAGCACCAGTTGCGTACAGATCAGATAATGATTCAATTTTTAGATACTATTTTTTTTAAAGAAAAATCACAATAAATGTAAAAAATGTTACATGATGTTATTTTATTTTTCTGTATAATGATTTTATTTAATTCAAACTTTTTAATACTGACAATCCATAATTTCAAGATAATTCTAGCATTTTTAAAATGTTTTATTTTCTGACTATTAGTTATGCTAGATATCAATCTTCTTGTTAAGAATTTGAAAAACTTTCGCTGTAAATTAATTATACTAGGGGGCTAAGCCCCTTATATGCTGCCGCTCAGCAACCCCAATGATGGCTTCGCAATAATTGTTTCTTAGCATAAAAAAAAGATTTTTTTTTTCGCCTATGAAAGTTGAAATAATTCTCTTAAAATACATAAACTTAGTTATTTTTATCTCGTTAAAGCAAAATTTAAGCAAAAAAAAATAAAAAATATCTGTTAAAATTTTTTTACCGCATTTCCTAATAGTTTTCAATTTTTTAAATTAAATTTTAATTTAAAAAAATGCCTTTTATTTAAAACTTAAATGCCTTTTATTTAAAACTTGAGTTTTTCTCATAATTGAAGGTCTTATTGTGAAACTTTAGACCAGAGACTGTTGATTGTCGAAATTTATTTTTTCTTCAATGATGTCATAACTCATATTTTTAGATAATGTCTGAAGGTTATTTTTTTTATACCTTTAATCTTTTGTATGTATTTCTGTTAAATTTAAAAAATACAAGATTTTTTTCAAACATTTTGAACTTCATTTCTCTTTTTCTTACACTTATCCTTGTTTCACAAAGGCATTTACAATTATTTATTTTTTTTTAAATTCAACAATAATAGCTGTTGGTGATAATTTGTATTTTGTGATATAACAATAAATCCTGCTTGCAACGCGAGGGAAACACGTGAAACATTTATTGTAGTTAAGTGGCGCAGTTACATTTTTAACCCTACAGCAGATAGGAAAGTGGTCGGGATTTCGATTGCTGATGATTTGGCGATAAAATCTTCGGTCGGGAAACCATTAAAACTTGCATTGTTGTAAAACATGGAACTCCTGCGAAATTGATAATTTTATCTTATAGAATACTGATAATTCTACTTCTAGCTCTCTGGAAACGATTGAAACTTAAGGATTCCCATAAGTGCAAATGCAATTTAAGCTCTAAAGCTTAATCGGAATTCGGAATTTTGACTGAAGACAAACTCTAACTGGTGATAATATGACAATAAGTTCTGTTACTGTACTACCAACCGTATTTTTATTCTACATTCGTAAACGGAATCCTTTCTGTGACAAACTAGATCTTTGATTTGGTTCTTTAGCGGCTTCAACTATCAAATTAGTTAAAGCTTCACAAACTGCCAGGCGCCAATCTTAACAATAAAGACCTTTTTTTAATTGGCGAGGTTCTGCTTGATCAGCTCTTTTCAAAAAATGCTTCTTGGTCACTGAATACTCTCTTCACGTAACTGTTTCAATTGCCACGAAGTTACGTCTTTGATCTCTCAAGCTATATAAAGCACTTCCAACAACTTCCTTTTCCCACGATGCTTAAGAATGTTTATTTTGGGTTCTGTATTTGAAAGAAAAGATTCTTTAGAAAAAGGAAAAGGCAAAAACAAAAAACCACTTTATCTTTGTTTTTAATTGTAGATATCTAACCATGGAACTGATTCGTCTTGGATCGCTGCTCAAATAGGCAGCTATATCGCCTCTTTAAATGAAAGAGAAAGAAAAAAAAGCTTCTTGGTCTGTTACTGTTAGAGAAGACTTTCTTGTTAATTAAAATAGACTCATTAGGTCGGTCAGTGGGTCGTGATTTCAAAGTCTGGCATCTTCTTAGTTATTTCTTGTGTGGTCTTTTTCTTTGATCTTTTGTTGTCCGTAAACGGTTGAATGGTGATAAAATCTAAATCTATAACATTCAACAATCGATATAGTTTTTTTTTTTATTATTTCGGCTACTTTAGTCTTCAGATAAGATCGTATAATTTTCTAAAAGGCAACATGCTTCAGTGCAACGTTTAATGGACTTTGCAAACGTGTCTTTTATAAAGTGAAACTATATGAAAGAGCTTTTTCCTATAACCTTAATCAGTAAGACATGAACAGGGTTATTCAGTTCTCCGTTCATTGGAACTGCCCCCTAATTCTCCACTAAATATATTTTTTTTATTACTTATCCGTAGAAATTATAAGATACAAGTGGGGCAATTTAATGGTCCCAGTGCTTTATACTATAAGTTTATAGTATAATTTTATAATACGGAGATAGATCCTATTCAGATGAAGTTGTGTTTTTTTAAAAAGATAAACACGAGTTCTACGACCCCAAATTGTACAGCAATTTTAAATCTTTTGCATCAGAACGAAAGAACTCTTACCGTCTTAGAATCTGGAGCTGTCTGTCTAATGAAAAAACTTCTCCGGTCTTAGAATCTGGAGTCTGTCTAATGCAAAAACTCCTCCGGTCTTAGAATCTGGAGCTGTTTGCTGCTACCGAAACAAGAAAAAGCGCACTTCAAAGAGGGAAGGATTTGTTACTGTCTGTCTAATGTCTAACGAAAGTACGCCTCCCGTCTTAGAATCTGGAGCTGTCTGTCTAATGTCTAACGAAGGAACTCCTCCGGTCTTAGAATCTGGAGCTGTTTGCTGCTATCGAAACAAGAGAAAGCGCACTTAAAGAGTGAAGGATTTGGTACTGTGTGTCTAATGTCTAATGAAAGAACTTCTACCGTCTTAGAATCTGGAGCAGTTTGCTGCTATCGAAACAAGAAAAAAGCGCACTTCAAAAGGAGAAGGATTTGGTACTGTCTGTATAATGTCTAACGAAAGAACGCCTACCGTCTGGAGCTGTCTGCTGTTATCGAAACAAGAAGAAGCGCACTTCAAAGAGGAAAGGATTTGTTACTGTCTGTCTAATATCTAACGAAAGAACGCCTCCCGTCTTGGAATCTGGAACTGTCTGTCTAATGTCTAACGAAAGAACTCCTTCGGTCTTAGAATTTGGAACTATTTGCTACCATCGAAACAAGAAAAAGCGCACTTTAAAGAGGGAAGCATTTGATACTGTCTGTCTAATGTCTAACGAAAGAACTCCTCCGGTCTTAGAATCTGGAGCTGTTTGCTGCGATAGAGACAAAAAAAAGCGCTCTTCAAAAAGAAAAGGATTTGTTACACTCTGTCTAATGTCTGACGAAAGAAATCCTCCCGTCTTAGAGACCTTTGTTGCTATAGAAGCAAAGAAAAGCGCATTTGTGAGATGGAAGATTTTGATACTTTTCTCGCCGACCCGAGTCGAAACAGAGCCTTAATTTTCAACCTCACATCCCTATGCATTATGTAGTTTAACTTCGTAACCATTCTTATGCTCTACATAATTGGCGAGAGAAGTTCTCGTTAGACAGACAGTTATTCTTAGTCGATTTGAGTAAGACCTGCTCTAAGTGCTTACTCCCATACCCATACTGAAATAGTTTCATAACCAACCATTGTCGCCGATAGTGCTCTAAACAGTTGGTAAAAGGAATTCTTTTGTTAGACAGAGACAGCAATTTATAACTCCGTTTTAAAAAATTTCCAGATTATGTGATATCTTTTGTGATTTCGCATTTTTGCTAACCTATCAGCTCTTGTGCCATGACACTCTATATTCAATGAATGCAGATCAAATACAATATATTGAATTGGAATTCAAATTTGAAGTGAAGAAATTCATATTTGAAGTGAAATTGATTATTTATTTATTAATTCTCGAGTTTTTAATTAATCTTAAATTAGACATTGGTAAACTGCCATCCTGGCACACATGCATTCGTTTGATGAAATTTGCAATCACAATTTTATTTTTTCTTATTACCGGAGTTGAACAGACGACCAAGTACTGAGTTTACGACTATCAACGTTCAACCCCGTAGCTTTGTAATTTTGAACATAACCCAGAAGATAAAGGAACTCCGAGATCAAACATTGGGACAGTCTATTTTGATGGAACTAACCCACACTTGCCATGGACAGGAAAACTTCCCACGGTTAGCCCGACGGCAAGGGAATTCTAACCCATGATCCGTTAACCACTTAGAATATTTTCGTAAGCACTGTAGTCGGCGCGAGCCGGGAGTTGCAGAATTCGTATAACCAGCCACCTTTGGGATTCGAACTTGGGTCACTTCATTGGGAGACGAACGATCGATCCCTCCTCCACCCCGGCTCTCAGTTTGCGGTAAATGTAGTTGTATCTCAATGATGCTAAATCTTCCAAGACGGGTACTTGCCCTGTGGGCTTTCTCACATGGAACATTTAATTCGAAGTTGTATACACCCTGTAATGTGTGGCACAAATAAATAGTCCAGGTTGGAAACTATTATTTATTTAAAACTCTTCGTTTCCACAACACAAACAAATACACACACACACATGAAATGATATATAAAAAATCTCGAGCGAGAGAACGTTCAAAAGTCCGTGTTCTCCTTTTCACTTCTTCGAATCAACTCCACATCTCCTCTCCCAAAAGTGGCCCCCACTCGCCAAGATAGGCGCGCTTACTTCCATAAGTGTTATAATTTATTTCTGTCTCTGTTTATTAAAATACGGAATTGAAATCTTACAAACACCTCCAACCACCAGACTTTGCCTTTCCCGATACATAGGGGAAAGCAAAGGAAGAAAAACTTTCCCTTTGGTGAAGTAAGGTAGGGAGTTCTCTCATCATCACCAGGCCATAAGATAAAATTTTACCATCTAAGAAACGTTTAGTTCTTCATATACATATGTAGATATAAGTTCAGGAGTTTGTAGAATATAGAAGGATATAAATATAATATGCATATGAAATCTTGCTAACAAAAATTTTCAACATTTATGTACATGCACTTACTACATAAAACAATTTAGTTAAATACAGAAATCTATGCAAAACATTTGATTATAAATACAAAACAATTAAATATGAATACAAAACATGTTAATATGAATATTAAACAATATAAAACATAATTTAGAATGAATGTAAACCAATAAGAAAAAATAATATTCCTTATCAATCCTTGTATAAAGGATTTCGACTTAAACAGTCTACGTTAGAGTTATCCTTTCCTCTTTTATGTTCTATCGTATAATTATACGATTGCAATGCCAAAGACCAGCGAAGAAGTCGCGGATTTTGTCCGGCATTCTTTTTCAGCCAAACAAGAGGATTGTGATCTGTTTGGATACAAAATTCTGTTTGCCCATCAATATATCCCTTTAACTTTTTAACACCGTATAAGATTGCAGCGCATTCCTTTTCGGTTGTGGAATATTTTTGCTCAGCTGATGTGAATTTTTTGCTTAAGTACAAAATCGGATGTTCATTTCCCTCATCATCTTTTTGAGCTAAGATAATCCCATATCCTAAATCTGACGAATCTGTTTGCAAAATAAATGGTTTTGAAAAATCTGGCGCATGTAAAATAGGCTTATTCGCAAGTTTGTCCTTTAAAGAATTAAATGCTTGAGTGCATTCCTCATTCCACACAACTTTCCCTTTTTTATTTTTACCCTTTAACAGTTCCGTGAGTGGCGCAGTTATCACCGAAAACATAGGAATGTATTGACGGTAATATCCAGCCAAACCTAAGAAAGCCCTAATTTCTGTTTTACAAGTGGGTATAGGAAAATTTTGAATAGTTTTCACTTTAAGTTCCGCGGGTGAACGTTTTCCCTTACCAACAACATGCCCAAGATATTTTACTTCCTCTTGCACAAATTTACACTTAGTTGGTTTTATAGTCAAGTTAGCATTCTTTATTCGCCTTAAAACCTCTTGTAAATGTTGCAAGTGCTCTTCCCAAGTTTGCGAAAATATCGCAATGTCATCAAGATAAGGAATTGCGAAATCCTCACACCCTTTTAAAATTTCACTAATCATCTTACTAAAGTGATATGGGGCATTTTTGAGCCCGAACGGCATACGCAAAGGTCTATAAGTTCCAAACATTGTGGCAAAAGCGGCTTTTTTCTGAGCACTACTGCTCAACGGAATTTGCCAATATCCTTTGGTTAAATCAATTAAACTGATATATTTGGCAGCTGCTACAGTTTCTACTCGCTGTTCAATATTCGGAATAGGATAAAATTTAGTTAGCGTTATTTCATTCAATTTACGATAATCTATACAGGGCCTAGGTTCCTTACCCGGAGTTTCAACTAAGATCATTGGGGATATATAATCAGAATCGCCTGGTTCTATAATATTATACTTTAACATTTTATCAATTTCCGCTTTAAGCAATTCATTTTGACGATGTGTCACTCTATAGGGTTTTTGTTGAATTCTTTTATCACTAGTTAGTTCAATATCGTGCTCAACTAAATGCGTTTTCCCCGGAATATTGGAAAACATTTTACGATACTGAAATAACAAGTTTTTTAATTGGTTGATTTGTTCCTCATTTAACCTTGCATTTAAATTATTTGATTCAACTATTTCGTTAAAATCATACACATTAGGATCGGATAACATGTAAGGGAAGTCTGCATCAATTTCAGACTCAAAGGACTCATTCTTCGTAAGATCTACTATATTAACTAGTTCAGGTCTTTTACAATAAGACTTTAGCATGTTAATGTGATAAACTTTATTTTGTTCCTGTTTACCCTCAAAACTAACCACATAATTGGTCTCAGATAACTTTTTTTCAATTCGACCTGGTCCTTTCCATTGAGGAGCTAATTTATGAGGTCGGTTTACGGTAAAGACAAGCACTGAGTCACCCTCGTGAAATTCCCGTTTAACAGCATTACGATCGTACCAATTTTTCCTTTTGTCCCTAGTTTCTTCCATTTTTTCTTTAGCTAAATCCTGGCTTCGTTTTAAGCGATTTATTAACTCAAAAACGTATTGTACTACCGTATTCTCCTCGTCGGAAGGATCTAACCATTTTTCGTACAATAATGCGTTGGGAGTCCTAAGATTATTTCCATGCACAAGCTCAGAAGGACTAAACCCAGTACTATCATGCGTTACAGTTCTTAATGCAAAAAGAGCAAGAGGTATTTGACTTTCCCAGTCAGGAGCAGCTTCAATGCATAAAACTTTCAGAATTCGTTTTATAGAACGATGGAAGCGCTCGATTGGATTACTCTGTGGATGGTAAACAGAACTCCTAACAATCTTCACCCCAAACCTCTCAAGGAATTCTACCGTTAACGCACTCGCAAAATACTTGCCCTGGTCGGTTTGAATTACTTTAGGGAAACCCATCCGACTAAATATCAACAAAAGAGCGTTAACAACTGATTTGGAAGTTAAATTTTGTACTGGGATAGCATCAGGGTATTTCGAGGACAAACACATTGCTGTAATAAGATACTTATTGCCCTGTGTAGACGTTGGCAGTGGTCCACATGCATCCACATTAATTTTACAAAAAACTTCCGATATTATAGGTACAGTCATTAACGGTGCTTTCTTTTGGTCGAATGGTTTTCCTACTCGCTGACAAGCATCACACGACTTAACATATTCTTCAATATCTTTATAACAATTTGGCCAGTAAAAATGCCTCCCCAAATTGCCCTTCGTTTTATTGATCCCTAAATGACAAGATGTGTCTTCGTGACTTATCTTTTTAACTTGCTCCCTAAGTGTTTCCGGAACAACGATCTGATTTTTTTCAAACCCCAATTTATCTATTTTTCTTCTCACTAAAACCCCATTAATTATTTTAAAATCAGTTTGATTATCCTCATTTTCAGCTAACTCAAATAATGGTACTAACTCTTTGCTTTTTTTCTGTTCTTCAATAAAAGTACTAGAGTCTATTTTAATAACATCTAGAGTCGAGTCATTTTTATCTAACTGAGGTAAAACGTCCATATCTTGTGAATCACTCCCTTTCTCACTCTCTTCAAGTTCAACGTTTTCCTCTTCGACGTCTAACTCCTTGTCGACTAAATTTTCCTGATTTTTAATCTGTTGATTTTGAGACCTTGTAATAACGGCATTTACAGTTTCAATTTTTGAACCACCATTTCCCCCAGATTGTTCAAAAAGAGACGCAGTTTCGTTTCCTAAAAGATAACGTCCCTGATCTAAGTCATTTCCGACAACTACAGCTTTAGTTGTTATCATGCCTAAATTACACTCTACATCAATTTTAGCGACAGGTAAACATGTCATATGGTTATCAAAAATATGCTTAACCCAAACGTGTTCTCCTGTCATTCTATCCCTACTGACATATTTCTGACAAACAACATCAACAGTTGCTCCTGTATCCCTGAGAATGGGCATCTTGAATCCATTTATTTTACCCTCAAAAGTGTACGGATCTAATAAGTTTTTATCTGATCTTGTTTCGATCCTATTTGCCTCAGATTTCGGAATTCTAAGGTTAGGACATTGTGGCCGGAGATGTTCCATAGAACCACATTCATAACATCTTAACTTCCTTTTTTGGTCAAAAGAAATATCTGGTTTACTTGCAGAACTACGCGTTTCATTATTTTTCCTCCAAGAGAAATTTTTATCTTTGTATTTATAATCCCCGAAATTATTATTTCTATTGGACTTATACATAGTTTTGTTTCTAGGGTCGCCAGGTTTAGATTTCCCATTAATGATTTTCCTAGCATCCTCAAATTCCTCAATCTTTGTTACAAATTCTTTAGGCGACTTTATAGAGGCCCATTCTTCAAGAAAATGCTCTTTAAATTCAATCGGAACCCTTCTTTTAATCTGATCTACTAACATTAAATCTTTGAGCTCTTGAAAAGTTTCAATTTTAAGGCCTGCAAGCCACCCATCCTGATAAGTGCTTAATTCGTGATAGAAATCATACCACGTTGAATCGGAATTCTTTTGTGATTTTACTAACAATTGCCTAAATTTTTCGGCACTTAATTTAAATCTGATTAGTAACAAAGATTTAACATTTGGATACTCACGAGTTAATTCCTCTGACTCTCGAGCAATTAAATTATTTATTTCTGTCGGTAGTGTACCGATAAGATATGACACCCACCTGTCTGCAGGAATTTTTAACACCTTAACCTGTCTCTCAAACAGTTCGAGAAATAAACTTATATCATCTGTTTTTATGTTAAATTTTGGCATAAGCTTTTGAAAATTTTGACTAAAAGTAGAATCTACAACTGATGTAGAAACATTGGTATCCTGTTTTGTTTTAAGACATTCGAGTTCAAACCGTTTTATTTCTAATTCGAATTCTCTGTCCTTCTCCTGTTTCACTAATTCGAATTCCCGATCTTTTTCCTGTTTCTTTAATTCAAATTCCCGATCTCTCTCTTCCTTGTCTAACCTTTCTTTTTCAATCCTAGTATTTATCGTACTTTCACATAAATTTTTAACAAATTCTTCCTCATAGTTTTCACTACTAACTATCTTTTGTTTTAAACCAATTATTTTAAGGTCCTCCGAAACCTCTACTCCCAATTCTTCCGCGATCACAAACAGATCACACTTTTTAGCCTTACTTAAAAAAGACATTTTACAAATGTATAAGTAGATCTTACTATAACAATAATAAATCAAGTAAATAATTCAAAAAGCAAGACTTAAAAATTCTAATAACTACCACTATAATTGGTTTACAAAAATAAGAGGAAATAGATCATTTATCTCTCCACTTGAACGTAAGAGAGGAAAAAAAAATATCACAACTTAATATTAAATTCTATAAAAAGAAATTAATGCTCTTCTCCTTTACAACTATAAAAATGAATTCAATTCTACTACATAAATAACTCACTTCGCCAATCGGCTACTCTTAACATAAACAGTCTCCTTTCCTCCCCCTCTCAACTGAATAGAGGAAAAGAAAAAACAAAAACGAATTCTCATATATTTCTGCTGGCGCCAAAAAGGCTGACGCATCAAAGAGTCTATATTTCGTTTTCTTAATTCTAAAATGAGTTTCGCTTAAGATCAATTAAAAGCACTCAAACTGAATTATATAGCTTTACATAACTATATATATATATAAAACTGCTGCACAAATGTGAGCCTACTATCAATAAAATAAATCTACACTAGATGAAAACCAGATTTCGTTAAAATATTTCATCTAAATCAATGTCAAACGAATAGGTTCAGAACTGACGTTCTTAACCATTTTCTTCCTACATATAAACAATTCAAATCCACATCCCCTTCATATCAATGAAAATCACTATTTTTAGTAAAATACAATATCAGAACAAATACCATATAAAAACAAAAATTCTCAAGTTGAGAATACCAAGATATTATTAATTCTTATGATAAGAATAACTTAAACTTAATCAATATCCATGTAATATCAACATTCACAATACACATGTATTCATAATACATTCCCTTTTTTGTAACAACACGGGCGTGTTCAATTTTTTTCCAGGTTGGAAAAATTATTCGAAAATATTTCAATATTTATGAAAAATAAACATTCACAATACATTCCCTTCTCTGCAACACTGGTGTGTTAATTTTTTTTTCCAGGTTGGAAAAATTATTCGAAGATATTATGGCCTGGGATGTGAAACAAAATGAGAACACATACCTTTTTTCTCCCGATCTCGGTGGAACCTCCAATAAATATACTTGTCTGTAATGTGTGGCACAAATAAATAGTCCAGGTTGGAAACTATTATTTATTTAAAACTCTTCGTTTCCACAACACAAACAAATACACACACACACATGAAATGATATATAAAAAATCTCGAGCGAGAGAACGTTCAAAAGTCCGTGTTCTCCTTTTCACTTCTTCGAATCAACTCCACATCTCCTCTCCCAAAAGTGGCCCCCACTCGCCAAGATAGGCGCGCTTACTTCCATAAGTGTTATAATTTATTTCTGTCTCTGTTTATTAAAATACGGAATTGAAATCTTACAACCCAATCCTTTTCACCTTAACGGAAATTTACCCCTTTTTCTTACATTTCTATGGAGCAGTGGTTAATTATTACGTTAGATAAAAAAAGGAACAAATTTTTAAATGTTGAAAAAAGTTCGAAATCTGAACCGTGATTGTTCTTCCCTATCTGTCATCGAATCGTTGTCCCTTCCGAATGTTTGTGCTTCACTGCTAAACCAACAAAATAAATAATCAGGATTTCTATCAATATTAAATAAAGCTTTTAAACGTGTCATTTAAAAACACTTTTTGTTCGAAAATAAAGTGTTATTTGATGGATTCAAGCGTGAGTAATAAGATACGTAACAATTATTGCAATAAGTAAGTAACAATTATTTCTTTGTAATGCTTGAATAATAAGATTACGTAGATACAAGTAATGCGATTACGCGGTTGTTAATAATATTTAAGTGCTTGTTTACAAAAAGTAAAATAATGCCAGCATACAACAGCAATAAAATAAAGCACATATGGCGCACAAAAAAAACAATTATAATTTGATTGGAAAAAAAGAATTAATTAAAAAAATAATTCTCTAATTTTTAATATAATCCTTTTCCCCGTAACAATATAAAATTAATTCTCTATTTTGTTGAAATGCACTTTTGGATGAGATTAATAAATAAGATATCATTTGAACTTAAGTATATGACATTATACGTGATGTATAAGACCACCTTGATCAATACCTCCTAGATGGAAGGTATTGCCTTGGAGGTATTGCCTTGATACGGGAGTAATAAGATAACGTGAATTATAAGTGATGGAGAACCGTATAAAACTAAACACAGATGGCGCTGGCGGATGGAGAAGGCACAGTAATAAAGACTTACATGTTATGAACGTATCCTATTTATTTTTTCGCCGTAGCCTAAAAAACACGCCATCGTAAATTGTTATTGAACATTTACTGTTTATAATATAACGTACTGCACTATTTACCATTCAATTTGTAAATCCTTTACCTTTAGCGTATGAATATAACTCTTAAAACATGACATCCCTTAACTTTTTAGTCATGATATTATTGATTCATGGCTCAAAACCTTTTAAAATTTATAAATTACAGAAAAATCTTTTGAATGGTAAAATTACGCTCAAATTTAAAAACAAATCTCTGTAATAAAACTTCGTAGAACAGCGGTTCCCAATATTTATCGGCTATAAAACCTTTAATGTTTGATCTTCTTTAGTCGCAACCCTTAGTCCTAGTTTGTCAATGAAGTTCATTAGCAATTAGGAATTTATCAAAGAAACATTGCCGATTATTCAAAAAATAATTAATCAGAGAAGTGAAATATTTCATTGTTTTATCAAGAATAAATTGGGTTATATGTCAGACAGTCGAAATCGCATGTTTGGAACGACATCTAGTCTATTTTTAACTTGTTTTCGGTGAACGCATATGTTGAAAATGAGTAATATAATTTTAATTATCGTTTGCGTTAAAATAAAAAAGCGAAAAAGAACTCATAAAAAATGAGAATAGTTATAAGCGAAATATATTTATTTATTTTCGAATTTAGTTTTGTTTTGGAATGGAAATTCTTAAGGAAAATACTAATGCAATTTCATATTGTAATGTTTAATCTTTTTCTTTTTCGTATTTTTTTTAAGTATTTAATAAATAATAGATTAATGAATGGATATAAATTCAATTAAACTTCTGGCTTCGAAAATCGTTATAGGTTAAAAAAAATAAAAGACAAAAATAACTGAGGAAACCACTGTGGCCTTTTGAGAGCCACTGTCTTAGAATATCAAGCCATAAAAGCAGAGGGATATACCATAGGTTTTCTGGATTCCGTTCCTGTTATAGAATCTTGATATTCAATACACTGTTCCTTATCCATAGGATTGTGCCATTAATATTTATAAAAGTTTATTTATGACACAGAAGATAATGCCAACGTACCACAGCTATGAAATAATGCACATATAACAGTTTTAAGAAACTGCCAAACACATATAAATTCTTGAAAAGAAAGTTTTAAGGCATTATTTCTTCCTGTGGGAATATACTAAATTATTTTCTCATTACTTCAAGATGAGATAAATTGTTGAAATAAATGCAAATCGGACCTAGTTACGACTTACTTTATTGGGGTATAAAAACACTCCTCTTCTAGCATCCATACCCAATTAACTAAATCTAAAACCATAAATACTTATCCTTATTTGAACAGAAGATACCAACAGAAAATGGGTTTATAGCCGCCATTTAAATTACCTGCCCAATCTTTTTACAACTTCATTCTTTATCTTGTTTTCTCATGTCAAGACTTTTAGGGAAATTGTTCCATTTTCATTTACTTATTGAATTTCACTTCCTTGATGTATTATTATTCTGAAAAGGAATCACATTATTAAATTTTCCTCGTTTTCATTCGAAACAACGATGTTTAAAATGTAACCTTTGCCGATCGTCGTGGTCTTTTCTGAGTTAACGACCATGACTTGCTTGAAAGTGTATTTGTAGATCTCAATTGCTTTTGTTTATTATCTCGAGGGCGAATTTGAGACTTGCTTTCGCGGCTGGCAATTTTATTGTGTTTGGCCGATAAGTGGAAGTATTTTTTTTTATTTTTTAACAGAAAGTTTTGAATAATTATCGTTTAGGTGGCAGTGAACGAGAAATTTTCCAAGGATTCTTATTCAAGGAAGGATTTTCTTTTCATATCAGAAGCCGCTTACAATGCTATGTGGTGGATTGTGAACATATCTTCATGTTTTAAAATCGTCGTTTGTAAATTGCATTATAAAATCTCTTTTCGTCAAAAACTAATGTTGAACATGTTTTATTAACCCTTCAGAATATTACTTTTTCATTATTTGGTGAAGAAGGGTTTAAATGTTTATTCCCCGACTAGTAATAATTTTCTTTTGTTAAATATTTTTTCCCCTATTTACTTCCAATTTTAAAAACAGTGACAAAATTCATTTAGTGTATTGAATTTTGATCATTTTAGTTCGAAAGAACAATGTTAAAAAAGTTATAACTTTTGCTATTGTGGTTTTTGAGTTAATAACCATATTTGTATGTCTTTATTGCTTTTGTTAATTAGCTTAAGGGTAAATTTAAGATTTGCCTTCGCAGTTAGCAATTTTATTTTAATTGACCGATAAGTATTTTTCTTTCTAAAAGAAAGTTATAAATAACTATCGTTAAGGTGGCAGTTAAAATTGAGATTTTTTTTAAGGTTTCATTTTTATGGGAGTATTTTCTGTTCATAGCAAAAATCTCTAACAATACAATCGTATGGATTGTGAATTAATTTTCATGTCTCAAAATCTTTGTCTAAAAATAGTTTGATAAAATCTCTTCTTCGACAATGACTAATATCGAACATAACGTTTTTTTTTTCCCTTTCCTTTTTAAGTATTATTATTTCTTATTTGTTGCTGTGAAGGTTTAAAATGAAGATCTACCGAGGTAGTAATAATTTCTTTCATTTGTTCAAAGGAATCTCTCTCCTGCGTTAATTCTTAAATATCAGTGAAATTAAACTATAATTCTAAATTATGTTGCCTACATAAATTAACAACATTTAAAATTAATGAAATTAAATAAAAAAATCAATTACACAAGCTTTAATACTCTAGTTTACATGAACTGGCCGTTTTTCATCTTTCATTTCTACCCAACTTATTACTAAGTTTATTTCAGATTATTCGCTATTCTTACTTAACGGGAAGATCGCGCATCGTGTTTTGTGTTTTTATGATATATCAATTGTCGATTATCGTATCCATGCGATTTAAAAGTCACTATTATGATTCGTGTGTGTTCAATTGATTTAAAAATTGTGCGTCGAGTTTCGTATTAATTCAATTTTTAAATCAAGTATCGAAATTCGTATTAACGCGATTTTAAAATCAAGCATCGAAATTCGTATTCACACGAATTTGGAATTAAATATCGTGATGATACGCGTGATTTAAAAATCACACTTTGAGATTCATATTCACACAATTTAAATAAATAAATTAAGTCCCCTATCAATATTTTTATTAAAACGTTGATAACATTCTGTACATAACTGTTTCATACATACACTTTTTTCTTGCTAAAATTTCAGGTATTTTTTCAATTATTTAAAAAGTGTTTTCCCGCATAACATTTTTAGATTTCTATTTTCATCTTTTTTTTTCCTTTTTTTTTTTTAAACTCATCCCTGTCGTGTGCAACAATATTAAGTTTTATTAAAAGTTGAAACTAGCTACAAGAGTTAATCAATTGCCCGCAGAAAGTTTTTTAATTGATATTTTGCGATTGCAAAAATTTTTTCTTTTTATCTAAATCTGTTGAAGCGACATCGCAGCTTATGAATTCCTTAACCTAATTATCTTTACTTACTTAATTATTTGCTGAGATAGAAAGTTATAAGGAAAAATGATATAAAAAAAATTTAAACGAATTCTCACATGTAGATTAATGATTTGTAGATAGAGTATTAAGGGCATAACTTAAAAATTCTTTTATCTCTTTCAGAGCTGAATGAAATTCGACGTAAATCTGGTTTTTTCTCCATTAAAAATGTATAACTATCACAAGATTAACGATACGTTCAAAGGCAACATTAATTCAAACTCTCACGATTTGGGAGGGATAATACCAGTTGGACTGTTTACGGATGCATTTTCATTCTCTATATAGCATTGTTCTCGAAAAAGAAAGGGGAAAAAAAAGAGAACAGATACTGGCTGGAAGCAAGGGCGTTCACGTAATCCGAAAATATAACCTAAAACGATAAGAGCTACAATCGAAATTTCGTAATTCCTTTTTTAACAAATAAACGGAAATTAACTCTAGTATAACGGGAAACAGAAAAATCCTGTTTGTGATTTTCATTCAACGCTTTCCAAGTTAAACTGATGTGATCGCTTTAATAATTTTACCAATAATCAATATTATAACCTAAAACGATATAAGAGAAATTTCGAAATTCCTTTTTTAATGGAAATCAATTCTAGTATAACGGGGAAAAAGGAAATCCTGTTCATGATTTTCTATCTACACTTTCCAAGTAAAACTGATGTAATCGCGTTAGTAATTTAACCAATTATTCATAAAAAAAGAAATCGTGCGTTGATATCGCTTTAATAATTAAATCAATAATTCAAATTATATTCTACAAAACTATGCTAGAGCAACAAGTAAAACTTTGTAATTCCTTCTTTAACAAAGAGGGAGAAATTAACTCTTTATTCCAGTTTTTTCGGAAAACAGGAAATACTGTTCACGATTTACATTCTATGCTCTCTAAGTATTTAATATATTTTAAAACATTTAGATAATTTAAAATATTACCTAAAACAACTAGAGCAATAGTGAAATCTCGTAATATGTCTTTTAACAAATCAGTGGAATCGATTTAGTATTTTTTGATTAAAAATATACCAAAGTTAGCTTCATTGGCTGTGAAAAAAGAATCGATTTGGCATTTTTTGAGTAAAAATTCTACCAAAGCTTGCTTTATTAGCTGTGGAGACGAAATAAATTGGGTATTTTTTGAGTTAAAAATACACCTAAGTTTGCTTCATTGGCTGCGGAGACGGAATTGATTTGGTATTTGATTAAAAATAAATCAAAGTTAGCTTCATTGGCTGTGGAGAAGAAATCGTAATTTGGCATTTTTTGAGTAAAAATGTACCAAAGCTTGCTTCATAAGCTGTGAAGACGAAATCAATTGGGTCTTTTTTGAGTTAAAAATACACCTAAGTTTGCTTCATTGGCTGCGGAAAAGGAATCGATTTGGCATTTTTTGAGTAAAAATATACCAAAGTTTACTTCATTGGCTGTGGAGAAGGAATCGATTTGGCATTTTTTGAGTAAAAATACACAAAAGTTTGCTTCATTGGCTGCGGAGAAGGAATCGATTTGGCATTTTTTGAGTAAAAATATACCAAAGTTTACTTCATTGGCTGTGGAGAAGGAATCGATTTGGCATTTTTTGAGTAAAAATACACAAAAGTTTGCTTCATTGGCTGCGGAGACGGAATTGATTTGGTATTTGATTAAAAATAAATCAAAGTTAGCTTCATTGGCTGTGGAGAAGAAATCGTAATTTGGCATTTTTTGAGTAAAAATGTACCAAAGCTTGCTTCATAAGCTGCGAAGACGAAATCAATTGGGTATTTTTTGAGTTAAAAATACACCTAAGTTTGCTTCATTGGCTGCGGAGAAGGAATCGATTTGGCATTTTTTGAGTAAAAATATACCAAAGTTTACTTCATTGGCTGTGGAGAAGGAATCGATTTGGCATTTTTTGAGTAAAAATACACAAAAGTTTGCTTCATTGGCTGTGGAGCAGGAATCGATTTGGCATTTTTTGAGTAAAAATACACCAAAGTTTGCTTCATTAACTGCAGAAACGGAATCTAGGAGTCTAAGACGTTGTGCAAGAGTCAGTTGAAAAGATAGGTTTAAAGTTTCGGTTCTATAAGTTAAGAAAAGAAGTCTTTTATGATATGAAAAATTATTAAGAGAAATATTGCTAGTTTTGTGAGTATTTACTCGAGTAGCTGTTTCAAAATTAATAAAAAGTGAATGCAAATGTAATATTAATACTTTTTAGAATTCGAGGACAATTCTACCAACACTTGTAATCTTAACGTAGGTGGGATAAAATATTTGACTTCTAGGACTTGAAGACAATTTTATTGGAACATAAGAAGGAGTCAGACTCGGACTCTCAGAAAAGCCCGTAGTCGTCATTTTATTTACCAGCTTTACACTTCTGATTTTAAAATAAGTGGGATAAAATATCCGACTATCTAAGTACATAAATTTCCTATTATCTGTAGGGACAAAGCTTTAGTTTATTATCATCATATTAACGATTATGAAGAGGAGCATATGATTATGTATGGTCTTTTTTGAACCAGGCTCCTAATTTTGACAGTGATTGGAATATTTTATTATTATCTTTTTTTAAATGGAAAAAAAAATATGTATCAAAGGACATTCACTATAATTTTTTTTCCAGCTACATTGAAAGAATCACAAGATATTATCTAAACACGTATTTGCTGTTAAAAATAAATGCGAATGAAAAACAAAATTATATAATCGATGAATCGTTGATTTCCAAGACAGTCGCATATGTTATTATTCACAAAGCACCTGCAGTCAATGAACTTCAAAAGTAAGAACAATAAACGATACAACGAACGAGTCGTAAGGAATAGTTAGACTGCCCGTAACAATTTTTTTTTTTTTCTTCCTTCAAAGATTAGAAATTGTATTTCCGGACTTAAAACGCGAAAAGCCCGATCGGAGTTCGTCCATATGTTAATTCAATCAAGCCTTTTTTTCTTCTTCTTCCTATTCGTCATCGCAGTAAAATTAAAAAGATGATCAAAACAAAAGAACTAGGATCTTGATGCCAAAAACGAAGCACAAAATAATGCACGGAAACGTTTCCGATGCATGACATCATGCAGCATAAGCTGATTGAGATAAGGTTTTTAGAGTTTTTTTCTAAAACCTATAATTTAGGAAGCATCGCCTATATTCTAGAGATAATGGTGTTCTGTGGATTTTGCTGAAATGCCGATTTTTTATAAAATTAGTCCACACTAGGAAAAATAGTTTTTCTTTCCTTTTTTTATCCTTTGCTCTTCAATGCTTTAAAAGTGCCTTAATACTTAATTGGGGATCCCGCAGTGGCTCAGTGTGTAGAGCGGTCACCTCCTAATGAGTTGACTCGGGTCCGTCTGGTCGATACAAATTATGCTGCTGGTTCGCGCTCGCTGTTCTGACTTAAAAATGGTAAGTGGTAAGCTGGTAATGGGTAAAAAAAACCTTTTCCGTCTAACTAACCGTGGGAGGTTATCGTGTTTTTCCTTTTCATGTAACGTAAATGTGGGTTAGTTCCATCAAAAAGTCCTCCAGGAAAATCTAATTCGTTAGTAAGCTTGATCCAAAAGTTCCTTGTCCTCTGAGTTGGGTTCAAAATTACAACGCTAATGAATTGAACATTGATAGCCGTAAACTCAAAATTGGATAGACTTTTTAACTTTCGTTATGAAGTTATATTTTACAATCGGACCAGAACTCGAACAGCTTGATGGATTGATTTCAAGTTTAAATTCTATATTTAATATTATATATTTTTTATGAATTTATTTTATTTCATTCTTTTTCCATGTTGCGTACAACTTTCTGCTGGTTTTAGAGCATTTATTTTTTAAAATGTGCACTATTCTTTCTAACTGAATCGCTGCAGTTAATTTCATACATAATCTAAATAAATTTTGTTCTTCATCTAAACGTAAAAATTGCTGTCGTTGTATACCCTGCCATACACATTTCAAAAATAAACGCTTTATCGATGAAGACCTACTTTAAGACATGGTTGTTGGTAAGTGGCAAAAAAAAGAATTTTGATGTTTCGATAAGTTAATGAGAAAAAAAAAACACTTTCTCGAAATAAGAAAAGAAAAAAAAAATGAATAAACTGTGTAAAAGATTTAAAAATAAATTGTCGTTAAATTTTGTATAAATTTGGTTTTTTGCAAAATCTAATCTTTAAAATTAACCTGTCGCGAGTTTTTTTTATTTATAACTGTCGTTGAACAGCTGACCCAATTTTGGGTTTACGACAGCTAATGTTCAACTCCGTAGCCTTGTAATTTTGAACCAATTCAGAAGGCAAGGAAACTCTTCAGTACGTCCAGAGGTATGATTTGTTATGGGAACATGGAGCACTTGAGACTCGAGAGATTTAACGTGCATCAATCATCATTTACACGGGGAGCCTTCGGTCGGAGGGGATTGAACCCATGACCTTTTGGACATGGACCCAGTGTCCTACCAACCAGGCTATCCCGACCCTTGTTTCGAGTTCGTCATGAATTAGATATTGTGAAACACCAAAATTCCATTGATATAAGTGGAAATTAGACATCTATAAAACATCTGCTATAAGTTTTGCCACAAATTAAATCTTGAAGAATAACGAAATGTCATTGGTTGCAAGTATAAGTCCGCTATTAATAAAATACCTGCTGTAAGTTTCGGCGCCAAATGGGATGTTGAAAAACACCAAAATTCAATTGGTTGCAAGTGAAAATTTGGCAATTAAAAAAAAAACCTGCTGTAAGTCTTGCCACAAATAAACGAACACCCTAATTCAATTGGTAAAGAGGAATTCAGAATTTCTATCAGTTGGAAATAACTTTTACTAGACTTGGAGAGATAATTAAATAAATCAACTTTTTTTTACTTTAAAATTTATTTGATTTGCACGAATTTCGCATGAGTTATTACTTTCTTTTATAAATTCTAATTACCATATTCACAATTTGAAGGCCACATAATAATCTCACGGCGCCATTCATTCCGAGCGTCTTCCTACAAGTAATACTAATTCCAGCAGTGAAAGGATGGATGCCTTTCTTCTGATGTGAATAAAAGTGACACATCCAACAAAAGTAACTTCCTCTCCCATGTCGTGATCAGAATCAATAACAACATCAACTGTCAACGACAAATCAACCTAGTTTCCTAGAACAGGAAATGAAGAAGACTCAACTTCTTCATCATCCATCGCCAAAAGCAAACCGCGGAATCAAAATAATCCATCCATTGGAAAGTTTGTTACTCTTGCTGGAATTGTTTTAATTTGAATTTTCCCTCTTTTTATCGCATTGTGTTCCACTGTGTTCAAGATCGAAACCTGTTCTGTCGGGGGGCCTGTTCGAGTGTGACCTACTGTTTTCGCTTGCACGCCACTTGATTTTGGACTCTAGTGGATGTTGGTCCTGTTTTTCTTTTTGTGTGCTCAACGCTGTGTTTCTCGGGCTGAGTTGTTTATGTTCTGGATTTTTTTTATTTGTTACCCCCTTTTTGACATTTTTTTGTGTCTCGGTTCTGTGAAACATGATTGAGGATACATCTATTGCCTTGTTCAAGTTCCGTGCTGTAAGTTTCTGTATTTTATTTAGTCTATTTAGAACTATGTGTTTTTGTAATTCTCACTTTCCCTTGGCGGGAATTGTGTTTTGGCTTTTGAAATAGTGTGTTTATTTTACTCTTTTGTGTAATCAAATCTTATTAAGAAATTTTAATATCAGTATTGTATTATATTTTAAACGTTTTAACTTAGTTTTTCTCAATTAATTCTTTTAAATTATGAGCTTCAAGATGTGTGTCCAACTTTTCGTTTGTTGTATACCAATTCTATCAGATTCCTGTGCCTAAAAGTAATTTTTTATTATTATTTTCGAAAATGTGTTATTTTAGTAAGTTAATACTGAGAAGAAATACATTTTTATCTGTGAAGTGGAACATTTACTTTAATTTTTGTTAACGGCAGGGCTGATTGTGCTCCGGAAAAAATCCGGATTTCCGGATTTTTTGCTAACCGTGACCCGGAAGTTTCCGGAGATCGAAGGTTCAGACGTTTCAAAAAATCATTGATCACAAAAGTTTCTGGAAATCAAATTTTCGAAGGTGGAACTTAAAAACACAGTTTATTTTATTTGTAAGGGAGAGCCAGATACTTTATAAGCTTATATTCTAGATTAATATTCATTTTTTATCAGTAAATAGTTATTATAATCATAAATTCAAGAAAAAAAGACATATTTTTAAATTTTAATTACTTCTCCAGGTCGAGATAGGTATTTGTAAATGGTATAGGTATGTGTAGAATTTTAAATATATTTTAAGTAAACTAAGAAATATTGAGAAAAAGGAAAAAAACCTTGTTCAAATTTTTTTCTAATTTTCGAATTAATTTTTTTTTTTTTTTTTTTTTTTTTTTTTTTTAATCAAGAAATTTTCCGGAATTTTGACTTGGGCTCACAATCACGCGTGTAACGGACGAATTTAATTTTTGCATTTAAAATTACTGCAACAAAATATATGAAGTTAAATTAGAGTGTTGCCGCATCGTGATTTATCGCTCCAAATGTATATTAAACTTACAAATTTTATGTATAAAAAAAAACATGTATAGGTTTACCCGGGGGGGGGGCGGAGCTACGAGTTTTTTTTTTTTTTTTTTAAGTTTATTGTGGGGCTTTTGCTTGCCCGGTAGTTTGCCAAGACATGACAATTATTCTGCAGCGATTCTCACGATAGGGAAATCTTCCCAATAATAGCATAACCAAGAATATTTGTGTAAAAAATAACTAATGCATTAAAGTATAGTTCAATATATTATGTCAGCACATAAAGGAAGAGGTTTGTGACTTCTTTTCGGTGAAATGAGCACTGTTTACGTAAGACCCAGAATTCCCTCATGTGTCAAAATTCCTTATAAACTGCATGAACATTTAAATTCAGTCAAAAGACAAATTATTATAAACAAGTGCTCATTTTTTTTTCTGACGAGGAGGTAGCCACAATTATCAAAAATATGCTTATACGTAATATTTGAATGGTCTTGAACACAAAAATTGACTAGAAATTTTACTATCGTTGTGTTTCGTATTTTTAAATTTTAATGCATGTTACACTAATATTAATCCTTTGAAATTAGTACACTTTTAACTGTCTGTTTAACCATTTCATGACGATTTTTTTTTAATGGTGTGAAAAAAAGGGGAAGAGAAATAATTCAAGGAAGAAAATAACTTCCACATCTGTGTCCACTGAGCTTTGGTGGTAATTTATGAATGAAAAGATATTATTTTTTATTTCAGTAACCAAGCGGATTTTGGTTTTTCTTTTTTTGTTGTAACCTATGAACGTAAAATTTTTTTAAAAAATCATATTTTTAAGAAGATTTCCGTATTGTGATCTGTGGCAGAAATATCGCCAATTCTTAGCGGCTTCTGGGCAACGGCCCGTGAGGAATTTACAAAAAATAAATAAATAAAATAAAAAATCACGGAAGGGGACCAAATTGAAGTATATGACTAGTGGGTCATTCCATGTCAGTTCATCCAGCCATGGCACCCACCGTCTCAGATTTTGATGAAAATTTGTACACTTATAGAGTTTTTTATGCTGATTTCAAAAATATCAATTATATTTAAATCGGTTAAAGGGTTTAAAAGTTATAAGAATTTATATTTTTGCCAAAATGGCACATTTGCCGCCATTTTGATTCATACATCAAAGGCTATTAATGATTGTAACTCACCTTATATTTGTGATAGAGCAATAATTTTTTTATTATTTTGTTCAGAATAAAGTAATCTGTCATATAAACACTTTTTTTTGCAAATAAGTATCTTACTTATTTAGTAAATGGGTCTATTTTGCAGTTTTTTGATCAGCGGAGTTGAGTAACTTCAGGAGATTATTTCTGGCAACTCGCCCCCTTCAATTTCAAAAATATTTTATTCAAAGATAGTTGAAAGTGCAAACTAACATCTGATACAAAAATTTTGATGGGCCGTTCACTCACTTTTAAAAAAAAAAATATTTTTCTTATGAATCATTATGCGTTAAAAGTACTCGTAGTTTGATGATTTATAGTCCTTAATTATAACTAGAGTATAATAAAATGATATAAAAAAATGTGAATGGTAGAAAAATATGTAAAATAAAGTAATCATTTATTAAATTATTTTTTTCTTCTTTCTTCGAGCCCTCCCCCCCCCTCAAAAAAGAAAAGAAGAAAGGAAAAAATTTGAGACTGAGCAAGACAAACACAATTTCTGGCCAAGAATTGCTGAAATTTGCACTTTAGCTCAGTATGTTTTAGCCTGATCTACACTTATGACATGAAGGGAGACTTTCTTGGTCTTATTGGAAGGAGAATTAAATGAGTCACAATTTTTTTTCATTTTCTTATATAGGGTGACCTGGGATAGTTCCTGATCAAAAAATGCAAACATCTATTTTGTGAAAAAACTATTCAAGATAGAATTTCAATATTTACTGGAAGTTTGAGACTATATGAGATGAGTCCTATGCTACCTTCTTTTGTTGGAAAATCTAATTAGAATTTAAAAGATTTAAATACTTAGTGATCAGGAATTACCCCTTCTATTGATCATTTCTGGAGTAATTCCTGATCACTTCTGGGGTAATTACTGATCACCAGTTTTTATAGTAAAGGGGCTGTTTAAAAATAATTATACAGTGGTAATTAACAAATAAGACATCAAGATCAAACAAATAAACCAAAGAGATATGTTTAAGCAGCTAATAAAACGATTTATTTAAAAGCAAAGAATAAAGATTAACACTTTAAATTTTCCAAAAACCTTTGCATCCTGCCATACATTTTAGGCAAGCAGCCAACTCATTCTCATGTTCTGTTGGAATATAAGAAAGAGTTCCCACATAAGTTACTTTTGCTGGATTTTTTAACTTCATTAAGTGAGAGTGTAAAGTTAAGTAAGGTATGTCAACAGCTCTGACAGTAGCTCTCACACTGAAATTTCATTTTCAATCATTAAAAGAAATTCACTAATTTTGCTTTCTAGAAGCTTAGTATCTTTTTTAGTGTTATAATTTCTCACCATATTTATATTAGGCAAATTTATAAACTTAAAAATTATTCTAACAATGTACACACATAAAATTAAGATAGAAGCAAGGTAAGGCAAACCAGAAATGGGGCAAATCAGAACACATTTGTCTTGTATACAGTTAATAAACTAATTTTGTGATTACAGTTAAAATATATTTTAATGGTTGTTCCACTTAATAAATATGAACTGCCATTTAAGAAAAGACAATTAGCTATTTTTAATACTATTTATAAAAAGAAATGACAATGATTAGGAATTACCCCAGTGATCAATAATTACCCCATGGGGGGCAACATTTGATATAGTTTCCTATAATTAATTATAATGCTTACAGTAGATGTGAAACAATTAAACAAAAACTTACACTATTTTTATATCAAAGAAAAAGAAAGTAACTCAAAATATTTATTATTAAGAGAAGGAGGAATATTTATTATTTTACATCATTTTGTTATACTCTAGTTATAATTAAGGACTATAAATCATCAAACTACGAGTACTTTTAGCGCATAATGATTCATAAGAAAATTTTTTTTTTTAAAAAAGTGAGTGAACGGCCCATCAAAATTTTTATATCAGATGTTAGTTTGCACTTTCAACTATCTTTGAATAAAATATTTTTGAAATTGAAGGGGGCGAGTTGCCAGAAATAATCTCATGAAGTTACTCAACTCCGTTCATCAAAAAACTGCAAAACAGACCCATTTACAAAATAAATAAGGTACTTATTAACAAAAAAAGTGTTTATATGACAGATTACTTTATTCTGAACAAAATAAAAAAAAATTATTGCTCTATCACAAATATAAGGTGAGTTACAATCATTAATAGCCTTTGATGTATGAATCAAAATGGCGGCAAATGTGCCATTTTGGCAAAAATACAAATGCTTATAACTTTTAAACCCCTTAACCAATTTAAGTATAATTGATATTTTTGAAATCAGCACAAAAAATTCTATAAGTGTACAAATTTTCATCAAAATCTGAGACGGTGGGTGCCATTTTTGTAAAATCCTGTATGATTTGACATGGAATGACCCTAGTAGCCATCCTCGGGCAAACCTCTACATGTTTTCTTTTCTTTCTTTCTTTTTTCTTTTTTTTTTTTTAAGAAAATTTGCAAGTTTAAAATTTATTTGGCGCCTTGACGATTGTAGTTGGCGTGATAAGTCTCGATAAGGAAATATACCCATACCCTTAGCTTACACGAAATGTTAAAACTATTGGTAAGATTGTATTTAATTAAAAACACCTTGAAAAATAAATGTACACACGTGTACGTTTATTTATTTCATATAAAATTCTTTGTTACGTTGTATTTAATTAAAAACACCTCGAAAAATAAATGTACACACGTGTACGTTTATTTATTTCATATAAAATTCTTTGTTACGTTGTATTTAATTAAAAACACCTCGAAAAATAAATGTACACACGTGTACGTTTATTTATTTCATATAAAATTCTTTGTTACGTTTCTTCAGGATGCTAAAAACTTAATACATCTAATATTATTTTTATCAAATATTAACGAATTGTTCAGATAAGCCACAACACAGACTGCCCAAAAATTTACTTCACACTTATCAAAAAAAACTCTACTTGTTGAGTTAATATTAATCCGGAGCAATCAGAACACTTTGACCAAATTTTTTAGTTATGCATAAAAAATAAAAATTACGCCAGGTAATTGTCACTCTACATCAAAATTCTTTGACCCTTGTCAAAGCTTCGTAATTCCATTCCAATATACCGTGAGAAACTGATATGCGAGAACACTCTTCGAGCAAGGGCATTAACACGTTCTCTAAGTAAAATTTGCATACGTTAAAATTAATGAGTTTTTAACTCCTCTTCGATAAGAATCAGCTTCTGTCATTACTTAGGAAATGTATTACAGTAATAAAGAATAAGTTATGCGTCTCTTTATATATGATATCGTTCTTGCATAATAACTTAGGAGTTCGTGAAGTATATATAATAGTTCTTTTAATTATTTATTTATATTTTTTTTAATTTAGTACTAAGAAGTATGTAAATTACTTTTACTGAGTAATCTCTTTTTTATTTTATCTTACTATAAATTTGGATACTGATTCGCATCATCGTTTTGACTTAAATTCGAATAGTAGACAATATTGATTTAAATAGTATGATTCAATTTGTCTTGTTTGGGATATGTTGATTTGATCCTTGGTATTGAATTTGTTTATTAAATCAGAAATTTAAATCTTGGTTCGTAGTAAATTTGATTATTTCTAAGATAATATTATACTATAAATTTGGCTACCGAATCGAGTATTTCGAATCATTATTTTGATTGTAATTCGATTATCTTGTTTGGAATATGTTGATTTGATCCGTGGTATCGAATTTGTTTTTAAATCAGAGATTTAAATCTTGGTTCGTAATACTAATTAAGTTAATTTGAATATTGTAATTCGAATATTTAGTTTGGAATATGTTGATTTGATCCGTGGTATCGAATTTGTTTTTTAATCAGAAATTTAAATCTTGGTTCGTAATAATTAAGTTAATTTGAATATTGTAATTCGAATATCTTGTTTGGAATATGTTGATTTGATCCGTGGTATCGAATTTGTTTTTGAATCAGAAATTTAAATCTTGGTTCGTAATAAATTTGATTATTTCTGAGGTAATATTATGAACTATAAATTTGGCTACTGAATCGAGTATTTCGAATCATTATTTTGATTGGAATTCAAATAGGAGATTAAGTAATTTGAATAATATAATTTGAATATCTTGTTTGGAATATGTATGGTATATGAGATCTTAGAAATCGTTATTTTATGAGATACTAGTATAATTTTTAGTGTATGGATTGTTAATAAGACTTCATATACTATAAATTTGAGTATTGAATCCTTATTTTCACTCTTAATTCAAATAGAAGATTATGTTGAATTGAAAAATATTATTTAAATATTTTGTTATGAATGTGTTGATTTGATCAGAAGTTTCGAAATAGCTTTTTAAAATCATAAATTCGAATCATGGTTTGTAACAAATTCGGTAATTTCTAAGAACTCGTACTATAAATTTGAATACCTAATCGAGTATTCGAATACGAGATTCTTATGTTGATTTGAGATTCGGTATATTTATTTATCATTGTTACGAATATGTTGATTTGTATAAGTGGTTTCTAGTTAGTTTTCCAAAACCGTCGTTTAAATCTGCTAATTCGAAATGCATATGAAAATTTCTAAGGCTTAATATTGAAATAATGCTTAAGTATCTTTTTCCCTTTCTCATCAAAATATTTTCCCTTCTTTCATAAAAATTCGCGAATTGTAACCCTTCACTATTATTGCACAGTATTGATTTATTTTTAATCATAATTTTCTTCCCTCCCAAGAAAATTTTGTAATTTACCAGCATTTCTCACCTCCCCCCACCTGTGTGCTTACATAATACACTGGTTATCATAAATTAAGGAAAATTCACAAAAATCGCGATAACTCAAGAAATTACACATGGAATTTTATGAAACTTACCCACAATATACAACACATAGTAAGGTATTAAACAACATAAAAAGAAATTATCAGACATTAATAGTAGTATAGAAATTAGCACATGTATAAAATAAACAAATTGGAAGTATCGGTTTGCAATAGAAAAAGTACCTTTAATATGGAATATGATTGCCTCTAGAAGCAATACAGCACAAACAGCGATGTGTGATGCTTTCAATTATGCGGTCTATCAGTTCAATAGGAAGTGAGAGCCATTGCTCTTGTAAAGCAGTTGCAAGCGTGGCAAGGGTCTGAGGGGGCGGATTGATGGCAGATACACGCCTCCCTAGAGCATCCCAAACGTGCTCGATAGGATTCAAGTCCGGGGATCGAGCTGGCCACTCCATGCGAGTAATTGTTTCCTGTTGAAGATAATCATCAACAATGCGAGCTCTGTGTGGTCTTGCATTATCGTCCTGTAACAGGAAGCAATCACCAATTGCCCCGGCATATGGGCGCACATAAGCATCAAGGATGTTGTCTCGATAAACCTGAGCATTCACGGTTCCCCTTGGAAAGACATGGAGGTATGTGCGCCCTCCTAAGGATATGCCTCCCCAAACACAGACACTGCCTCTTCCGTATGCATCTCTTTCACGGATGTTTGATGGATGATAACGGGTCCCAGGTTCTCTCCATATCAAATAACGTCTACTGTCACTTTCTAGACTAAACCTGGACTCATCCGTAAAGAGAACAGGCCTCCATTGATCTGACGTCCAGTGGACATGTTGTCGGGCCCACTGCAAACGGTCTCTCCTATGGCGTGATGTGAGCGGCACGCAAATGGCTGGTCGTCTCGCATACAGACCACCTTCGTGGAGCCTTCTGCGCACAGTTGACGTTGACACCAACCTTCCGGTGGCTGCAGCAAGAGAGGATCTAAGATGTGTCGGAGTAGCGGTTCTATTCCTGCGTGCACTTAATGTCAAATATCGGTCATCGGCACTGGTCGTAACAGTTGGCCGTCCTTGACTGAACCTCCTAGATGCCGAATCTGTGGTTTGAAATTGCCTCCAAAGTCTATGAACCACAGATGGACTCACATTTAGCCATCTGGCCACTTCTGATTGACTCTGCCCTGCCTCTAGTCTCCCGATGGCTCTCCATCGTAGTTCTTCAGGCAAATGATGCTTAGAGGTCATTATTACGAATTGGCTATCTCAGATTTTCAATGTCGCAATCACAGTAAAATTTGTGTGCTTTCTCTCAAACTTGGACTTTTATGCTCCAGGCAGATGACGTAAGCCGAGTGCAGCGCCACTAATTTGCATATTGCAATTTTACTCAGCTACTCTTAGTGGACAACATATGCAAATTTTGCACGGTTTGGCTTACTTTTGAAAGAGTTATCGCTATTTTTGTGATTTTTCCTTAATTTATGATAACCAGTGTATTTAAACAACGCCTTATTCAGTTTATTCAAATCTAATGACTTCAATGTTGTTCTTAACTTATTCGATTTTTTTTAATAAGATTCGAAACCTTAAATCGAAACTTTTTTTTTTCTGAACTATTGTTGAAAACGAATTAATTGTTCGCTTTCCTTGACATTAATATTTTTATTTATGTATTTTATTTTATTTCAACGACGAAACACACACTATAAATAAAAAAATTTTGAAAAATCTAGTTACAGTGTTGTGCAATAAGAGGGGGAAAAAGTTCATCATTGCAACGATAAAACGTTTGAAATAATTTTTAAGAACAGTAAAAGACGTATTAAAAAAAAAAAAAACTGCTTAGAAATTTGTTAGGAACATTTTATATTTTCAAGAGATTCAAATCAGACCTTTTTCATGAGTTAACGATTAAAAATATACAAGTCTGAAGGAAAAAAAAAAAAATTCTTTTTAAAGTGTTTTCTGCACCTGCTTAGTATGAAAGAACTACTTTAAATGCTCATTGCTTGTGCCATTTTTAATTTTTTTTTCAAATCTTAAAGCGGAAATTCTGTTATTAATTAAAAACTACCCCGAAAATTTTGTTTCATTTCATTGAATATTTTTAAAACTTATAACAAAAAAAAATTTTTAATGCAAAAAAAGTCAGTTTTTTATTTATAAAAGTATACTTATCTTAATAAGCATTTTAGCTAGGCTTACGAAATTGTATGCAATTATTGCATATAATAACTAAATAACCAAAGTAATAGAAGCAAGTTTATCGCTATGTTTTCTTACATAGGGTGTTAAAAAAACACTTTTTTATCATATTCACTTTTTTATCATATTTTTTTAACTTGTAAAAAAAAAATTTTTTTCGTAACCGGTCTCTCAAACCTCTGAAAACTTAAAATTTTCATTGTTAAGTATGAGAAATCCCATGCCCTAAAACACCTTAAGTCATAAAATAAGTATTTCTTGAGAAATTTTTTTTTTAAAATGTCAAAAACAGAAAGTTTTTCTGTAAGTATTGTAGTTTTGAATCAAGTACTGTCTTGTTTGTGCAAAAAATGGTTATTATAATGATTAATTGTCATTTTAATTAGGAATAAATATTTAGTTGTCGTTAAATTCTAAATAGCTTTTCACAAATCAGATTCAAGCGTTTTGTTATCCTTCCAAGCTGCTCGGGTTTGCAAAATAAAATTTAATTATCTTTTTTTCATTCAGTCATCAAATCAGTTCCACTTCCCGTCTGCTCCAGCAAACAATCCTTTATTTTCAACTCTTTGAGTCCAAAAAAAAAGTTATGTTGCCATATCTATTTTTAAGTTAGAACCTTGCTTTTTTTTCTCTCTCTCTTGCAACCTTTACTTTCTTATCATACGAGGTCATCTTATGATCGATCGTATCCAATTTTCCGTGACGGCATAGCGTCTATTCTTTTGAGCCTATAACGAACCCACCATTGTCCGAAAAGCTGACCTTTCTTCATTTAAGATTGGCACCCATTAAGTAATCTTATGGGTGAACAATGTGAAAGCTATGCGAGGTATGGCCGTGTTCTTCTGGTACGGCGCGTTCGTGTATGGTATTTGTGGTATTTCTTGATGCAACACTCGATAACGTAGCTGGACGTTGCTATTTTAATCTGATTTACTTTCAGCATCTTTGTGATACAAAGAAAAATAATTGTTTTGGCTTTTCGTGTATTTCTTTTTGGAGTTAGAAATCAGCGACAGTAGCTTGTATTGCTTTATTGTCTGGCAACTATCAATTTAATTGTCTTAGTATTTTTATATTTTGCTATGATAAATACTTTTTTTTGTCCCCGACATTTTGAAAGCATTCCATTGTCTGCTTCTGAGAATTTTGTACGGAGCAGCTGAAGACCTAGAGGAAAAAATGGTGAAAGCTGTTAGTGAGAAAAACGAATTTCAAGGTTTAAGATTTTTTTTTTTTTTTAGCAAGTATCGATTGATTGGAATCGTAAAAATAAAAATATATAATTAACAGTAAAGCTCCGAGGTTCAGTGCTTTTAATCCAACAGATACCTAATTCTGTCCTAACCAAATAATTCTACTATTTATAATCAAAAAATATCTCTGGTTGGTTGGGTTCTAATGCCACTTCTTCTTCTTGCTTGAGCTTGTCAGATATGTGGCACCTCTGCACATGTTGCATTTTGTACCATACTCCAAGCCCAATTTTTCCTAGTTCCATTGTCTCGGGTCGCCTACTTTATTAATATAGTCTGACAGTCCCTTAATGGAATTAAGGTGAAGCTCTTTAGGATATGGATTGCCTAAGGTAGTGAGGCGCGTAAGGGCGAGGGCATCACATTCGTATAGGATGTGATGTGCTGATTCTACCCTAATGCCACTTTATTGTAGGATTCTTTTTTATTAGATTTTCTTATATTTGACTTGCTTGTAAATAAAATTATCACGTAAATAATTGAATTTTGAAGATCTGATGTTAACTATCAATTTATTCATTTTTTTTTCAAGAATTGTAAGCATTTCAAAACGTTTATATTATTACCAGAATAAATTCTGGTTCCATTATTATTGACCATTCCTGCTTTGTAGTTTTGGCTGTTTAACTCGTTCAACTTTTTGGCTAGCTATGCGAACGCATACTACCATCTTGTCCTGTTCATTGTTTTAAAATTTAATGTAACGTCACTGCGATTAAGATAACCACTGTAATTTAAGATAATCTTTTTGTTGTTATTTTCAACTTAGTTTATTAAATTGGCTTGTATTTTTGTTCAAAAAAATAATCGTTCTGCGCTTTGAGAGAGGGTGATCTTTCGTAGTCACGCTTTATGCTCACTTCCTCTATAATAAAAAACGTTATGCACCGTCGCTTCTTTCAAGTTTACTGGCAATTTGTCAGTAAAAACCACTTTATTGGATCCTTACAAACCATAATTTTAGAGGTATCTGGCCATGGGGTATACATTCTCGCAATTCCTGCATGTTGGTCGACACTTTCCCCGATGATTCTAGAAATGCTCGAATCGCTTCTCTGAATCGTCTTCTGTCGTCGAAAGTAACATTTTTTGGCAGAAAATAACAACAGGTGCAATTTGTTTCCAATTTTGTTCTATGTGCATCACGCGAAACGAAAATAAATGTAATAATCGTTATGTATTGTTTTGTTTTTGTTTAATTTTTTTCTTGGACACCAAGGCTTAGTGGTGACCATACTGTGCAATTACATTGCTTTACAAAATTATTAAGACCACCGCAAATATCACTCATTTTTATAGTAGACTGCATAAAATAAATAATATTGAAAAAGTGAAGCAACTGAAATAAGTTATACATCTGAAGTAAATAAAAAAACGAGAAAAAAAATTGTTAGCTTCACGCACCAAACGATTTTTTAAAATATGGGGGTTACATTAAGTATAAGACCACCTGTTTATTTTTTCAAAATCGTTTGAGTTTTCGAAATCTTTTTATTTTTTCTTTGAAAATCGTATGTAAACTTTAACTTTGCATCGTAGAAAACTCAAATGATAATTATAAAGAAAATAAGAATTTAATTTTTGTTTTCACAAGAAAATTCCCAGTGTCACTCGAAAAGAATTATCTGAACTGGAAGTACGAAAAATTTGGTTTTTAAAGGTTCTGGAAAGTCAGAACGTGAAATATGTAAGTTGATTAAACGTTCTAAAACTGTTGTTAATAATTTTTTAAGCAAAAAAAAAAAAAAAAAAATTCTTACGGAAAATTGAATGATTAGATAGGAAGCGCAAATTATCAGCTCAGGATAATGGATGCACTTTCAGACTTCCAAAGAAACAGAACAATCTGTCCACATTTTTCTAATTAAAATAAATAATGATTTCTAAATTATATTCATTTTTATTTATCTTTGCTGTTAAAAATACCTATATTCATGCATAGCGATCTCAGTTTAGATTGAAGTAGTAAAAAATTTTATTTGATAAAACATTAAAATCGTAATTCTAATCTTATAGACCCCCTTTTTCTAATAAAAAAAATTTCTAAATAATATCTACTTCTATTTATCTCTTTGTAAATTCATTTTTAATCATAGTATGGTCACAGTTATGATTGAAGTAGGAAAAAACTAATTTAATATTTGATAAAAAAATTATAATCGTACCAAAAGCCTGCCCACATTTTCCTTAGTAAAATTTTTTTTTTCTAATTATTACCAATTTTTATTTGTGTCTATAAATACCGACATTCATACATAGTGGTTTCATTTAAAATTGAAGTAAACAAATGTAATTTATTCAGCTAATTTCTTTTGCAAATTGCTAGTGAAGTGAACTGAAGAGGAACTTAAAAATCAAAAAGAATACCCCAGTTCATTTTAAAGAACATGCGTTGTTATTGTTTGTAGCCTACATTTATGTTGATTTTACCGATAAAAAAGTGAATCACAATACCCTTAAATAACCTTTATTGTTACAATCTTTTTTAGAATCTTCGGTATGTTTGGATCTGTTTTTAATTAAACTACTATTGTTCTAAAAATCTAATTACTGGATATTGTTTCTCTGTTTGATATCGTGTGATTTGTTCCATTTCTGTGCCCTTTTATGCTTAGATTTTTATAAGCTGTTTTAAAATTCTTTAGAAAATATTTGTTTTAAATTGTTAAAATGTTTATGTGATATGTATTTAGAATATATGCGAGCATTTCTATGCATTTAAATAACTTTAATCAGAGATGATGTCATATAATAAATAACTCTAATCATAGATCATACATACATTCATTCAATTCCAATGCTTCATTGAGCTCATAAAAATTTGCAAAAACAGAAAATAAGGCAGTGATTTTGATAATTTTCAATTAGGAGGAAAAATTTCGCCAAATTGGCAATTTTTAAAAAAGGTTCCTAACTTTTAAAATATATAAACTTTTTGTCTTCTAAAGCCTTGATAATTCTTCACGGCAGGATTATAAATATAGTTTAAAATCATCGCATTGCATTAAGTGTGAGGCACTTTACCTATGTTTTTTTTATTTTCCTTGGCGACATATTTCCGAAAAACCCCTTTAGGCTGGAAAAGAATTCATCTCCGAATAATAAGATTTAAGGCGAAGACGTAGCAGTGTTAAAGGCACACAGAAACTTTCACAGCGTCTACAAAAATACTTTGATCAAATTGACAATTTTTTTATTTATTAAAAAAAACGAAGATTAATATTCGTTATTAAAAATTTCTTATGTATTAAATTTCTAAATTAAATTGGGTTTTTTTTTTTTTGGAGGGGGTGGCTCTTGTTTTACCCATCCATTGTTGAACTACAAAAAACATTTATTATTTAAAATATCAAAATTTTTTGTAACTATAACTCTCCCCCCCCCAAAAAAAAAGAAAGAAATTACACTATGTGTTCTTAATTATTTCTTAAATAAATAGATTAATTATTACCACTTCGTGAACTATTCCTCAGACATATCCAACCAGAGATCACATGTTTATTTTATTGCTGGCGAAGAAGAGTTCGGTACTGAAGCAGACGATATGAAGAAAGTTCATACAATCTCATTGACTGGCAGCAGTGAGCTACAAGCGGGGTATCAATGAACTCTAATCATGTGGACGCAGGATGGGGAACGAAATGTTCGATTTCACTCCTTTTCACTACACTAGATTAAGCTAGTTGTTGTCATTTTCGACATGCCTCACTGATCAAACACTTAGACATGATGATTTGTTTGCCACAATAAGCTTGTTTAACAGTCGTCCGTAGTGTAGGGGTTCGTGAAATCCGATTTATTTTTAGCACAACACTATGGATATTATTTCAACCTTAATGTATTTTCGTGTCGGTTTTAATCTCTTCTAGGCAGGATTATTCTTACTCTGTATGCTTTGGTGATTGATCTTTCTTAGCTCATACCTGGTGTTAAAAAAAGAATCTTAGCGTTTAGTATTGCATATGATAAATTAAAAGTGATTGATGAAGCAACAGCAAAATCTATCACTTTTTTGACATGGTATTTAAATAAGAAACCTGGGGGCATTTTTAAGAACTTCTCGCCTATTAATGACTTTTATTTGACAAAATCAGACCGTAAGTCTGGCGTTTGGACCCTTGGTTTTACTGAGTTGAATATTAATTCGTTGCAAATCTTATATCTCGGTAAAAGCCAATGTGGTAAGTCTGGAAAAGCAAAAATTACTGCAGTTATAATTATCGAATTTTTGTTAAATGATCTTCATTTTCAACGCTTTATTTTTTTTAAACGAAAACGCCAAGAGAAAAAGAAAGAAATATTCAAACATATATGCACCCTGTGTCAGAATTACGACGATATTGTCGTAGAACTTTACAGTGTTCTTGCAAAAAAAATTTTAATTTGGGAAGTAAAAAACTTAATTTTTCTTTTCTAAAAAAAAAAAAAAAAAAAAAAAAAAATTTTTTTTTTTTTTTTTTTTTTTTTTTTTTTTTTTTGAATTATATTCTAAAGATGCTTTTCTCGCGCTTCGGGGGAGAAGAAATGCTGTGATTTTTCTATTCTCATTTGAGAATAATAATAATAAGATAATCGGTTCAACAATTTCAAATTTATAATATTAAATTCCAAAATCTTAAAAGTTTAAAAGATTGCTCGCTATAGAAATGACGTTCTTTCTTTATTTTTTTAAAGAACACCATATTTTTCATTTTAATAAAATATGACTGTGAGTGGGGATTTTGTTAACGTTAAACTGATATTTATTTAATTTAAACTATTTCGAGATAGCTAGTTTTCGAGATAATCTATTCTAAAAAGTGAAGAAAAAAAAATTTATTCTAAAATTTTACTCTAAAAAGTAGTCGTGAAACATAGGAATAGCTATTAATAATTCTGTATGTAATGATAATTGACTATAAGTCTAAATACAGCAATGATAATTTTTAAAAGACAAAAAATAATCATGCATTAAATAGAAAAGAATTCGTTTACTTACATTGTGATTTTTTTCCCGAAAAAAATGCTATTTCTAAAATGAAAAATATTCGACCAACCTAAGTATGAAATTGATTTAAGCAAATTTTAAGAAAAAAACTTTAATAAAAAAATTTTTTAAATTAGTCAAAATGGAAAAGCGCTATAAGCAGCTAAAAGCAAATTTTTCTTATGTGAACAATTTGAATAAAAAGTTAGGAGCCAAAAACAAACAAGAACGAAATTTTAAAGATATATATGTTAGCAAAAACAGCACATCATCGGGGGACACGCTGTCTGGTGACACACAGGAGCCTTTCTGTATTCAGTGGTTAAACCAAAAACTGATTGTGCCCCGAGGCCCCATAATGGATAAACTAAATAAGAAAACGCAATCAAATATTGAAATAAAGATGAAAATTTCAACGATCCGTAATCTTACTATTCATATTAATATAAATTAAACCTGATAGTTAAAAAAAATAATTATTAATACATATTTAAAATATAAAAAAATATATAAATAACTAACCATTGCGGGAACAGGATCAGAAACTCTATTTCAATATAATCTATATCATGAAATAATAATTTAAATATTAATTTCCAAACAAGATTGTGCATTGCAACTAATCTAGATATGAAAATATGAAATTCAATCAAAGTATGAAATTGATTTAAGCAAGAAAAAGAAAAAAATCTTTAAAATAAGTCAAAATAGAAAAGCACTAAAAGCAGCTAAACTTATTACTTTATTTAAACTTATTTCTTTATTTAATATTTATCATGTAAATTCAACCCGTTGTTCTCAAGTTTTTTTCTCTTTTTTTAAGAAAGAATGATTTTATAATGTAATTCCTAATCATAATATAGAATTTTCTCGTTTTCCTGACTTAAAAGTTGCTAAAACGCTCTCTCTCTCTCTCTCTTTCAATACATTAGTTTTAACCATGCACCATAAACCTTGAAAAAGCACTGAATGAATGCGTATTATTTATGAATAGATAATTACTAACATCCACATTCCTTGTTTAAAAAAAGAATCAACGCTATTCACTAACCAACCTTCCTGGGAAAAAAAAATTATATATATACCAACCTTGAAACACTAAAAAATGAAATTCAGAATTTCGATTTCATTCTCTTTTCCTTTCATAAAAATGTGTTACGAGGCTTCTGGGAAAATGTTGATAGGGCAACACTGTAGGCGTTGAACTCTCAATTGTTTTTTTTGGGTGGAATAAAAAAAAATGTTTAGTCGCCAGTCAGTTTGATAAAAAAAATCATGTTTCTGGAAGCATACATTACCTCATTTTGCCTTCTTTTTTTAAAAAAAAAGTGTGTTTTGAACTGTTGTCATCCGAGATACATTAGGGATTGTCACGCTTCGTTATATGTAACGCTTACCGAGATACCTTTGCCATCAACTTTAGGAATTTAACGGAAATATGAAAATTATTATCTCTTTATTTCGAATGGCGCAATGGATAAAAGTGATTTTTTTTTTGTGTTTATTAGGCTGGCTTTATTTTGAATTGGTCACTGTTGCAAGTAATGAGCAAGGCATGATAAAATATTGATTTTCAAATCTTTATCCGCTGGGCTCTGCAGATAAATATTCAAATTTTATTATTTGCATTTGGGTTCGCAAAAATGAACATGAAATGCCCCTGTACCTGATGAATTAACTATACTGCAAAAGTATAAAACTTAATCAGAGAAGATGAAAGAGATGCTGTTATAGTGCACGGAAGATAATTTTTTTTTAATTTAACATAATTTTTTTCTTCATAAAAAAATTACTTTTCTTTTGTCTGTAAAACAAAAATTTATCTGCGGCATCCAACACTTGCAACACCTAAAATAGAGAAGGCCTATCACGAATCAATATAGTACACCGACCTGACGAACATAAACTGCGCAGTGAAGGAAAAATAAGGAACATGTCACTACTTTCGGGCTACTAATTTGCACAGTGGGGGAAAATACAAAAGATGTCGTGACGTTTAGACTATTAAAAGATCAAATTTTTTGTTTATGTAATCCGTGCTGAGGTTGTCTCTCATCTAAGAGATATTGCGCCGTTCCGCGCTTGTTCTGCTGCGGGGAAGAGGGATTTACTTATTGAATTTATTACGTACTTGGCGCTCTTATGCTGCGAATTTTAGCTGTAAATTGTTTGGCGAAGATATTGTTTTGCACCACCGCAAATCAAAGCACATCTCCTGGATTAAACATAGATGGCTATTATTTGAAAGTGATTGTCTCAAAGTAGAAATCCTGATCGAAATTCCTTGTTATTATGCATTCATTAACTTTAAAACTTATGAATTTAAGAAGCCGGGATGATACAGAGAATAGTGGGCTCACGTAGGTTGTTTTCTACGACCACAGTGCTGATAATAAACATCCCCATTGGTAGACGGGTTATGGATTATAGTCTCATTGCCACCGGGCTAACTGTGGAAGGTTCTCGTGGTTTTCTTCTACACGGAACGCAAATGTAGATTAACTTCACTCAAAAACTACTCCACGAAGGCGAGTTTATTCTAACACTTGATCATGGAGTTCCCTTGTCTCCAGAGTTAGGTTCAAAATAGCAAGTCTTATATCGTAAATATACAAAATAAATCAAAAGTTCTGGTTTTTTACATTTCTTGACAGTCTCGATGTCCTGAGAATTAAAGATAGTGCTGAGTATTTGCAATGTTGAGTGATTCTAATACAGATTTAATATGTTAAATAATTAGATTACAAATTTTACTGTGTTAAGTGATTAGTGTTTGATGAAAAAAAATATACAACAATTATATTTTTATAAAGATCGTTATTCCATATAGACACCTCTAAAGTGACTATTAATGAGCGTAATAATTAAAGTCAGGAATTTCTTCGTTTAGAACAGCGTTCAAAACTAGTAAGCTTTTAATGTCATGTATTTACTTAAAATGGTAATAGCAACCATTAGGTTAACCGTGAGATTTGTTCCTTTCCATGCAACGCGGACCAAAATGCTATCAAAAAATCCTCCACGAAAGCTAGTTGGTCCCTATGCCTGATCCAGGAATTCCCTTGTCTGCTGGGTTAGGTTCGAAATTACTAGGCTACGGAGTTGAGCATAGATAATCGTGAACATAAAAATGGGTCTGCTGCTCAACACTGGTTATTGAAACAAATAATATAAATGAAAAAGTGTACCATGCGATTTGCTTTATTTTTAATCTTTATTATATTCTATGTATTTATGCCAGGGTTGGCAGGTTTTTGACATGTGGCAGTTTTTGACGGTTTAAACCGTCACGTCAAAAATATCAAAAACCTATATTCATATGTGAAATTTAATTAATACATAAAATTTATATATATCTTATAAAGGATTTGTAGAATTAGCCATACAACTTTTATCATGCCCTGCCAGTTCTGATTCAATAGAACGGATGTTTTCCAATTTTGGACTAATTCATTCGAAACTCCGTAATAGATTAGGAACAGAAAAATGTTCAAAACTAGTTATGTGCTACCGTATGCTGCGAGGAGCAAATGAACTAGACTATTGAATTTTGAATTAAATTTCTACTTCCATCATTTTCATTTTGATTATGTAGTGTGATGCATGTTCTAATTTTTAAAATTATGTATTTAATTAGGATAATTAAAAAATGTCCATAATAATTTGTTTAAATATTTCATGGATCAGTGACTGTAATGTTCGTCTGTTTAGTTTGACTTTTGTGATTGGTTGTTAGTTTTTCAGGAAAATCAGTAATTCTGAGATTTAAATCTTCAATTTTTTTTAATTCATAGTTAACATAAGACAATACAAATTTAAGTGCTTTCTGTTAAATACACAGAGTAGTTAGTGTCGATTTACAGTATATTCGGCCTATTTATTTACTATGCTGAAAATTTAGTTCATCCAAATACTTGTGAATTTCATCTTGCTGAATACTATATAGTTTTGTTGAATATCTAAGTATTCAGCTGTTGAATAATTACTTCTTGCTTTCAAGATATGCATTATTTGTATTCTTAATACAAGTGGAGAAAAAAAATTGTTTTAAAATGATAAGTGTAATAATTATAAATAAATATAATAAACAATAGGAATTATATTTATCATTATTCATAAATATAACTACTTTTAAATTCAAATTAACATACTGGATGAGAAAGATATTCGGTATAACAGTAAAAAAAAAAATTTATACACTTGTATCAAGTTTGTATTTATACAACATAACTTGTAAGTTCCTTATAAATATTAGTTATATGTTCCTTAGATGTCAAAAATGCATAGTAATAAACTTTTAATTTTCTTAAATATCAAAAAAAAAAAAAAAAATTTTTTTTCAAAATATAAATATTTAAACAATTTTTGTGCAAAATTTTTCTGCACATGCATTTGAATATAAATTTCTGAGATTTTTAAATCTGTTATTTTACCTTAATTTTAATTAAAAAATATTTTAAAACCTGCTGATTACCTATAGTATAATTAAATTTCAATATAATGCATGGCAACTGTTGGTAGTTTTGAAGTTCATATATTTTCTTGGCAAACTTCAGTTTTTGACGGTTTAAACCAGTATTATACCCTTGTGTCAAAAACCACTTTTTGACGTCAAAAACCCAACCCTGATTTATGCTAAGCTAGTTGCTGTCACAACATAAAAATAGTAGCAAAAACATTTCTTGGGTACATGTTTTCTTTAAAAGCCACCAGCGGTCACAAAGAAATATTTTTGTGACCTTGCTTTTGATATTTTAAACGTTTTCCTCATCTCTAACAATTCTATCGAGTTTAATCTATGCTATGTCAGTTCCTTATAGACATTTTATGTATTGAAAGTTATTTACCGAAATAATTAGAAATAAATAATGTGAAGTTCAGATCTTTCCTTCCTGCAGTCTTTGTAAGTTTTATTTTGATTTGAGTAATATTTCTCTAAGAACCAACATGTTGATTTTATTGTTGATTCGTTGGTGGTATTACAAAATTTTAAAACTAGCTAAAAAATTTGTCGCCGCTGCTTACTTTATTTCGTCGCCAATTTTAGTGCCTTGGGCTTTTCTTTTTATGGTTGTGGTAGCGGTGGGTCGTTTTTATCTGCGAGCCTTGGCTTCAATTTTAACACTAATATGGTTACCAGCTTACGTAATTAGATTTTTCTTGTCTAAAGTTTTGATCGTTTTCAAACGTCGAGGTAAGTTAGTTTGTAAATAAAATTGTTAGTAAATATTATTTAAAAATTTATGTAAAAATATAGAACTATAAAAATATTCTTTATTGCAGCCTTCTGTAAAATTCCCTCAAGAATTAATTCCTTGTTTTTGAATATCGTGTTTTTATTGTGTAGAATCATAAACGATGTTTTTATTTTATGCAATTGATAATGTAAATTAGTCAGTTTTATTTTATGTTTTGGTGATTGTAACATGTTATTTGTTAGTTATTAATAATGTAATTTTTGAATATATCAACATCAAACGCAAGTTAAAGCCATTTCGGATAGTTTTTCATTTTTACAAATTGTTTAAAACTTTTTTTATTCGTAGTATAAATTACAATAATTATTGGGGGGAAAATAGAACGAGTACGCGAGTCACTAAGTTTTGTTACAAAACGCCGTTTTATTAACATTTATCGGTACCTCTGTTGTATTTTGTCTTCAAATCTTTCCCCTGTGGTGTCAATACGAATATTTTAAATTAATGCCTTAACCTACTAATTAAATAAACCTAAAATTATTTTAATAATATCTTGTTTTAAGAAAAATATCAGGGATATGCCTCTCTTAATATTAACTGTGTGTTAAAATTATGTTCTAAGCTACATTTTGTCCTACTCAAAACAAAATTTTGAAGAAGAAAAATTGCCCAAGGAATTAGAACTGTTTCTGAAAAAAAGTTGTTTAATATTCTAAATTTAAAAAATAAGAATTTCTCATTTAAGGATATTTTAATACAAATTGAATAAATCTCTAAAACCAGTTGATAAATTTTGGTAAATTATCTAATTCGGATTTCTCCCAGTTCCTACGAATCGAAAAATTGTATTACAGTTTAAGAGCTAAAAACTTCTATAAACAGAAGATTTAATTTCACACCTGAGTTTTCTACTCCGTTTTGATACTGTATTTATATTAACAAATTCGATTTGTTTATTGATAGTTGAAATTTTCAATTCAGAAATTGGTGTTAATAACAAATTTTATGTTTTTAAATCAGTTAAAAAAAATGCCTTATGTCTATTTCGCATTATTGCGGGGGGAAATTCCTTTAGTAATAATGAAAATAAAAAAAGAATGTTAATAATATAAATTAGTGCAATCTGCGAAATAAGTGATAAAAATTCGGAATTATCGCAGCCTGTTTTTTCATTCGTCTTATTGATGAACTTATGTTTTTTCACACCTACACTAAAAAATATCAACATTCAACAGTGAATGTTAAATAAAATAAAATTTTATTGAGAAATATTGTACGTAAAATTTAAAATATTTTTATGAATAGTGAAATTTATGAAAACATTTTATTCAGCATTAACTATCAATGTATGCTGAATGTCGAATTTGCCGGTATTTCATTCAACATTCATTATCAGTGCAGGCTGAATGTCGAATATGCATGTGGAAGCGAAAAATAGTGACATTCAAAAAAATATTCATTATCATCGGTGAACACTGAATGTCAAATTTGCAGGTGTAAGTTAAAAATAATATTTAATAAAATATTTTATTCAACATTCACCATCAGTGCAAGCTGAATGTCGGTATTTTCTGGTGTAAGAAATAATGAAATTGAGTAAAACATTCACTAAAGCGACCAAGTGCATATCAATTCGCACTAATTTCGTTCTACTATTGCATCGACGTTGCGAAGTTATTTTCCTTTCTTAAAAACAGATTTTGGGGTGTGGTATAATGCATTGTAGATTCCACATGTCTGTTATAATCTATTTTTATGAAGTTCCGCGTAATAAATAAAAAGATTGAGAACTCGTACTTTAGGTCACACATAAATAAGACTATAGCGGAAGCTATTGATGCTAATCGATTATTTCTGTTACAGGCATCGAACAGAACTATTACAAGCAATAAGACAAAAAGCAAGAATTGATTGGAAAGATTTTGGTACAAAAGTTGAGCTTGGGCTCGTTTTTTTTTTATTTTATTTATTTTTTTTTTTTTATGCCAGAAGTCTTTTAAATCCAAGCACGTCAGATATCGATATGTTTAGATTTAGGCGATTATTCACAAAGGCAAAAAAGCCAAAAATAAGGCGGTGTGATAAATTATAATAAATGACTTATTTTATAGTCATGGAGATTTTTTACACTTAGTAATTTTTTAAATTTTTTCATACTTAATAACTGAAAGAAACTAATTTTAAAATTATCTGTTTAGTTTGAAGATAGTATGAAAGTAAATAGAAACTTCATCACGAGTCCCCACACTTACTGTTGATGAGTGGACTTAAAAACCAGTTTGATTACCTGTTGAAGCTTGAGGGGATAATCTAATAATCAACTTTAAATTCCTGTTTTCTACTGCAATCTGTCAGATTTTGATATTTTCAGTCCTGTTTTCTTTAGTAATTCTTTTTTTTTCTCACTTGTTCTGCCATGACAAATGTTCATATTTTAATTTACTTCATTTTTGGTATTAATTCTAAATAGGAATTAATGCCTATTAATTCTATAATTTGAGGGTATTGACCTCAATATACATTTACAACATATACAATAACAGATATTGACCTTGTATAATATAGTTGCTATGTCGAACTTAATTCTCCATGAAGGTCAAAATTTAAAAGGCAAAAAGAGCGTGATATAAGTAAAAAATTAGCAAATATCCCTACCATAAAAATAACTTGGGCCCTCATGGAACCAATATTCAGGAATCTTGACTTAATAAGGATTCAAAAACCCGATATATTTCCAATATTGGGCCTATATAGAATTGACCGATTCCTCCAATATTTTAGACACTTTAAAACCAATTTCGACCCTTACCCAGAATTGCCAGATTCTCCTTATATTTTAAATTCATTATTCTGCTAATATAGTACCCCTATATAGGCCGATATTGGACCTGTAGAAGACCAATATTAAAAATTCTAGATATCCTAATATTGGTCTATCGGTGCATGTTGTTATAAGACCCATATTGAGTCAATTTTTAGTCCAACTGGGGCCAAGGTATATTGTTGCGAGGGATCAATTTAACACTAATTTATGTTTGTAATTTCAGTTGCAACAAAATGAAATTTTAAAACAGATGCAAAATAATTCGTAAGCAAGTTCGTGCATCGCACTCTATCAAAAATTTGAGTTTTCATCTCTATTAAGATAAGTTTTTAAGGGTATTCAAATAACCGAAATCCTATCCTAACAAATGGGTATTCTTTAAAAATGAATTCATGGTGCAAATGGGTTCGTTGTATTTTGAAAATCGTCACCTCAAAACTAGCGTTTCTCCGAAATCGATTTGACTCTTAAAAAAGAAAGACCAAAGCGATACGTTAACTTGTTTCTCTTAAGCTTTTAACAAAGACATTTAACACTTGTTATCCAATCTATAAAGAATTGGGGCACTTATTATTTGCGCTCACATCCGTTTACGAATTTTATTCGCGTTTTAACAAAGTTCACATGATGTTGAAATTGTAAAGAATGAGGAATAAAAATTAAAAAAAAGTTTGCTTGGAGCAATATTTTGCCAGCACTTTTTTATTTATTCTATTTTATTTGCTCTGTCATTTTATCGTGAGAATAATCGGATTTCCTTGTCTTATTAATGGCTTATTTTGTCTGTATGTGGATTTTGGTTGTGTTACAAATAATCGATTAACATTTTATTAAAGAGAGGTGTTGAAGTTTTGCATAATTCAACTGGTTTTCATCGTAATTTTTATTTTCCCTTCCGCATTACTTGCCGAGTTAGAGGAAAGTTTACGCGAAATAGCTATGTTAAATCTGATAGGATAGGGTTAATGCTTGGAACTATTTCATTTGTTCCACAATTAAAAGAGGTTTGAGGTAGTGTACTTATTATGTAATGTTCCAGAAATATCTCTTATAGCTGTTCTCGTTCATAGATTGTTTTTTTTCGATAACAGTTCAATTTTTGATATAGTTCATTGGTGTTGCACTTCAGGGGGGAATCCTAGAATAGCCCACCCGTTGGCGACTTTTTTGAAATCTTGCCAAGTTGGCGATTATTACTTGGATCAACGTTGTTTTTTTGTTATTAAAAAACAATTTAAAATATTGCAAATTTATTAAAATAGTTTGAATAAAATTAAAATAATCAAAATAAACGCTCTATAAAGTGGCAACATATCTGCTCGAAATATCTTCATGAAACCTAGTTTTTTTTTCGACCATGGAATCCTATACGATCAACCTTCTTTCCCTGGAACCCCAATTAAATAAATAAAATGTTAACAATCAGTGAAATGTTAATCAGTTAAAACAATTGTGAAAGAAATAACCAATAAATAAATTCTTCATTTTGAAAATATTTAGAAGTATGGATTCTTTCTTAAATTAGGTTTTGTGTCCGTCAGTTGAATTTGCAATAAAGGAGCTGAAATTAGTCTAGCAATCAATTTTTTTTTTTGACGCAAACACAGAAGCTGAAAATGAGTGAAATAAGTCGAATTAATATTTTTCTGTTTAAAGAAAACTAGAAGAAAAAAAAAATTTTTTTTAAATGTTGAAAATGATTATTGGGGAAACATAAATCTTTGTTAAAGAATTCATATATTTTATTTTGATTTTAAAAGTGCGATGGGAAACATAAATGCATTATTAATAGAAAAATTATATCTTTTTACCTTAAACAATTTTGCAAAAACAACCGGAATATTAAATAAAAAATGGATGAGATTTAAATATAATAACAGGTTTTAAAAAAATGGAAAAGAACTGCTTAACAAATGTCCTAACTCTTGGTCCCCATTAAATCTTACGCGATACCCAAGGCTTGACACTTGATATGGTAATCGGCGAAGACTTCTTCAACTTCTAAATCTGTAATTTGCCCTAGGGCAACGGGGACTAAATAGCATAGATATTCGGAGTAAAATGTGGCAGTTGGTGGCTGAAATAGTATGCTGTGGTGTACAGCTCAAGTAAACATTTATAAGATATAATGTGAGATAAAACACAGAAAACTTAATAAATATCAAATAATGAGTATTGAAGTTTAAATACAATTTAATTATCTAAGGGGGAACAAATATCTAGGGGTGGTATTCTCCCGAGCCGAGAATCCACCTTTGTTCTTTTCGGGAGGGTACCCAAGGGATTCGCGGAACACCACTTAAGAACCGCTGGCTTAGACCCCCTTATATTTTTCAAGTACTGAGTTGAGATGTTACTGAAGAGCTCTTTCAATGGGAAAGTATACATCCGTCTAAAAACCTTGAACGGTGCATGTGCACGGCAAAACTTAAAATGCAATGAAGTAATGAACAAAGAGATTTATGATCTACAATTGATCATTAGGAGGACAATTATTTAAATAAGTCATCCCAAAGACTGAATTGGTATGCAATGGTTTGACAAGCAACAATTTATAACCTCACACTATTCGACACGTCAAAAGGAGATAACAAACCTCCAAATGTAATGAAAGGGAAGAGTTAAGCCCAACACAATTAACTAAAGCTGAATCAGAAAGGTTTATGTAAATTTAATGATGGAGTAATGCTAAATAATTATGTTACAAGGTATAAGAATCTCCCATCAATAATATCGATTCAATAATCAACTTGAATCGATAAGTGAGAGGCTAATCGAATACAATTTCCCTTTCACGCATTGGCTTAAGAGTCACTGATTTTCAACAATGGGCTATTAGCCAAGATCTTTTTCTCCATGGGAAGACTTTCATTCAATTAATTATGATTAAGTACAAATAAGATTTTTTTTTTAATGTTAATCATAAATTCCACTTATAAATGTAATTGCGTAAATACATCATGATTAGCGAACATATTGTGAATGAAAGTCGATTATAAGTAGTTTCTCTTAAATTTAAACGACGGTAATAGTAAATGTATAGAAGTAAATATAGTAAGCACACACATACCAAACAGAATAAAAATCTTTCTTTTTTTTTAACGAAAGAATTTTAGTTCTAAGATTTAAAAAGTAGCAGAACGCTTGGAATGGCAATCAAAGAAGTTGCCTGAATTATTCCATTTTGCACATTTAAATTTTTATCAGTGACAAATCACTGACAATTATATGTAAAGTATTTTATTTTAAAACAGAGTTAATTCAGCTACTTTTTTTGAACTATCATATGCACAGTAACAGTGTTATAAGTTCATAAATTGTTAATGGAACATATGTTAGGTGCTACTAAGTTCTTTTATATATTCTGCTTTTTCCGTACTACCTCTGATTTTAGAAATCAGAAGTGGGTTTTGGTGATAATTCAATAATCGTGTGATAGAAGATGGTTTGGGAGATCTACGATTTTGGCAATTTTTGTCTGATTAAGTTCCAAAAGAGAGTAACACAGATTGTGTAACAACGGTGTTTGGCTGGTTGGCATTGCCATAATACAACTTTTTATTAATGGTGAATCTCTTCTTTTTTTGTTATTAATGGTGAATAATATCAAATTGAATCATTTTTAAAAACATTTATATTAAAACAATTCAAATAAAACTTCCGAGATAAAGCAATATGAGAGCTGTGCAGTAACTAAACATGAGTCTGTCTCGGACACATGGTTAAATTTTCATTAACTTTTTTACCCCTTTTAAACATACAGTTTACAAAGAGGGTTTCTGATCTTGCAGCCGATAAATCACTTTAAATTTTGGTTTAAATTTCTGATCTTCAAAACCTGAAAAAGTCTGAGATTTTTTTAATGTCTAAAAATAAATCGGGCTCGCCGACGAAGATAAATTTCTTTGGATAGGATTTTTTCGAACGTATTTTTAAATCTTAAATTTTTTTAATATCAGGTAAAATGCAATTCACTATTTATCTCCAACCATTTGAATAAATTTAATAAATTTCTGATTATTTTAATTGTTAACTTCCAAAACAACTTAAAAAATACGAAAGTAATTTAACCTTGGCCTTTGGTCTACGCTTTGTTGATTTGGCGATCTCGGCTGGTCCAAGGTCATGGTCCTATGGACTTTCCTTCTGAGCAAAGTTTTTTTTTATTTCTTTCTTTTTCTACTGTCTTTTCGTGCGAGAGATGCAAAGCCGTGGAGCTTCGAATTGTTTTTCTTTTTTAAATTCTTGTTTATTTTCGTTCTTATCCAATTGTTTTGCAGGAATTGCGTGTGTTTTTATCTCTCACGCTCTTTCATATAATCACGAATTTCTGCCCAATAAAAGTAGATGTTTTGGTCATTAATTTTTCACATTTATTTCTCGATCTTATGTCTTTTTCTTTCACCCCCCCCCTTCCGTTCTCCCTTATGATAAGAAAATATCTATTCTTAATTCTTGACGCTTGATGAGAAATTGCTGCACGCTGTCATTTTAGTGAAATTAGCTCATTTTAGTGAAAAACTATTCCAAAAATAAATTATTTATTTCAGAATAAAATATATATATATATATATATATATATATATATATATATATATATATATATATATATATATATATATATATATATATATATATATATATATATATATATATATATATATATATTATTTATAATATCTGAAATAAAATATTTATTTCAGAAGTTTCCAAGCATTTTCAAGATGTGCCACCCTTACAAAATTAAAATAACTTTAAGACACCCCAGTCCTATATATTTGTTTTTGATATGTTTATTATTTTATTTAATATGTTTTGCATGTGTTAGATAACACTATGTGCTGAGGATATAAACATATTTAATTGAACTCATACTTAAAATCCAATCAAGTTATTTATTTTAAATTACTTATAATATTCTAAGCATAAGTAATATTAAACATACATTGAGAAATTACGGTAATCGAAGGTATAGTGAATTAAGTGCAATGATGCTTGCTGTTTTATTGCATTGCTTCTCAAATCAATAATGTCAATTTTTAAGTTGCAGATTCTTCACGCTTTACGAACCCCTGATTTAAATAATTATTCTATAATTAAATAATTATTCTATAATCTTTGATTTAATAATTAAAAACAATTTGCCCCAAAAATTGTCCTGTCTCACTTTAAAATGTTATGCAAAATAAAACTTAATTCACCTCTTTCTTGGGCAGTTTTTTTTTTTTAAAAAACAGCAGGAAACTGCTTTTAAAGAAATTTCTTAAAGAACTTTTTTTTTCTTCATAATTTTAGATTTTGATGTACCCATTTTCACCATTACAAAATTTTCTGTATTTTATTAGAAATAAAAAAATATATATGAAATTATATTCTTATTTTTGTTCTTCCAGAACTGCGAACTAAAATTCCTCACACAATACCGAGAACCACATGTGAAAAACGTAGCATGAAATTAGTGAAACTGCAGAAGGATAGCAAATATGGTTTTGGTATGGTTATAACGTGTGGAAATACCTATGAGACAGTCTTGCACGGTGCTTTTGTAGAATCTGTACACCCTGGTAGCCCTGCTGATCAAGACGGCAATATCAGTCCTGGTAAGACTATATGTTCATTTATTTCTTATAGATTGTAGCGTGTCTATCACTACAATTATCAAATTCCAATTTACTAGTATTTAAGACATATTAACTCGATTCTATGTTGAGGTATCTTTTCATAGAAGGTTGACATTGTCAATATCTAATCTCAGGGATGAGATTTTTCCGCTTTTTAGCGGATCTCCGCTTTTTTCACTTTTATCTCTTGAATTTCAGCTTTTTTTTTTTTTTTTATCAAAAATTCAGATTTTTCTAAAAATTTCACTTTTTTTAATAAGTATTCCGCTTTTTCAGAAAATTCACCGATTTTCAAAGAGAAACAGAAGATTCAAACTACATAGCTATCAATCCTTTCTCATTTTTACTAATTTTAGCTATTTTGTCTCCATTTACTCGCAGCAGATAAGATTTTCCGAATTTTTTACCCGCCCTCCAGATAGATCTGATTTTTGTAGTTCAAACGACGCTGCTTCTCACAAGCCTGGAATCTGCTAATATCTTGATCTTATTCACACAATTTTAATATCAAACAAAGCTTTTCATATTTGCGTGTTGCGATTCTTATTCACGCGATTTGAATATTGTATGTTGCGATTCTTATTTACGAGATTTAAAAATCCGATATTGTGATTCGTATTTACGCCTTTTTGTATTGATGTATTTGCTATGAATCACATAACAGTATTTATTAAAAGAAATGAAATATTAATGTAAATTCTCAGTAGTTTTTATTTGCTAAACCAGGTAGTTTTTCAAGTAATAATTGTCTCTCATGTGAACTGAGGTAGCTTTATTTTTCAATTCCAGCTTTATTTTTTCAATTGGTAATTTTTATTTTCACTAAATGTTAAATATCAATGTAATCATTTATATAATAATAGATTAGTACACAATTGTATGTCAACACATTATTTATTACCTTAAACTGTCTGGAATTTATTAGTAAAGGGTTGCGCTTGCGTAAAATTTACTATCGTGGAAATTCAGCTTTTTTGCCTTTTGGCTAATCTCATCCCTGTAATCTCCCCACATTGGTGACCTTCAGACGTGATGCCTACCTTGACAGAATCTCCCTCTTCAATTTGAATACGCCTACAACAATGGATAGTCAATTGCTCAATGGTCCCCATTGAACAATTGACTTGTGACTGTAACATTGACATTATCCACATACAGTTCTCAGGATCAGCATTTAAAAGTACAGTGATCTTAATACAGCTCTCCGGACTTCTCACAAAACAGCCATGAATCAACTAGTGGTATCCGTTCATCAAATTGTATCACAGATATAATTCTGGTGGGGGAGTACTGTAGAGTGTCCACCGCTGCAATTATTCACTTCCAATTCACTAGTATATAAGACTTGTTAACTCAATTCTATGTTGGGGTACCTTTTCATAGATGAATGTTGGTGATGAATAAAATGCTAAATGATGAATTTTATTTACCATTAGGTGACCAAATTATGTTTGTGAATGGAACAGATGTTCAACATGACAATTTCATGACTGTGGTTGATCTTTTGCAACACTCTGCTAATCCTGTTGAACTTGTTGTTGCAAAGGCGAATAAAGTTAACGGCATTCCAAATTTCATTGAGAAAGAAGTGATTGAGGTAATAAATTTAATGTTGATATTTTGTATTCATTTGAAAATATGTAATTTTTTTTAAATATTTAATAATGTGGTTAAGACTACTTAATTCACAATATAAAAGAAAATATGTTTTGATCCTTGGTATGTAAACAAAAATACTGTATAAAATTTCTAATTTTTGTAAAATATTAAGTTTTTTTTATAAAATTTTACTGTACTTATGCAGTGTATTCATTGCAGAAAAAAATGGGAGAGAATTTCTCACCCTTTCTCAAAAACAGGGTGAGATTTCAAAAAGTTAAGTGAGATTTCTAAAAATTAAAAAAACACGAATAGACTTGGAAAAAAAATTATTTCTTTAATTATAATACATTTTTCACATCTTCTAATTGAGTATTTTTGCTGCATCATCATATGGAAAATGTTCTATATTTACTTTTTCATCGGCTATTATACTTATTTGGCTGAAAAATATCCGTATTTATTTCGTTTTGACCGCTTCTACCGACATTTGTTTCATTTTCAATTGTCCGTTACGGAGTAGAAGATGTCGCCTTAACAAGGTATTTGTCCATCTTACATTCATGCACAAAAAATGCAAACGTCTTACATGAAGAAACCTTACCTTCGGTGAACACGTGGTTGCAGAGAAATGTGTTCTGAAAGGGATTCCGTGGTTCGGGGGGTGGTGTTCTGCTGTTCGCACCGGTTCTGAACAATACTTATAAATAGGGAAGCTAGATACAAGGACCGATGTTCAAAATAATGAAAGATCAAGGAAGAAAAGTGAAACGGATTTTATTCAAAATTGCAAAAGACGAAATTTTTTCCAAAATTCGTGCATTTTGAAATTGATTAATAGAGTGCGCGAACTTCTCGCTTTAATCACTTTTTATTGCGAGAAAGGAAAAAAATATGCGAGATTCTCGCGTTCTCGCGCTGTAGGGAAAACACTGACTTATGTTTTTAATTATTAACTTAATTTACCTGTTAATTTAATAATGTTAAGTATTTAAATTGTAAATAATCAAATTCACTTACAATACACCAGTTTTGCTTTTGATAATTCTTTTTAATTCAGTATTTAACTAGTATAAGTTAATGCTTTACTTCAGATTGTTTGCTATTTTATATTTACTGTAAATATAAGAGTTAATTATAATATTTACTAGTTTGTTCATGGAGAAGAGATAGTTATTTTACCTTACAACAATTACATTTTTCTTTGTTATTATTTAGAAAACTACCACTTTGTATGTCAGCAGCTTTAGTAGCTCAGCTGTTTGTAAGATTAAAATTTATTCAGCCCTACAAAATGTTAGGCATTTATATTATGAAATTACACATTTTATAATGAAGTGTATAACAACAGCTCTTTAACCTTTATAATTTTTTTTTGTAAAGAATTAACTGTATCGATTCTGATCTTTATTTTTAGCAAAACGGGACAACTAAACAATTTTGTCTAAGCCTCAATCAATTGAGCGCTATGCATTCTAACATGGAATTTATGCTATGCACCCATTGGATAAATGGGGGCTAACTTGTTGGTTAGTCAACAAAGTAGTTCTGTAAACATTCCTTGTCAAAGTTTTATTTCTATAATAGTTGTTTAGAGAACTTCTTATTTCAGTTATTTTTTTTAACTTGTCTTTCCACTTAATATTAAGTTGTTTTTTTTTCCCCTCCCTAAGCGTTTTTTGGAAAGTGGCCTACTCTACCTGCCCCTTGATTCCTATAAATGCACCCTATTTGCAAAAATAAGCCACCATCCCTTAAAAACACTGTCTTTTTATTCTGAAAAATTAACTGTTAAAATATTAATTACAATCGAAAATTATCTGTGTTAATAGGTTTAATTCTCATTACTATTATAAATATTTACTTGATTATGCTTATTTTTAAGTGATTTTAATTTTTTTAAAAGTATTTATTTAAAAAATACAATGAATCTTTAACTGTTTATTTTCTAATAATTTTCAGTATAAATTATAGAAAAACTGTATGCTCAGTGATAGTCTCTTAGCATGCCGTTAATTATTATTCATAAACTATAAATTTTTCTCTTATTTAGATAATGAGTGAAAATTACTTTTTGAAATATACACACAAAATAGTATAAGACAGTTACTTAAAAATTGTTGAGGATCAAATTCAGTTATTACATAATATTACGCATTTTAATAAAGTTTTACAGTGCATTTTTCTGCAAGTAGGAATCCCTGTCTTATAACTGCTTTTTAATATTATTTGTAAAATCATAATTAAGGATCTGATATTATTTATAATTACAGAAGCCTTTTACAAAAGCAAAAGCTTGGATTTGTGGGGATGAAGAAAAAGTCATATCCACAGCTATAGAAAGTTCTGACTGTAAGATTTATTTTTAAATAATTATTATTATTTATTTCTTTATTATTATATTATTATTTAGGAAATGTAGAAGAGATTCTCATTTGCTTTGCTTTATGCTAGGTCCCGCAGTGGACTGATCGTTAAGACACGGTTCCCTGCAGATCACCGAAGTCAAGCATCACTGGCTACGGTCAGTGTGCGGGTGGGTGACCACTTGGATCATTTCGCGTAGGGACCGAGGGTGTGCGGTATTGGTCCTCGTTAAACTGTGCTACCGTAAAGTGCTCGACTCCGCGTGCAGGTCGTCGAGCTACCGAAGCGGGGGTGCCACCCCCTCCGCAGAGGATTAAAATTGTGATGGCATGTCTTAGGATCATCCTCCGGGATGCTTCCCAGACCGTCGCCAATAGCCCATTGTGCAGCTCTAGTGCGACGTAAATTAACAACAACAACAAATCTTTATGCTAGTGGTAATCAAAATATGTTTCTATATATGATTCTCGGGTTGATTTTAAGTTAGTTGCATACTACTTTTCATAAATAATTAAAAAATTCATATAAAATCTGACTTTGTTCTAGCTATTTTGTGGTTAGTTTCTTAAAATGTTGTCAAGCTTAACTTAAATAATTCAATCTTTAATTCTTAATTCTCTACTCTACAATTATAAAATAATTATGTTCCCTTTTATGAGGATTTTTTTTTCCGTGGTAATAAAAATATTTTTATTTTGTTGTATAATTCTGTGTTTAGTAAATTTGATTTTAAGTTGTTGTGTGTACCATTTCTCATAAATAATAAAATATTTCATATGAAGCATAACTTAGTGCTGGTTATTACGAGGTTAGTCTCTTAATGTGTTGGCAAACCCGAATCTTAACCCAGTCTTTACTTCTTAATTCTCAATTATAAAATAATTTACTGAAAAGTAGAGCAGCTGGCATTTCTGTAAAACTGACAAATCTCTTATAAATTCATAATATATGTAATTTTGCAATTAATTTAATCCATTGTTTCATCGATCCATTCCATTCAGCTCTGAATTGTTTTTATAAACATAGCACCTAGTGATTCATACCACTTTACCCAGAAAGAAAAATTTAGATAAAGAAGTTGAGATAATTTATTCAAAATTATTTCAAATAAAAATTTTAAAACAATTAATTGACAATTTTAAAATGTATCGTAAAACTACGAATTTAAAGTTTCCAGAATATATTTGTTAGATTTAATAACGTTAGCAATGTTGCCATACAGATTCCTCTCTCTGGTGGATTCTACTTTTTCCTTATCCACTGAGTCCTTCAAAAAATTGTCTTTACTGTCATCCGAAGAATTCAAAATACACACTTTTTAAAAGATTTCCAAAGAGAACAATATTTTTTACTTTAATATTTTAGATTTAATTTTGTATGGTTTTTTACTTCTTATGCGTTATTTAGAGATAGACTTATACACCAGACATATCAGAAATTAGCTATCTCATAATCAGAAATAAGGGTCCACTTATTCTCCTAGATGTATGGTAATCCCTTATAATTAGACTAGAATTACAATCTGAAATATCAATTGCTTTTGAAATTTACAAACAACATACAAGTTTTAAAATATTCATATGCAAGGAAAGTGTTCAGTTTTCATCAAAATTTTAAATCAATGTAAAATGATAAAATAGCAAGAAACAAAAAAAAAATTCTTATTGATATCACTGATTTTTAGATATTTGCAGAGTGTAAAATAATGATAATAAGAAACAGAGCATTTGAACAACAATTAATCTAATGAACAGTAGCTTATGGCTGTAGTAACGCTTTCCGATTCATTCCAATTTTTTACCTTCAAAATGTTAGAAGTGGTAGTAGCAATCGTCAAAATATGATCCTGGTCAGGAAAGTGAGCAGTCAAATGTTTTGTTTCCTTAATGCTACTAATACTTCTTGATGCATTTTACCATATTGTTAGAAATGAAACTGAATAAAGACATTTTTACAAGTAATTAAAACTGGTCTGCCTATAGATAATTTTATTCAAAATAAAAGATTTTTATACAATTTGTTATTTTTTTATTATTATTTTATTAAGGACTGAAATACTTTTGAGCTGTAAGCTGTACAAATTCCAACTTCATTTGAAACTGAGTAATTGTAACTGTCAAAATCGAAAATTTGAGCAGAATCACTCAAATAGTTTCTGAGTATAATTTCAATGAAGTCTTACTTTTAGTCTAGTAAGCCTTACAAAATTTCTTTTTAACTTTTTTTAAGCATTTTTAAATGTTTCGTTGCTGAGTTTGATATTTATTTAGTTGGTTAATCTTAAAAATTATATTTTCTTTATGATTCCTTCTTCATATTTATACAGGGTGTGTTAAAAGCCATGTACATTTAGGTTGAATGGTCCATAATTAAACAAAAACTTTTTAAAATTCCACACCTCCCTTCAGTTCACAATGCAAACAGTTTCAAATGTATATTAACTGGCATCGGTGATCTTGTAATCAAAAACTAGTTTTTGACCCATTTTGTTGTTCAAGAGGATGTTATGCTCAAATATTCAAGTTTTAAGGGTTATTTTTTGTTTTGTCTTGTTCTCACGGCATTGAAATGTTTTATAAGAAATCTCCTGACATAACAATACCTGATACCTCAATGGTGACTTAATTAAATCTCCATTTCAAGACAATTCGATAAATACCCGACAAGAAAAAGTCATCGAGACCTGTATTGGAGAAGAGAAAACCAAAAGAAGTTCATGATTTTGTCCCTGAAAAGCACAAAAATAGCATTAGAATGTAGAGAAAGTTGCATTTCCAATTTGAAAGAGAAAAATTACATTTTGAACATTTGGTTCAACCCTTAATATTTGTTCTAGTAAGCAAAAGGGTATACTTTGCAGTATTTATATATAAAGCAAAACAGCATGAATGAAGCACAAATAAAAGTATAGAATGTACTTTTGCGCTTTATTCACGTTTTGCTTTTGCCAATTGTTTCTCTTTCAGGATCTAGTGAAATGAACACCTTTTGACATTTTAAACATTCACTATAGCATCTAAAGTTTGCCTTATAAAAATAAAAAAGCTAACATTTCAGCTACTCTTATACTTTATATAATCTTATACTTTATATTATCTTATACTTTATATTATATTAATTCTCAAGCTGGTATTTTTATATTGTATAGACCATTAAACTTTAGTATTCATTGTCTTTGACTTCAAATTTGCCCTGTATAATAACAAAACTGAAAGAAATTTTAAGCAAAATCATTTAATTTCATATTTTCTATTTCAGTTAAATCTGAAAACATGCCGATTCCTCAACCTCGAAAGAAGTGGGTGGATCAAAATAAGCCAGTCAACTTTGATGTTCCTGATTTGACTCTAAACCATGCCACAAAGCTCATCAGTGACCATTCCTGGAAAGAAGAGACCAACAATGGATTGAATGGGCATCGTCCACGGGACAACATTCCGGACATAATAGCTTCCCAACTGAAATATGAATCTGAGCCTGTGTCTTCAAATCTCAGCAAGGAAGATATTTCGGAAAGTGAGCTCTACTCTGAGCTGTCTGAAAATGTGGACGACAACTTCCTCTTACCTGGTGAAGTGTTTCATGTTGTGTTGGACAAAAAAAATGGCTCTTTGGGCTTAAACATTTATGTAAGATTTTTTTTTAAAATTTATAAGTTCAGATAATTTTTTATTTTCTGGTAACAAATCAAATCGTTCAAAACAACTTAAATAATTTTTATAGCAAAACTAACACTGAACAACAAGGAATATGCTTCTTAACTCAATAGTCGTAGGGGTGGAGACAGGGAAGGGGAAAATTCCAGATTTGCTTTTAATCACTTTTATTTAATTTTCACAAATAAACTATATAGGGATATTTACTCTACTTAGCAATATCTTCCGATGCATGTAAAATGCCATGCTGCCACCTAATCATAATTTGAGGTATAAATCGTGCAGTTATTTAGGTTCTATATTAATTCTTCGTATCAGAATTATGCCAGTACAATTCTGCAATCAACAGTTTTTGTTAGGTAATAGTTAAATAGTATATACTTTTGCTTCGTTTTAAATGTTTGATAAGTATCTTTGTTTTTGTGCAATTAACGTTAAAAGAATTTTTCAGCATCATCCAAATAGGTTTTCAGCAGTTTAAACTGTAATAAAATTTTATACTTTAAAAAATCTAAAAACTGAGAAAAGTACAAAACATGTTTATCGATTTACTGTCCGCTAAAATGTAACTACATAGTTGAAATTTAATTTACTGATTGGACCATTTTTTATTATTTTAAAGACAGATTTCTTCCAACTTCCTATTTTTTTTAAAGTTGTTGCAAATTTAAGTGCTTTTTTTTGGGATTTTATTCTGTTTTTTAATAAATAACAATAAAAAACGACCCCGTTTTGAACTATTATAAATGTCTTCAATGTGTAAAATTACTTTTATTGAGTCTCACAATCTGTATTCCTTAGGTTTATGTAAGTACAGATGATAATTTTTTAAAATCTAGGAAATCTTATATTTCATTACAATTAAAACATGAACAAAATTTCAGCTTTCTTGTGGGAAATATTTACGTTTAAGAAGAAAGAAACAATGATGAATGTGAAGAAATTACGAGGGTTGGAGAGCAGAACCTCCTGGAAGTGTTACAAAATTTATTTAAATTGTTACAAGTTTAGATTTCTATTTGGTAGTTCTAAATTATTTGATTTATCTTTATTTGAAACTGCATTAAAAAACTGTGTAATGTTGGAAAGTAATTTCCTAATTATTATTTATTTTTAAAAATATTAGTATTTATGTATTAATAATTACTTAACGATTTTTTAGCAAGGAACTGAGCAAGGAGCTATCTCTGAGCAAAGGCACATCTTTATTCATTCGGTCATTCCTCAAGGTGCGGCTGATCTAGATGGTAGAATAAAGCGAGGTAAATGTATATTTCAAGTAAATTTTTATTTATTATGTATAATTTTGTGTCTGAATTTTTTTATGTAACTTATAGTCTTTCTTTTGTTATATATAATCATATATTAAACAAAACGGAGCTTATATGTTTTTCTTGCTAAGTTGCGTAACTTAATTTTTTAATAAGGCATAAATAAGTAATGTCAAAAAAATTCAGGTTCCCATAGGTCAGGGAAAACCTGGAATTGTCAAGGAATTTTATTTTAACACAGAAAATCAGGGAAAAGTCAGGGATTTTACAAAATCAATTGTTTTACAAAAATCTGGAATATTCCTATATCATACCTGGAAAATAACCAGTCTTAAAATTGTCCGGAACAGTAATCAGTTATTGAGATTAGAGTTAATAATTCTAACATCTATTACATTTATTTATTGTAAAATTTTCACATTTTAGTCTAACTGAAATGTTTTTATCCTCATTTAATGATATCACATTACAAGGAAAAGATTTAAAGGAAAAGATCAAAGGAAAAGATCAAAGTCAAAAGACATTACAAGGAAAAGATCAAAGTTTTCTGATGAAAATATGGTCTCAATTTTCATTGAAATTTACCTGCTGTACCTGGAAATGTCAGGGAATTTTTTTTCTGAAATTGAGTGGGAACCCTGAAAATTTTTATTTACAACAATTTAAATGGCAGAAAGAAGAAAAAAATTAAGCTTCGGCTTAGCCTCAGCTTTTATTAAAAGTTTAAATTTATATTTTCCAAGTTATTTGTTTAATCTTTGCTTATATTTCATTATTATAAATTTTATGAAATAATGCATAGAGTTCAACAATATCCGATTTTTTCAGGTGATAAGCTTATTGAAGTGAATGGAGTACTTCTGGAAAATCTTTCATATGAAGAAGTTGTTACAAAATTAAGAGAAAGTCCACAAGTTGCCCTTCTTGTCTTAGAAAAAGGGAATTTTCCAGAAACTGATCACATTCAAAATAACTCAAAGAATATTAGTGAACAACCCGTCAATTCAGAGAATATTCAACAAAACAGTGCTACTACAAAACGTTCAGTATTTGCATCTCAAAGTAAAGAACAGAATGCTAATTCAGCAGATGCAAGTACATTATCTAAATTACATAAAGACAGTGATATTGATGGATTGTCCTGTTCCTCTTTACCTACAGAACTTAATTCAGTGTTTTACGGTGCCAAAGATAACTGTTCCGTAGTACAGAGCATAGAACATGTTACTCCCCCTAGTGTTTCGCCTAAATTGTCTTCTGTCATTAAAGGTTGTAAATCTAGTCTAGATCATATCAAAGGCAATAGTTCTAAAAAGTTGCTATCTAAGCTGACATCTTATAACAGCACTCCTAACCTTGTTGATAATTCTGATGAAGAAGATATTAGAAATGAATTTAATAGATCTCTTTATCGGAATAGGAGTTCTGAAAATTTGGTTACACCTCCTATTCACTTTTTAAATCCACATCAAGCATTGAGTGATATCTATAAAAAATATTCTTTTAGAAAAGGTAATTACAAATATTAGTTGTCTTTTTTTTATTCGAATTTATAAAAGATTTTTCACTTTCTAAAAACTTTTACAGAGATTTAGACTTAGTATTTATAAGATTTCACAAGTTTGTACAAGTTTTTTACTGATCTATTCACATGACCCTAAAATTTTAATAAGACATTTTTAAAAATTTATGAAACAAAGAAAATTTTGCATTTATACTATTTAAATTTGTGTAAACAAATTGAAAATGTGTAAATGAAGCTTTATATAAATCAAAATTTCATTACTATAAGATTGAATCTTGTCTTATGCATTTATTGTGTGTAGATCATTCGAATTAAAAGTTTTAAAAAAATATTATTAAAGTGACATTTGAGAAAAATGGATCAAGAATGCATAACATTCACTTTACTAGTGAAGTGTGCTACTTTGTGACAGAACATAGCCTAACACCAAACCAAAAAAAAAAAAAAAAAAAAAAATTAAAAACCAAATCAGGAAGAAATCTTCTTGCATTCACACTTCACTTGACTGTTATTAATTACTGATCTAGGTACCATTGATAATTATTTAATTGTGGTTAGAATTTAATTTTACTTGTTTAGGACTGCTGTTTGTTTCTAGCTCTGCTTTATTAATGTTTGGAACAATAATTCTATTTAGAAGTTTGAAAAATTCAAAATTTCTAGGAGTCTTGGACCATTTTTTGGAAAACAAAATTTTTGTAATAGAAAATAGCATTTTTTTTACATTTAGACAATTAAAATTTTCTCACTTTTATAGACTAATTTCCCTTAAAATGAATGGTACTTTTGTTAAGTTCTAGTAATTTATTATTTTGTTTTTAGTTTAATTCTTTATATAATTTGTCTATAGCTGGAAACAGGTCATCGTGCCATTACACTTTTAATGCCTTTAAATATTCAAAACAATCTTTTGTATACTTTATTAAATTGAATTTTTAGTATTCATTCTTGTTGCTCTTAATTTTTTATAAATTATTATTTAAAATATGCAAGGTATCTTTTTTAAATCCTTGTTCTAACTTGTTTCTTTTTATTTCTAGGATCTTCAAGTAATGTACATCCAGTTCCCTCTGTGCCAATTAGAAAGAAAAAATTGAAGAAACTTCAAGATATTTATGATTACAGTAATCCAGGTATATTAGCGATTGTACTTATTTTGTTTCTATTTTTTTTGTGAAATGTTAGTTAATTTGTATACTCAATTACTATAGCTAATATATAGTAACTGAATATGATAAATTGAAATCATGTACTAGTATCAGGTGCACTTAATAGTTTCAGCTTAATTATTTTAAAATTCCAATGGATTGTGCTTCATAGAACACAACTTCTTATTGCCGTACATCTAAAGCAATCTGCTTTGTATTTATTAATAGATTCCAAAAGTAGTTATTCTAAATTATTCTTCGTTGTTATAAATTTTGATTTTGGTACAAAAACTACAGTATGGTTTTAAATCTACAGTTTGGTACTAAATCTAGAGTCATAGAAAGCAGGTAATAGCAGCATTTTAATAATGCGTTGTGAATTGTGACAGAATGTGCCTTATAAAACACAGCTTATGTTTTTGCTGTACATATCAAAGAGTGTGCTATGGAAATTTTAGTAAATTCTGCTCTGACAAGACAATGTAATTATATCAGTTATTAATTCTTCAGAGATATAAATTCGTGTTATATAATTTCTATTCCTCAATGAAACTAAACTAAATGGGCAGTCATAGAAAGCAAGTTTACTTGTTTTTAATTGCGACATATTGAACAACATGTGTTTTTATTGTTCATATGAAATAATGTGCTGTGGATTTTGCAAGCAACACACACACAATATACAAAAGATTTCTAGCCATTAAATTTGTAGTATACAATTTTTAGAAATTGCTGTCCTAAATCAGTGTGGCATAGTTCAAGTTTTTATTCCAGACCAAAAATACTCTATTATTTTGAATTTAGATAACTTACTATGACAATCTATTAGATAGGTTATTGTTGTTAAAGTATTGCCTGTTTTGTTTTCATTATTGCAGTTTGATTACAGATTCATAAAAAAAAGGGTGATTTTTACTGTGAGTAAAAGTGGGCTAAATGTTTTAATTGATCTAAAAAAATCTTCTAAATCACAATTCTATAGTTTTCACAATTTTATAGTCTTTGCAATTTTTATAAATTTAGTTTGACTTTTCATTCTATATGTTAATAAATTATTAAAATGTATATGTGCAGATAGCATATATATGACCCTAAATAACTTTTCAGTAATCTTAATGGTTTGTCCAATCTTAATGGTTTGAATGGCTTGAAAAATTTTAATTAATTATCACTTATCATTAATTAAGTTGGGAAATTGGGCACTAATGTGTACTTTCTTTAAATAAAAATTTGTAACTATAATGTGTGCATACTCAGTGATTATTTGACTGATTTTGCTTAAACTTAGTATTTTGTGTTAGTGTTTATTAAATTCTTTAAAATGATCTAAAAATTTGTGTATACTTCATAATTTAATATTTTTTGGGACAATCATTGAATAAAACAATAAGAAAAAATAATTATGAAGAAAAATTGCATTTTGCATCTTTTTGACCAGCAAGTTATTCAAGTGCACAAAAAGTTTTCAATTCACTTAAGAAGTTTCTGAAGTATGGCGAAAGAGGCAAAAAGTGAAAATAACTTTAAGATAGTCTTTGAACTTTGTATTGTCATAACAACTGGTGTCTATTAGGACCATATTGTGGCTAACCTAATATTTTGTTAGATACAAATCTTTCAAAAATAGTTCACAATAGCTTATTCAGAAAAAGTTTTTTTTTTATAGGATTTCATAACTTAATTATTGATTAGCACTAATTAATTATTGTATTTGAGATCAACCATTTGAACCTTGAAGATTCTCTTACTATGTGAAACACTGAAACATAGAACAAAGGTTATTCAGGGTGCTATTTTTTTTTCCTCACTGACTATACTAATTTTTATTTTTGAGCAATAAAGACATGATTTTTGTTGCAGAAAACACTTTTGAAGTATCAATTCATAAGAGCAGCCGAGGTCTTGGATTGAGTATTTGTGGTGGGACAGGAATACAGGGAAGAGATACATTTTCACAGTTGATTCGTATTCGTAAGCTTTATCCTCTGCAACCAGCTTTAGAATGTGGCAAACTACAACTGGGAGATGTTATTTTAAGTGTGAATGGAACAAATATGGTTGGATTGACTAATACCGTAAGTTGTTAAGTATAATGACATGATTTTGTTTTATTATTTATGTTTTGCCATTTAAAGTATTCTTGTATAACTTTTAAATGTGTTTGAGAACCAGTTATTTTTATTTATCTAAAACTTATCTTATTAATCAGCCATTTATTCGAAAACAATTGAAGATCAAGGGGAAGAATGGCTTTTACCCATAAAAGCTTATTCTAAGGGAAAAAAAACATAAGCCATTTTGCCCCAGTACGACTAAACTTCATTGTGTAATAACTCTCGGGAAGAACTGATTTTCCATGTTTTTGATTTGTCAAAAGTTAGTTATCACCTAAGTGCTGCAGGTAGCAATCCAATCGTTATTTTTGTGATAAATGTGAGTAAACTGTTATTCCCTTTGATCTTCAATTATTTTTATAATAAAAACACTACTAAGAGAAAAAAAAATTTTCTTCAAGGCTTTAAGATTAAAAATACTAAATATTTTTAAATTATGAATGTTAATTGATGAATATTAATAAGTTGCAATTTCTTAACTATTTTTTTTAGTTAAGTTTATAATTAAAAGGCTACTGAGTTGAGTATACATAATTTAAAGGCTAATGGTAATTGTAAACCCAAACATATTTCATTTGTTCAAAACTGACTAAAAAATAAAATAAAATATTGTGATTCTTTACTGTCAAATAGAAATTTGGGTGTTTCTTCTAACTAACTGCATATCTTTTAACCAGTAAATGCTATCAGTTCTTAGACAATACTACAAGTATAGTCTTAATTTTTTTTTCTAAAATAATCTGTAAAGCCATAATTTATAGAACTTTATTTTATGTGAAATAATTCTTTTATTAATTTAGCTCTAGATTGAGTAATATTTTGACACATAACTACCATACTTATTTTTTGTAAACAAAAACATTTCTTTCATTTTTACATTTTAGGAAGCTTTAGAAGTTTTAAGAACTACTCCTGCTGATGTAGTTTTGGAAGTTTTTCGACCGTCTAAATCATTGATTCCATGCTTTTCTTCATTTAAAGTAATTTTTTTTCTTTTTATTTACTTTTTTTTATTTTATTGGTTTTATATTAAACGATATTTTTTTTGTAGGATGGTATGTGGCCTTTCTGTGATTCATCATCTAGTTCAGCTAGCAGTTCTTTATCTAGGACTGAAAATTCTTATAATGTGGAGACAGGTGTAAGTTTCTACTTTTATATTTTTTTTTAAATATTTTTCATACTCTAAATGTTTTAAAAAAATAGGAAAATTTAAAAGCAAGCTTCACTCATAAAAACTCAAGCAGATTTTCTAAAGAAATCTGGAAACAAAAAACACCTAATTACGTAAAACACTCACTTTAATGTGTTTTGGCAAAACTGTTTTTAAATAAACTTAGAGTTTACAAACTTTAATTAAATAAATCGTTTTTAAAGACATTTCACGTAGATAATGTTGACATTGGATTATTTCCTCCAGTGTCCAATGGGAATTTGAGGAACTTGCGACCTTGAATAAAAAGACTATGTTATTCATTCTCAAAAATCAATAAGTATTTCAGAGCAATTCGGAAAGCCATGTTAATACTATAAAATAGTTAATTGTAATTCTATGTAAATAATCTAAACAAGACATTTAATGATGAGTAAATTTTAATTAATAAAATTCTACAAAGCTCCATACTGTACCCACTTTTATTTGTTGTTTTTGCAATTATTTATTTTCATGGTTTGTTTTTTTAAAAGTAGCGCAATTTACAAAATTAATTTACAAATAATATAATGCTGCAATTTTTTTATTATTATTATTATTATTGTTTTAAAAACTGTATGTTGTATGCTGGATTACTTTTTATTTTTAGATACGTAGTATAATTATTGATTTGGGACAGATAGTGAGATAAGTTTTAAATGTTATGATTACTTACAAAGTCTCTGTATTTTATTTATGAGTTAAAAGATTTAAAAAATAAAAGAGGGGCCTGTTTTTTTTAAGCATCCAGTTACAAATTAAATTTTTAAGAGATAAATGCTAATTTTAAACTATTTTGTAGGAGTTTGAGGTTACTCTTATCAAAAGGGGTGGAAGCTTGGGCTTCAGTATCTCTAAGAAAGACAGTTTACCTGATCTCCCGGATGAAGGAATTTTTGTGAAGGCATTGATTCGTGAACCAGCGATTTCCGATGGTAGAATTCAACCTGGAGACAAGATTATACAAGTATGTCTTTTCAATTTTTCATGGAACTTGTTATTAAAAGGTATTGCATTAAGGCAATTTTTGTAATCTGAATTTTTTTAGGATCAATTCAATTTTAACGATCAATTTTATCATAAAAACTGTTTTCTTACAAAACCAGTGTTGTTTTTGATTACAATTATAAACTTAATAGTAAAATTGTGAATTATTATATTAATTTAATTAACCTGATAATTAATGTTTAGTTTCATTCCTCATAATATTTAAAAGTAATTAAATTTACTTCCAATACACCATTTTTACTTTTGTTAGTTCTATTTAATTCAGTCTTTAACTAGTAAGTTAATACTTCACTTCAGATTGTTTACGATTTTATATTTACTGTATATATGAGAACTAATTTAATAGTAGAATTGTATTGTCAAATCAAAAAATGCAACATATTTTGCCAAATGTTTTAAGGTAGTCAGTCACGTTGTTCAATAATTTTTTTTTTACTTATGTTCTATTGTTAAGTCTTATATTGTTCTTTCAAAGAATAAAAGAACTTCATGAACTTTTTGTCAAAGTTGAAGTGGGAAAATATATCTTATCAATTGCAAGTAACTATTCCATTCAGAATTTAAATTCAAAGTGTAAAATGTAATGTTACCAAAGTAAATTCATATAAAAAGTTAGGAAACTTAATAGAGTAAAATTAAAAGAACCTAAAACATTTGTGAAAAATAAACTTAGAATTCACCAATGTTAAGAAATTTAAAATTAGTTTGGCAAAAAGAATTACTAACAAATCCTCCTGCAATCCTAGTTTAATGTACCTTATATAAATATATAATGAAAATTTAAATCTATTGGGGGGAAAATTAGCAATGTATTTTTTTAAACCCATAATAGATCTATATAGCGTTGATCACTCAACAATGCCTGATTTAGGCATATTTTTGAAATATCTGAATATGATATCTTTTTGTAGAATAAGTCTTCCATTTTCATATTGAACTGTAAGAAAGGTTTAATTTATATTTATCTATTAAATGGATTAAAAAAATTGCATACAAACAAACTGTGTGACACTTTGATTGTACAGTAAGGAACCGATTATCCGGAACGATCGGGACCATCGCTATTCCGGATAACGGATTTTTCCGGTTTTCTGAATCGCTACAAAAAGCCGTTTTTTTTATTGTTAAACCCAACTAAAAAAAAAGAAATATTGGGAAATAATCTTAAAAAGAAGAAAAAACGATGAAGTAATACACTAATGATTATTTCCAAAATGATGGTAAGGTAAACATCTTTCAAAGAAGAAGGAAAAATCCTAAAATCTTATGAGGAAAAAAAAAATTGTTTTAAAAATTGCGGGATAATTTATTGATTTTCGTTCCGGTTTTTTGGTTTTCCGGTTTTCTGATTTCCGGATAACGGGTCCTGTACTGTAGTTTTATGTGACATTAAAAATATAATCTGTATCCTTTTTCGTAGTTTTTTAGTGTGATTTTTTTTTTTATAGTGTGCAAAATAAAATTTTATACATTGAATAACTTTTGATCTAATGATCAGACTTTCACTTACAAGAATTCACTCTTAATAGTTGAAATTCTTTCTTCAAATATGCTAATTAATTAGTACAAACAATATTTTATGTTATAAAATCAGATACAAAAACTTTCTGAAAAACCTTTCTTTTTTTCCCTGATGGTTTAATATTCTTGACCCTCAAAATACAGAGAAAACTGCATGCAATGCGAAATTATGGTATAAATAATTTGATCATGGGAGCAGTCAAAAGTGTGAATCCCTTAATGTAAATTTTACTTTTTGCATATTTTGCCATACCTCAAGAACATTTTAAATGTGTCAGAAAATTTTGTCTATCCAAACATAAAGTCATGAAAAAATAATTTTTTATAATTATTTATTTTTATTTTATTTAATAACATCTAAAATCTGAATTTTAAGGCACAATAAATTTGAAGTAAATATGTCGAATAGTTGTGAGAAATCAGATTTTAAAAAAATCTTAAATTTAAAATTCCATTTCTGAGGAACTATTCAATCGATTTGGTTAGAATTTTCTATTTTGCATATACCTTACAATTAAAAAAAATTTTCACTATTATTCAAGAAAATAATAAAAATTATTAATATAAATGAATAAAACTTATTTTTTGTTTAGATTTATCTTTGAATAAAGGAATTTTATAATTGTGTTAAAAAAAAATTGATTCTCTTAAAAGATTCTCCAGATGTGGCCAAATGTGCAAAAAGTAAAATTTACATTAAGAAGTCCAAATTTTGACCGCTTTCCTGATCAAATTATTGAGACTATATTTTCCAGATTGCTGGTCAGCAATCTGGATTTTGTTTTCGTGTCTAATTTTGTAACTTAAAAATATGGTCTGATCTAATTAATTAGTATGAGGTCGCCATTAAGATGGAGTCAGAGTCCTAGTACATGAAGATTTGATGACTAGATCATAAGTTATTCAGGGTGTTTCTTTTCTTTTTTTAAGGCACTCTATACTATTTTATGTAATATTCTTCTGAAATTATTAATTATAATTTTTATTCTATGAAAGGTGAATGGTGTGACTGTTTCCACAATGACTCATGCTGAAGCTATTGAATTCATACGACAGGCACCAAACTCTGTCACTCTAAAACTCTACAGAAGTGAACAACCTCCAATCACCCCAGGCTACACTGAAAAAGATAACCAAATCAACAAACCTCTCAGGTGGGAAGCGGTAGAGCTCTTGAATGATCGCATGAAGCACAAAGAAAGTGGAGATGAGGGCAGTGCCGGTAAAAGAAAAATTAAAAGAAAACTGGACAGGTTTTCTAATGCACCAAGTAATGCTTCAACTGAAAGTAGCAGCACAAGCAGTAGTTCTTCAAGTGGACAAGAGCAGGTAATTGAAGAAAGTTCAAAGTCTGATGTAACTACTGATTTGAATGTTGAAGAATCTTTTTTGCAAAGAAACCTGAGGCCTAAATCTCTAGATGTCCTAAATTCGTCTGATCGTAAGCGCTTGCCAGCTTATACTGATGAAGAAAGCTTCCATAGGCAGTGCAGCGTCATGTGCACTAATGTAGACTCCAAGTCAAAGACTGTAAACAATACCAATGTGAGCCCTGCCAAGAAAGGATTTAAGAATTTGTTGAAATGGAGAGGTAGCACACTTCCTCATTCCGAGGACGATATTAGTCCTGATGTTGTTCCTCAAGTAAATTTTTCAATATCTTCCACATCCAACGAACAGAGTCTAGCCTCTCAAGATTCTGCATCAGATGATGAAAAGCCTGTACCTTTTCCTCGTACTACAAGTTGTGCTACTGAATGGGTAAACTATAATTTTTTTCTTCTTTTTTATACCTTTTTAAAAAGTTTACTTATGAGTTCTCTAGTAAAAGAGAAAAATAGTGGTTGCCACTTACCATATAGCTACTAAATTAAATAAAGTTGCCACCAAAAAAATTAACATCATTAACCACTCCTTCTTTTTGTCATTAAACATCCCGTCCTCACCACTACTTAGTTCCTGTAAATCAGTGTTTCCATCGTAGAAAAAAAATGGGTGAGAATTTCTCACCATGAGAATTTCTCAAAAACAGGGTGAGATTTAAAAAAAAAAAAAACAGACTTGAAAAAAAAATCATTTCTTTAATTTTAATGCATTTTTAACATCTTCTAATTTTTAAAGCATTGAATATTTTTGCTGCATCATTATATGGAAAATGTTCTACATCTACTTTTTCATCAGCTATTCTCATTAGGTTGCTCAAATGCGTATTTGTTTCGTTTTGATCGTTTCTACCCACATTTGTTTTATTTTCATGTGTCCGTTTCAGAGTAGAAGATATTGCCCTTACAAAGTATTTGTCCATCTTACATTAATGCGCAAAAAATTTTAACGTTTTACATGAAGAAACCTTACCTACGGTAAGCTCGTTTTTGCAGAGAAATGATTTCTGAAAGAGGTTCCATGGTTGGGAGGGATGGTGTTCTGTTGTTCTTAAAGGTTCTGAACAATACTGGTAAATAAGGAAGCTAGATAATGGGGCAGATGTTGAAAATAATGAGAGATCCATTAAGAAAAGTGAAACGGATTTTATTCTAAATGGCTCAATAAGAAATTTTTTTCAAAATGCGAGAAATTCGCTAATTTTGAAATTGGTTTATAAAATGCGCAAATTTCTCGCGGTAATCATTTTTTAATGCGAGAAAAGAAAAAAATATGCGAGATTCTCGCGCTGTAGTGAAAACACTGCTGTAAATGCATCCGGCATCTGCCGCATGAAAAGGATAATTTTTAATTTAAATATTTGGCAAGCTGTATGGTAATGAATTTCCTTTTAGAAATCTTTAAATAGGCTAAATTTAAGCACAATCAAATTATTTAAATCCTAATTTTTTTTTCAATTTTTTTAAATGAAAGGATATTATTTCTTTATTATTGCCTGAATTTCTTTAGTGACTTTTCCTGTTTCTTTTTTAATGACAGTTTGTTTCAACATCTTCTCAGATGTTGTTGAACCTTTGTTTTTTTTATTGAGGCAGTGAAGTAGAATTGGTATTGATGAAAAGAAATTCCTCAAAGAGTAGGTTGATGTTTGATTTATACCAAGTAACAATGAAGCAGAAAGAAAGTATGAACAATAAAAGAATACAAAGACAAAGAGCAGCAGAGCAATTCTAACCTTAATATTTTGTGTTTAATTAAGAGGTTTAGTTTTCCAAACTTAGTTATTATATTTCATTTTGATACAGGAGTTTAAAATTGATTAGGAGAAAAAAAAGTCAAAACAACTAAGAAAAATATTTTTTCATCACAATTTAAGAACAAAATCATTATTAAGGTTCTTTTAATGCAAAAAGTAGCCAGCAGCCACCAGATAAATTTCCCAGCCTCGCCCTTTACTTTCTAGCTAAAATGTTAAAAAGCTTCTTTCCTATTTAAGAAATTCAGAAAGCAGTTTTATCTTGCGAGAAAGTGTGGCATCACCCAAGCTAAAATTTGTATCAATAGTTAGAGCTGCCGGTCGGAAAGAGGGAGTCTTACTCATTAAACGAAAACTGAATTGCTTCAGAAGATTCTTGAAAAAACCCTAGAAAATAATTATCTTTTAAAAAAATCACTTTTTTTTAAACGCATCTAGAGGTATTTTAAAGTTCCAAAAAAGTCTGCTCAAGATTTTGATTAATATTTTTATACTGTCGATTGTAGCGGTATAAGGGTTGTATGCACCTCAAAGGAAGCATGGAGATATCTGGTTTCAATTCTATACCCTCAGCCACATTTAATGGCATAACCTGTAATGAAATATTCCATTTGCACACTTGCTGTGATAGAAAATTTTATTCTTGATTTAAAAAATTACATTAATTTTAAAATTATATAAAAAATTATTAATTATTGATTTTAATTAATTGTACAGCTATTTACCCACCACATCTCCCCCTTGCTTCGCACGAAAATAATTTAAATATGTCAAGGAAACTGATCATGTTATCTAGTTATTAAGTGCTGTCGAAATTAAACAAATTAAGTTTACCTTGATTGTTTTACTTTAAATGAGGTAAGCTAAGACCTCTTAGTTAGCATCTATGCAACTTTATAATATAGAGAGGAAATTCTGAAATTAAAATTGTTTCTTCAAAAACAATTTTATACAAAACATTGTCTAAAATTTAAACGTATGAGTCTTCCTTTTTCACATCTTGCTCCTAATAGATGGTAGCTTTAATCAATTGTGCTGACAGTTTGTGCATTGGGGGTCTTAACATTGTAAGATTGGCCATTTTACACAGAAACTATGTCATGTCTCCAGCTAGTATTTTTTAATTGAATATGAAGGTGAAGTAAAACGTTCTAAATAAACTCCATTAAGTTTTATTTGTACTGAATGAAATGAAATTAACTTTGGATATTCTATATTGCCCTGAGTTTCATAATAAAAACTTGTTAACTCTTTCATACATTAAAAAAAAAAAACATTCCTTCTCTATTAGAATTTATTCAGGCTGTGGAATCCCAGTGGTTGAAGAATTGAACTCCGATCCGGAGGAGCTAAGATTTGATCCTCTACTTTACTAAGACTATGGTCGGTCACTGAGCAGGGATCTGGGAAAATTTTTCTTCCCCTTTATATCTATGTCTAAATTAAAGTGTCCTCACAAATGTGTGTGACTGCCATCTGTCCAAGGGGCTCTGAGCCAAAACAAAGTAGTTTCATTCTTATTTTGGTCTCTTGTCTAATAAAATGCGCCCCTTCCTGACTGAATTCACAAAAAGCCAATGACTGGTGAGGTTGGCTCGTCAAAGTGTAATAGAAACTAACAGAACTTATTCGGTCAATGAAATATTTCTTTTAATTGATAACAGTTTTGAAATAATGCTTTTCCCTATATTTCTAGGTGAATACATTTGATGTAGATTTGGACAGAGGTTGGCACGGACGACTAGGATTCAGCCTTTTTGATCCACCTACTTCCTCACAAGAATCTCCCCGCAGTCTTCTACCAAATGCTCCAGAAGTAAAGGCTGTACATCCTGGAAGCCTTGCTGACAAGGATGGAAGAATTAAAGCTGGTGATCGCCTTGTCGAAGTAAGTTCTACATTTGGTGTGATGATTATTTGTATAAAATGTTTGCTCATGATTGTAAACCGTACAATATTCATTCTTAAAAACCTAATACTATTTGTAATAGAATTTTAACTGATAATGATTTATTTATTGTTAGCTCTAGCAACAGAAGTGCAAAAGCAGTGCCTCCAATTTTAAGTTATTTTATTTGTATAAGAAAATCAAAAATTTTACATGCCCTGGCATACCTGAATATCTAAGGAAACTTGGCCCTGTGGCTAAGTGGTAGTGTTTCACGCTCCCATGCCACAGATCCAGGGTACTGTTCCCAAACTGGGCAGGATTGGCTCAGACTTTCGTCCATTCACTGAGTCAGTAAAATGAGTGAGTACCAGGCATGCTTGGGGGACTAAACACTGTTGGTTCCACATTTAGTGAACCACCCAACAGGAACATCTGCTCTTGCTTGGGATGAGCACAGTAGGCTTTGGCCCTTCATGTGCTGTTGTGCCACTGAGTTTAGTTTAATTAATGAAAACGTATGAATGTAGCTATTATTAATCTATCAAAAATAATATACCTACTCATTACATTAAAATGTAAATCAGAAGTGTTTAATATTATTGACTAAGAAAAATTAGGTATGATTACAATGAACTGGACTTCCAGATAAATAAAACAATTACAGGAAATACAAATATTTATTAGAAACAAATTTTAAATAGTATTTTTTTTAATATTTTATGCTCACCTGTTGGATAAATTTTACTAAGTATAATTAAAGGAATAGAAAATAATAAGCTGACTTTGTTCTATAAATTCTAATTTATATAATTAAAATCAGTAACATATAAGTCTTGTCCAATATAATCAATTATCTAATTTTTTCCTCCTTTGGTTTATCTGTTTCCTTCCTGGTGATTTTCCTCAAAATTTAGTATTTCTGATTAAATATTTATATGTCAGAATGAAAATTTTCTCTTTATGTCTATTACACGTATATAAAAAATACAAAAAACTTAATTTACTTTGTTCAATTTCTGAAAAGTTAGAATTAAACTCAAATTTCACTGAGTTTTCATATGTGTATCTTTTATACTCACCAATTATTTATGTCTAACCCCAACATTGCACAGTCTAAATTACTTTATTTTATTAAATATGCTTGGTTTTGCATCTTTTAAAGTCAGACATAAATTACATGATGCAAATTAACTTAAGAAACCCTGTTATACGACTGTCCAGAAAAGATTAAATGATACTTATCGAAACATATTTAAGGTTTATAAAGGAATAAATGGATTTATGTAACTAGTGATGTAAAATTTTGATTAAGACTTGTTGATAAAAACGTAAAGTAAGACTTTTCTATTAAGTTTTGCTACTTTCAGAGTAGTAGATAACGCTTTACATTTCTCTTTTGTGTTACTATTTATTAACATTCTGGGTAGAATTGGTTACTTTATTTTGCGTAATTTAAACATGACAAATTAGGTTTTTCTTTCCTCAACTTTCATAACAAATATATCACAGACAATTTACTTTAAAGGGAAAAAAAAACTTTTAGTGCTCAAAATTAAAAATGATACACTTTAGTAACTCTTGATCTAGTGATTGGATTTTCACATGCTAATTCAAGCTTAGTGATTCACTACTCTTTGGATACTTTGACATGTCTTTGGAAGCATTTATGGGAATAAAAAAAATTTGCACTATTGTAAAATTCATTCCTTTAAAGATAATTTCATGCTAAAAAAAATTTTGTAACATAATTTATTATGATATTAATTTTTATTTTATTTAAAATTGGGCAGAGTTTCTTTGAATTGTAAGGCATATAATTTTAAATTGTTATTTTAATTGAAAAATACAAAATTAAAATGAAATCAATGAAATAGTTTCTGACTAAGATATATTTATTAAAATTTCATAGTTTAATATCTAACAATTAATATGCCTTAAAATTAAAAAAAAAAATTAAAAAAAAAAAGAATTTGGTTATCATTATATTAAATGTAATATAATGAAAAGATATTCTGCGTGGAACTAGCTTTCAATAAACTAGTTTGATAATTGTTAAAAAAATATTTAAACTAGTTAATTAGTTCTAGAGACATGGCAAATAAGAGAAAGTAAAATAAACATTAAGAGGTCCAAATTTTCAAATCCCCTTCGGACAAACCATTGGGACCATTTTCTGCAAGTTGTGGCCATATTTTCTAAAAAAGTTATATTTAAATAAAAGTGCTTTTTTGTATCTGATTTCATTGCTTAAAAATCCATCCTCACAAATCATTTAACATACTTAACATTTGATCTTTAGACAATTTTGATTGCATATTTGTATGTGAAAATCTGACTAATATATTTAAAAGATATCCTGTACAATCATAGTTTATAAAATATAGATAATGCCTCGGAAACATGATGTCAGAGGTTTTTTGGGCAAACCTTTTCCTCTCTTTTCTGTTATTTTCTTAAAATGATATGTTTTGAAATATTATGATTTTTAAATATTTATTTTTTACTCTAAATTCAGTCTTCCTTAGGCCAATGAAGTTACTTATTGTTACTTTCTATCCTTAGGCCAACCGTGAAAGCTTTCTAGGTAAACCTGCAGCTGAAGTTATTGATTCCCTAAGGAAGACAAGAGGTCTCATACGAATGGTATTTTGCCGGTAAGTCAAGTATAATTCAAGTTTTATTGAAAAAGGGTAATTTTATAATTTAATTTTGTGCAAAATCTAGTCATAATTAACTAAGCTTTTTTTTATGTTCAAATCATATTATGTATTTATATATTGATCATTTGAATTTTTAAATTAAGCTTGTTAAATTTGTTAAAACAGAACCTTTTATATTTTGAGCGACATAATGAAAATCTCAGTAAGGTCAATAAAGTCTCAGGTGATGCAAAAATTTTTTGATTGTTTTGAAAATTTCATTAAAATAACAAAAATACATCATACAAGTATATTATGATAACTTCGTGTTGTTGTTCATCACTCATTTTTTCTTTCTATTTCTTTTATTTGATCCATTACTCAATTACGCACTTTTATTTTCTTTTAAGTTAATATCCACTTTTAATTTTATTCCTCTATGCAAGCTTTAAGCTAATCTTATTACATTTCGATGTTATGCTTTAAAAGATATCGTGTTATGTTTTCGGTGTTATGCTCCCCTCCGCAGAGGATCAAAATTGTGATGGCATGTCTTCGGATCATCCTGCGGGATGTTTCCCAGACCGTCGCCAACACCCCATTGTGCAGCTCTAGTCGGACGTAAATTAACAACAGCTTTAAATCCTTTCCAAATTTCGAAAAAAAAAGGTAGATATTTGAATGCCCAAGATAGTATTTTTAAATTTATGAATATTTTTTGTATTTATAAATTTTTTGTTATAAAGATTTACATTGTAATTCTTTTATATAGATGACATGGATCATTATGAATAATTTTTGTAAAAAAAATGGAAAATATCTTTGTTAAGCAGTAGCAGAATAACATTTTTCTAATTTTACACACAAATTTTTTCCAATATTCTAATTCTATGAAAATGCAGAAAGGAAATTCATACGCAAATATAGTTTATTAAATTTGTTTTAATCAATACTTCCGTAACAGTCAGTTGTTAGCCAAAAAGTTCATATAGCTTCACAATTTTGCATGATGGTGGCAGTGAACAATTTAGTGTTTTTGTAAAGTGGTGTAAAAAAGTTGCTTCAGTTCTAGAAGAAAAATTACTCTCGTCTAGTGTTTTTGCAAAAAAAATAATGATCATAATTTGCAATTTGTTACCTTTTTTTTTTAAATAAACCTTTGATTACTTTTTTTTTCTAATTTGATCTTTGGAAGTGTTCTTTTTTAGTTAATTGTTTTATATAATCTGTAAATGTACTATAGTACTAAATATCTGTTACTTAATATTCTCTACTAACTCTATTTTTTTTTTCACTTCCTTCTACAGATTGGAAAAGAGAATGTAAACTTCCAGTGGAAAATAAACCATCATCTAGTCACTGTATTTGCCAGACACAATTAGTGAATATTTAATGCCATAAATTTATATTAAAGATCGCTAGGAAAACATACTTTGTCAAAGAATCTCATTCCAATTTGTTGTATATTTCCATTTTTTCAAAAATGATTATAGAGTAACTTATTTTTCTTTTCATTTTCATTCCATTTACATATATATATTCCTTCCATTTCCAATTTACATTAAATATGTGTGTGTGTAATGTTTATCATTCTTCTCTTTATTTTTAAATCACTTGGTCTCTGTCGCACATCAGTAATTGTGTTTTTCATTATTTTTGAACATATCATTTGACTGTTCTTATAAAAAAGTATTTTGTTCAGTATTTCTTTTTACACCAAAAATATTCATTTAGTTCAGTATTGCATGATCTTCAGTTTATGTGTTCAGTATTGCACCATTTATGTATTTATTCTTTATTTGCTGAAATTTTGTTCTTAAGAAAAAATTGTAATATGATTCCCTATGTTGAAATGATATTTGTAATCTGGTGGCTCTTAATTTTATTTATAACCTAAAAAATCCTCAAAAATAATGATTTTATACTTATTGTAATACAGTGATATTTTTTAAAATTTCTTTTTCTCCATTTATTCTTATATATTATAGATGTTTTTTTTATCAGTTTTTAACTGAATTCGTAAAAATTTATTAGTTTAAAGTTTTTACATTTTCTTTGATTGGTGCTTGCATTTAAGAAATCTTTGTTTCTGCATGTCATATCAGTCTATAAGGCAAATATGTGATTTTGTTTTTCTTTACTTATAACGTAATTGCATTTGTAATTTTCTCATTAGCTACAAAAATTTTAAATGAAATCTGTGTTCTAAAAGTCATATTGAGTTATGTTCCAATTCAAAAGTGTCTAGCAAAAAGTCAGAAAAAAAAATTTTCTCACCTAAATTCGATAATTTTTATAGATTTTAGGTATAGTAATAGCTATATATAATTTGGTATTTCATTTCAAATGTAAAAGACGTAGTCTTGTTGCCATTTTTATATTTGTTGCAGTTTAAGGTTATTACAAGAGTAAGGTTATTACAAGAGTATCTCTTAATCATAAAATAATGATCATAAAATGTATTATAAAATACTATACAGTACTCTGACTATTTAAAAGAAATTAATTTAAGTTTCATTTCACAGAAAGTAAATTTAATTTTTCATGAATCTCTTCTGATTCTGTGCAAAATAATTGCTATGAATTTTTTGTCATAATAATAAATAATTTAGTTTAGCATGTTATTAGAAACTACACTTATCTTGAAATTTTGTTCTGTTTATTTGTATTAACAAAAGGTTTTACGAAACAACATTCAATACATAATTATTATTTTTTTATGAACTGCAATAAATATACACCTTAAATTAAGTTTTTTGTGATTCATCATAATAAGTAAATGTATTAAGTTAATCTTTCTATTAATTTCTTTTAAATTATTTTTCAATCTGATATTTTTATGAATATTTAAATTTTCAAAGATTATTATTGCCCCTTGAATGGAAACAT